>NC_134312.1:153933500-154265000 GCF_964195595.1 Calonectris borealis | reverse complement strand
GTACAAGAGCTGTAAAATCATTCAGATATTCGTGTATCTGGCCCATTTGTTTGGAAGAGCATTTTCTAATCCATGAAAATTTCTGTTTTTATACTGCTGTCTTTTCCTCATTGCTTAGACGTTTGTATGAAGGACCGCACTGCTCTCCCCCCACCCCAGTCTGGCAGCTGTCATGAAAACCCGGCAGTCCATGCTCATTACATGCAGTGTTTTGATAATCTCATGTTACCTATGGTCATACTGTCACTTTACTGTATGCAGTAGCGTGGCAGAAAGCAGGGTCTAGATGTTTACTTGCCTGTTAAAATACACAGCTGACAACTCTCAATTGACCATTCTTCTTGAAAAGACGAGATGAAAATGGTTCCTCTGATGGAGGCTCGAGTGTTCAGCATCTGAAACTCTAGGTACAACTGCGATCACTTTGGCTTGTTTGAAGTTCTGAATAATAGAATGCTTGGCTTTTGGGTTGTACTGTTTAGAGCATGTCCGTGACAGATTTTATTGTGTCTTATAACTTCTCTCATGAACAGGTTTGTTTTCAGCAGCAACTCTTCACTTACAGTCGTGTTGGCTTTTCAGAGAACTGTAACACGCTGTGTGCACAGCTGAAGGTCTCGAACCTGCACCTGGGGCACTGCTGGGGTGAAGTGTGCGTGTGTTCTGTCTTGTGGATAACGTAATTGGCATCGAAACAAAAATGACGTGTTTTCTAAATCTCCGTTAGCATTAGGGAAAAGCATGTGATGAAAGGACAGAAACAGTTCTCATTTTCATCAGGGTCCCCAGATGCAATTCCCTTACCGTCTTTCAAGGAAGCGTGTTATCCAGTGTTCAGGTATTACTCTTTGAACAAGTTCAGAATAATCACGATGCAATTAACTGCTGCCTGGGAACTTGATCACACTGTTTAAAAGATAATCAATACCTTTCTGCAGGTTACATGATCAGAAAGTTAGTAACTGCTAGATGTGCATGATTCCAGAACGTGGTCAGCGTGGAGAAGCTATTTGAAAGCAGTTCACATCTGCAGATTTGCATTTAGTCTTGTTTGATCACCTGCTTTATCCTCTCTAACTGTTGTTGGCGTTCAAAAATGTGACTAACAAAAGCAGCAGTGCTTACCGAGGAGGGTTTTCAGGGGTACATATACTAGTGATATATTAACGCAATGACCAGGAATTTGTGTATGTTGAAGTTTTTTCAAAGTGGAGGAGTGTTGCTTAAAGAAATGAGATAAGTACGTGTGCTCCATACCATTCCACAGTGCATTTGTAACCCACTTCACTCCCCTCTTCCTTTCAGTCAGTTTTTGTTTTGTTAACATATATGGAAAGTATGGATTGTTTTTTTTCCTGTTTCTTAAGCTGTGGTGTTCTAGTTGAATAATGTTTTCTGCATTGGATAAACGATAATTCCTTTATGTCTGTTTCATGTTATATAGTGTAAATATGAGTTTGAAATACAGTTGTTGCACTTGAACTTTCCTTATCACACAGAATGTTTTGTTACCCAGATCCGAAGATTTTATTGACTTTCTATGCACCAAAGCTTTGACAGTTTACCACCATTAATTATTGTAGTATTTAAGTCATTAACTATTATCATAATTAGGATCTCATATTAACGTCACCACACATTTAAAATCATTCCGTGTCTTCAGTGTTACAGGCCATAAGCTATTGTGAACTAATCAGGAGTATTAATGCAACATGCTCTTAAAAAAAAAAAAAAGGCAAGTGTGGAAATGGTGGTATTCAGTCCAAAGGTTCAGTGTTTCTATTTTTGTGGAACTTTAGTCCTGGTAATAATAGTACCTTATGTTTATGCAATTCTGTAAATTATATGTGTACAGTTACAAATACACTGGGAGGATGGAGAATCTGAATTAGAAGGTAGGTTCAAGCCATTGTCAGCCCCTCTTCTCATGGCTTACGCAGTGTTTCCATAAATTAGTATTTGCCATAAATTGAAACCAACCAATATTAATTGGGTGTTTTGCATAATCTTGCCAAAACAAAGTAATGTGTATATAGTGACGTAAAACATAGGAAAAAAATATATATTGTGCACTTCATTTGTGAATGGGAGAAGCCATCTTTAGTAGGTGACTGCCTTTTGAAAATACAAAATGGATGTATATCTGAATGTTGCATTGTACTGTACAGTATGCATATTGTTTGTGGTTGCATATATCAATTAAGTGTTTTGTTTTATATAAAAAGGACATCTGTTATGTACAGTTGAAATAAATTTTGCATTTGCTAGACTGTGACTTTAATATTTAATTATTACACAGGGGGAAAGGACAGCATAACTTGTAAGTTAACACTTAATTCCCTCTTCTCCCCATGCCTCCTTTCTCTCCCCCCCTTATTCCCGGAGGAATCAAATGCTGAAGTGAAGGAGCTTTTTTGACATAAGTGTGTAATCTTTGTTTAATGTAGTTGACAACTACAGGAAATTCAGTGTAATGTGATGTATGTATCCTTCTGTATCCTCTTTTTTTAAAAATAACTATTCAGAGATGTTGCCATCTATAGAATGTTCTTCTCTTGCCTCCCTCCCCCTTTAATTGATTTTATTTTCTTTTTCATTTTTTGAATTGGTGTATTCTTAGTAGAAGCACGGGCTGAATTATTGGAACAATCTAAAACCTACTTCTGCAGGTCCTGTTATCACAGATAAATTTTAGGAATATGATATTGGTTTCCATAACCTTACATATTTTTAAGATTTGATATTACATTTTTCTCTTTAAAACAAAAGTTATCTTTAGTGTTTCTACTTAAGATGCTCGTATTTGAGTGAATTTAAATAAAATGATAACCTAATATACATACTAAAATGTTTACATCAGAATAAACGAAGTAATTGCCCACTTCTCTTAAAAAGATCGTAACATTTTTTTGCTACGATTGTAGCAACTCTAGTTTTTGCCCTACAGCCCTCTGGTTGGAAGTTTTTGTATTGGTTAGTGAAATATAGGAAGTTTAGTGGGATAGCTCTTTCCAAATGTTGTTTTAGAAATATCCCACTTCTTCAGATGGTGTATCTGTCTTTCAAACTCTTCATTCTGTTCTTATATGATTAACACTTACATATGGAGTTGTATGTGTTTCAGTCCACTTTAATTATCTTCATTTACTCGTCAAAACATTTTGCTGTAAACTGCATAGATCTGTCATCTGAGTCATGTGGGGGGTTTTTGTGTATCACCGTTAGGTTAAAAAAACCCAAAACCAAAACAAACAAAAAAACCCCCCAAAACACCCACAAAAACAAAAACAAAAAAACCCAACCAAACAAACAAAAAACGACGAAAAAAACCCAAACAAAAAACCACTTCATGCCAAAACCTTTTTTGTTACTCCCAAGAATTTGCAAAAAAAGGTGTATTTTATACAGTAAACTTAAGTTTGGCCTGATGCTTGGATTCTGATTTGTTGTTATCTGTAGAAGATATTAAAGGGCTCCCCTTTGCCTTTGGCAGGTCTGTAGCATGAAAGATTTTTTTTCAATGCTTTAATCTCAATGCACGTAGAGTTTAGGAGCACCATTTTCAGGATTGTTCGTATTAGGACTTTACCAAAAATTCATTGAGAAAGAGAAGGTTAATTTGGCAGGTTTGCTCATCCACTTTAAAGTAATGCAATGAAATACTGAATGTTTTAAATGACAAGTAATTCTTATTTTTTGTCCAACATTTGCTTCTCCAGGAAACTTACGCATCTGTACATATCTGGCTAATGGTAGATCTAAACAGTTGTGTATGCACATAGTTGTCTTTCAGTGGCAAGTCAGACTTTTGCCTTTGAAACTCAAGCAAATAACTTCAAAGAGCTGCTTAGCTTATGAAGAGAGCCTAGTAAAGTTGGTGAAAAACAGAATTGCGTATTTACATGTACTGTTTCTAGTTTTTGACCTTTATTGTGCCTTGTTCCCCTTCTTACCTTTCCTAATCACAATAAAGGTATGAAAAATTGAAGAAAACAGCAATACTTAAAAACTGAATCATTGCTAATGGCCTCAGATTATGCCATGCGTTTTTGATGATGGTTAACCACCATCACCACGGGTGTAACTTCCATAGCTTAAATTAGGACCCTCGTAGTTGCTGGAAGAAGGCAAACTCTTTGCAGAGTATCAGTGTGAAAGTACCTGGGTTGAGCATGCTCCTCCAAACAGCCAGCTGGAGGAAGGAACCCTGTTCTTGATTGACTGGGGAGAGCTGGCTTTTAACTGAGGCCCTGACGTTAGCTACTTAAAGTAAGTGATGTGAATACCCACCTCCATTTTACTGTTGGCTTAAATAGTTCCTGGACAGACAAGGTCTCTGAACATAGGCGGAGACTTAATACCTGGTTGAAGTGAAAAGGTATCTGAATTTCATCCCCCTTCTTCTTCCTTCCCTTCTGCCTAATGTCTTAAGATCTGTGCAGAACTTCTGGACTCTCTTCCACATGTGTCTGCTAAAAGATTCAAAATGAAGGACCAGACTGATTACCGAAGCCTGGCTTCTGTCAGGAGCCAGCATGGTACCGTATGGACCATTTTTTAAGATGTCACGCCCCCTCTTGAGGAGAGTGAACAAAAGGCTGGGGTTGTGCAATTATGCTTGCAAACAGACATCACTGAGAACCTCTGTGGCATTCAGTCTGCACTCTAGCTTCTTCCCATTTTGGGAACATCACTCCAGGCCTAGGAGTGATATTTTACGGGTTTCAGATGGGTATAAAGTGAACTTCTGTCATGAAGTCTTTCAGCCACATAACTATCCAAAAGTTTCAGCTTTCCTTTTTTGCAGAAATGCTCAGAACTGCTTGCTGGTGTGGCTGATTGATTAGGCTGGAAAGGGGATCAGACGCTGAAAATTAAAAGCAGGGGGCTGTTACCCACAGACCTGTTCTTGTATGTCAGGTATTGCACCACATTATGTAGTGGGTATTGCTAAGGTCTGAATGCCAGGTAGGCTATGTTATTACTTGCTTTACTCTGGAGGCTAAATTTGCTAAACCGATAATTTAAGGTATGGTATTGGCAAAAAGTATTTGTAATTCTTTATTTTCCACTCGAGGGCTGGGAGATACTGATATTGAATAGATACCTTTATTTTCTTGATGGAATTTAATTGATGGAAACTTAGTTGAATTTTGATCATAGTAGTCAGTTGTTTTGCCTTAAATATGCAACAGACTTCTAAACAGTAGCGTCATTCTTCCAAGACCCTGGATTTAGGAGTTCCCCATTGAAAAGTTATGACAACTTACTCAGCCTTAACATTTGTTTGCTAATCTTGAAGTAATTGTCTGGGTTTGCCAAGCATCCTTTCTTCTCCCATCCACCTTACTTCCCTCAATACCTCGAAAAAAAGGAAAAGAAAACAAAATGAAACCCTGTTTTGTAAAGCTTTGGGTGGGTTGGTTTTTTTCCATTTCGGCCCCCCCCCCTCCCCCCCCCCCCCCTTTTTTAAAAAAAAAAAAACTAGTACTTTTGGTTGTACTGTCTCAAGGTGATTTAGGGCCAGAGTTGTTGGAGGTCAATTTAAACATTGTCTTTTGGCCTGTTTGACTTGAAACGAGACTGAGTAGTGTCTCTTAATAAAATTCAGCATGAAACTTACACATTTAGGATTGAGGAATGGCAGATACAGCAAACTGAAGTAACTTGATTCTTCTGCACTACTTCATGAAAATGCGGAATACGTCTCAAAGAGGTGCTTAGGAGTATCTAAGTTGCAGCAACTTCCTGGACCGTCCTTCTAGTACAACTCTGCATGAAATCCCCACTGTGCTATAACACAACCCTCTCTTCATGTCCTAAAGCTGTAGCTTGTAAACTTCTCTGGAGAGAAATGGTCACATAGAGAATAGACAGAGAACGTGGTGGAGGCACAAGGTACAATTTAGGGAATATTACGGGGTGCCCATAATGAGGTGACTCTGCTTGAAGTTTATTCTAGACACATACTTGCCAGAAAATGTGTCTTAAAAGAAAAGCTTCTGGCATAAATGGTGCAGAAAAGCAGGACAGTGAAGTAGCTTAGTTTTGCTTTTAGAACTTGACATCAAGTCTGATGTTACTGTGCAGGTACTCATTTGATGACAGGGTCCTTTGTTGCAGGATAGATGTGCTGTGTGTTTGTACCTTTGATACTTAGCAAGTGCTTGTGGGGTTTGGGGGAAAAAATTCCACAACAAACAAAAAAACTTGCCAAAACTCACAAAAAGCAAACTAAGATAAAGGAGAAAGTGTGGTGTGGGTTGTTTTGGTTTGTTTGGGTTTTTTTTTGCATAAGTACAAACCATAAGAGCAGCAAAGGTGCTGAGACAGAAATAAAAAAGTTGTGTGACCGAGGGTATTGGAGCAATGAAGGCGAGAGTGAAACTTGTGGTGTCCTGAATTCCGCGGTAGTTAATGTTTTGTGGCACAGGAAGGTCAGTGTTCACAGCAACAGTTTTGCATCATGTAAGTGTGTATGTGTACTGTGTGGTCTCCTTGTGTGTGTATCATGTTGGTGAGCATTTTGTTTTTAATGAAACTGCATTCTGTGTCTCAGTAGTATTAAGTGTTTACTGTGCTATGCTGTACGTGCATCAAGATACGCTGGTGTAGACATCTGTTTTACGTGCATGTGTGTATATAACTGTACAGCTGGGACATTTTTTTAAAGCTGTCTACTCCATGCTATTTCTGCTTTGCAAGGACCCATGTTACTCTGACCAGGCAAAGACAATTGGATGAAGCTCTCTACAAAGATAAATATAATGCGCTGCTCCATTTGGTTGAAGGGGTCATGGGCAAGAAACACGTGGCAGTTCTCTCCCTTTGGTCAGTGTCTCCCTCAGCATGTGCTGGGCTGAGGTGCTCCGCATTGGTACAGAGACCCAAAATGTAGTGATCTGGTAGCAGCTGGTGCCGACTAATTCCTAAAATAACATTTAGCTTGGTGCTCTGTGTTACCTCCTGGGCTAATAAAGCAGAGCAGTAACCAATTAACGGAAATAAACATAAGACAACTTTTTACAATTAAGAGATTGACAGCACTAACAGGGAAATGTCCTTGAGCTCCATTCAGAGTTTGGATGTGCTTGTTTTATAGGTTGTTCCTTCCCTGGAAAATAAGTGGGAGTGGATGGGTATTAACCCTTAAAAGATTTCTTCACTCTGTAAGATGAAGAACTTGGAGCTTTCAAGGACGAGATTCTGTTCTCAAATCTGCAGTTATCTTAATTCCATAAGATTTTGACCATCATGTACTGATACATTAGATCTTTACTGTCAGCTTAAGGAAACTGTTTTCTTCATTAAAGGACATTTGCCATTGTTTGCTAAAATAGTTTAAACAGCTTAACACATACTGCTAAACTACGGTCCCCACAAGTTCATTGTTCAGAACTCAAGACTGCAGCTGTTAGGGAAGTTAGTATTTTTCGATAAGCTTGATTTCTTTCATTTTTTGTGTGTTCAGATTATGTATTTTATCATTAGCCATAAACAAAAGCACTGTTATCACAAAGCAGCTGTTCAGCAAGAGCTAACTAATTTCTCCTGACAGGCATGCACCCTGTAGTACCTAGTTATCAGTTCAAACTGTACTAGACTTAAGACAGTCCTGGTTAATGAAAGTTCATGACAATGAATTGGTAAACAAGTGTACCTTGTTTGTTAAAACAGATGCCTTGATTAAAATATGCAAGAACTTCAATGCCTTATCTGCTGTGTTTGAATTCTGAACAAATGACTAGACAGCAATTTATTTACAGACCTTCTTTTAAAAAAAATCCTTGTAATTTGTTGCAGCCTAAACATTATTTAATAATGTTTCTAGAATACATACTTTATGTATGTATGAATGGATGCACATATCTGAGCTGTAGATTTTTCTATTCAGAGCTACTTTTTTAGAATCTATATGTATTATCTTGATGTTATAAATTGTAAAGATTGTGGAAAATGTTTTGAAGGTATTGGAATGTTTTGAGTTTTTATTGTCAAACCATTAAGTGCTTTTGAAAACATTTATTGAACACAAAGTATGTATTTCATTTGGTAGGAATTTATTATAGGACTAAAAGGCTATCTTGTGAGTGTATGTGTATGTATATGTGTGCACACACACACACACAATTGTGTTGCTTATTGTGTTTCAGGGAAAGGGGTTTTAACTTTTTTTTCCCTTCCATTGCTGTATCATTTGATACCACTATTCTGCTCCTTACTGACAGAGTAATTGGTTTAGAGTGGAATTGTTTCTTGGATTTGTATCAGTGTGAGATCAGAATCTGTCCTTGAGGCTTAAATCGATGTTATTTAAGCACATCTAGCTTTTTCTGAGTCAGCTATGGTGAATTTGTATAGCTTTTACTGATAATTGAATGTGCACTGTTTGTTGAACGGTGTAGCATCCCCATCGATGACACAGGAGCTATGTCAGCAGCAGGATAGGAATGTCAGACAATTTTTTGTTGTTGTAAGGCTGTGGTTTCAAATGTAAAAAAAATGTGTCAGTAACTTGTGTGTGTGGAGGGAAGGGGGAAATAGAAAGTGATATACCTTGGTTGTGCAGGTGTATCATGCAATGAATGAAATAATAATCTTTAAAATGCCCCAGCAATATTTGTGAGTAGCTCATTTTGTAATTTATTTTTACAACAGGTTCCCGTAAAGAATCAGCTCCTCAAGTCCTGCTTCCGGAAGAAGAAAAAATTATTGTAGAAGAAACTAAAAGTAATGGTCAGACTGTTATAGAAGAGAAGTAAGAGAATATTTAATGAATGATGGATTAAACCAGTAAACTTTGCACTCTTCTTTCTCCTCCTGTCTCCCATTATAGTAGTGTGTGTATGGTATATTTGTGGTAGGGAACGGAGCTGTTGGGGTATGTTGCCAGTCCTTTAAGTGCAGTTGGCCTTCATTTAAATGCTTATAGTCTGGTTTCTTTGTATATGCTATGCACCTTATTCCTTCTGTGCCAAGAAGTTATATGTTTCACTTGTAAATAGTTTTTCCAAGTGCTGTAGGATTTCAATGTTAAATTGGTGTCATCTTTCTAGTTAGTGTGTGGCGTCATTCTATTTTTTTGGTAAGGTGTATGCTGGAAGTGAAATACAGTTCTGTTACAGAAAGCTGTAATACAGAAACTAGTGTAGGTCCATATGTGCTTGAGAAGTGTATCCTGTCACAGAAGCTGGTAACAGGTCCTTGCCTTGCTGAATATAAATCAGGATAAGAGACAATTTTTTTAACACAAGTTTGAAATCAGCTGTTACCTGTGGAGGTTTTTTTGTTTTTAATGCATTTCATTTGAAAATTTTGTCTAATAATAGATTTAGACCTGTATGTCTGAAAACCGTTGTAACAGATCATCTTCTTTTTTCATTTTAGAAGCCTTGTTGACACAGTATATGCATTAAAGGATGAAGTACAGGAGTTAAGACAGGTTGGTAACTTGTTACTTCTATAGCAACATGGAGAACGGAAAGATGGAAGGCTTATTGTAAAAATAAATACAGCTTGTAAGTTGATTCATTTTGACAGGAATGAACTTGAATTTTGGACTAAATTCACTTTTAAAAGTAAAACATAGCGGTTTGACAAAAAGCACCCTCTTCTGTGGTTGTCGTCAGTCCTTGGACCACCAACCTTTGAGAATAGCATTAGGTATCCTCTCTCTGAGGTGACTTACTAAGCTATGTTTCATTTTTTTTTGGATGTTACAACTTGTGAAATGTTGAAAGCATTGAGCAAATTCAGTTCTGCTGTAACACCAGCAAAATAAGCTTATAGAGACTGTGAAATAGTATTTCTCTAGAATGTATAATTTTAGTAGTATAAATGTCTGGATCTATTTAGGCCTTTATTAACGGTCTTTCAGTAACCTGAATACCACTTATGAATCCGTTCTTAAAGCCTCTCATTTCCAGAGACGAGAGTCCTTTTCAGTGTCTATCATGTGGCCTTTTTTTAATAAGGGCTTCAGGTTAGCTTAGGGTGCTGCTTTGTCACATGCGGGAATTGTGCAAGATCTCACCTGAGTTGCTGGTGTGGAAGTTACAGCTGGTGTTTTAAACTTGTTTTAAGTATACAAAATGAGTTGTTTAAAAATATCTTTTTCTTGTTAGGACACAGCCTGTTTAAACCATGTTAATGCTGCTGCACGTAGTCGTTGCTTAATGTGTAGGCGAAAAAGCATTTAATTATCCTCACTCTCCAATGTGTGAATTTGCTAACTGACCTTAACAGTTCTGACTCAGGAAGTCGGATAAAATCTCCTGTGTTAATGTAAAATGGATTTGTATTCAAATTACTTTAGATTTTGGGCTGTAAATGTGAATCTGAATTCTTTGCCCATCTGTGAGCGTGCCCAGTATTTCTTAGGGTATTGTGCATGTTCCTTGAAATAGGACAGTTAATGTCTTTAAATACTTAAATTCTGCTCTTTTCAACATATAAAGCACGTGTATCCCAGGTTTGATGCAAATTTGACAGTCTTTTTAAAAATACAATTCACGTGATGCAGGCAGCAATAGTAACCCACTAATATTTCTGTGGCCTGGCTGCTTTTGTACAAAGGATAAACGTGCTGCCTCACTGAGGTCCTGTAGATCTCTGTATGGCCCTAAACAAAAAATCACCTTCTCCTGAACTTGAAGCAACAGCTGTCTTTCCAAATAGATGGTCTCTTCAGAATCTCGCATCTTCCAAAGCCAAGACCTACTGAAGCCTGAGTTCATTTTCTTGTATATCAGGAATCTCAGCTTAGAAGCATTCATTCATCTGCTGCTGTGATGTTGCCAACTGGCGAAGTGGCAGAAATAATCTCTGAGCTGGGAAGGTCCCAAGCGACCAAGGGCTTTATGGATAAAGGCTTTCTGGGAGTACATAGTGTACTGGTTGGTGTAGACACCAGACTGCCTGTTGGTGAGAGTTACCATGCGAAGTAGGATCCCTCCCATAGCAGTTTCCATAGTTATTCATAGCTGTTGCTCCCCAGGCACTACACTTGAATAGTACAGTCCTGAACTGGCAGTAAGTAAATAAATAAATGAAAAGAAATTAAGTCTGTACCTGCAAGAAAAGAATGAAATTTCTGAGTTTCTCAACAGACTTGAGAAGGGAATGGAGTTAATGAGGCGGCAGCTGTTGATCCTGTCCTGTTTCTAGAAATGTCTGTAAATGACAGCTGATGGGAGTCCAGTGGGACCCCTGGATTACAGACCTGTGTTTGTTAAACACCCGCAGACTTGTTGTCTTGCGGCCTTAATATAATGCTGTCCTATCTTCGGGTTGCTTCCCCACTGTTGCCAGCATCACCTTGGCCTGTACAGGATTAAACAATGTAAGCGTTACTGTGGTTTCGTCAATGACATCCTTAGGCTCCTGTTGTTCATGGTATTTCAATATTACCTGATGGCGCTAAATACTGAGAACGGACTCACTTGTTAATATACATGCAGAGTGGTGGTGTTCCTTGAAATTTAGACTCCTCTTAGACTGTTGGTAGTCATCTGTCTGGTTTAAAATTTAGTCACAACACACTTTCCAGAGAACACAGTGGTTTTCAAGATACTCCTTTCAACTATTTACTTTCCTAATGAAGCAAGTTAATTTGCATTAAGTTTTAAGAAGCTTTTCTGAGATTGTGAAACTAGTTATAATCACAGGAGCTCTTAGAGAGGATATTTATTCTACTTACTGCTCCATTTCCCTTCTCCATTAACAACAAATATATTCTAGTGTTCATTGATCACATTTGAGCAGAAGAATTCAAGATTATTGGCCATCTGTTACTAGCACTTGCATTATAAAGGACCCCAAAGTATAAATAGGAAATAGCTCAGTTGTGTGAAGTAAGCATGTGTAACTTGTGAGATTTTAAGAGAAGGCTTTGCTTTTGAACAGCTAATAGCATGAGAAGAGCCTTCAGAATTTGTAATTGACAGTGTATGTGTTGTCAGAAAAGATCTGTTAAAAAAAAAAAAAAGAAAAAGGTACAAAAAAACCCCCAAAACAAATACTAATATTTCTGTCTCTATTAAACAGGATAACAAAAAGATGAAGAAATCATTAGAAGAAGAACAAAGAGCTCGCAAGGACTTGGAGAAGCTTGTTAGAAAAGTTCTAAAGAACATGAATGATCCATCTTGGGATGAAACCAACTTATAACTAATTTTTTTCTTTTTGTTTTTTTTTCCTCCCTTTTTCTTTCTATTGAAAGACCAGTTGTAAAACTGAGCTGGGAAGCCTTCTGACATTAGTCAGTGTTGCATCAAGAGCACTACAAAACAGGATTTAACTGGATCTAGTGATTTCTTGCTCTGAACATACAGAAAAGTCAAGCCATGTACTGAAGCAATTTGTACTTTAAGTGTGGAGACCGTGGATCCTGAACTCTACTAAACTTAATTTGTTTGCATCTAAATTACCTCATTTTGCAGAAAGTGCAGCACCTGACTAAAAGTCCATGTTTTTCAGTGGCTTTTTAATTAAATATATATTTTTCTTGTAAATATCTGTAATTTTGAATGCATATGTGATTGATGTATCAGGGCTGATGTTATTTTTTTTTCTCTTGTTATTATAATGGTCACAAGTGTTAGAAATGATGGCAGTACTGTCTTACCTAAGAAAGGTCAGAGTTCTTTGTGGATAATTATGGATTTGTTCCAAATTACCCACTCATCACACATGCAAATTCAAAAACCTATTTTTCCTATTGACCACTGTATTTAAATCCTTTACTGTTATTTATGTCTGTGCATACATTTTTAAACAGTTTACAATTCTTTAAGAACAGTATTAAAATACAGAAAACTGTTTATTGACAGTAGAAACAATTTTTAACAAAACTAATGCCCATGTTTTATGTTCACATACACTTGTTTGGCAGACTAATCTGTTGTGCTTTGGCCACCAAAAGAGTGATGTACTTGCCTGCTTTTTATGACTGTGATTTTTAGGAGTTTATGTACTACATTTTCTATTGTTGTGCTTAAACATACAGCTGGCTGATAATTTAATAGATCATGCAGTTTGTTAAAGCAAAAAGATCAATCTAATCCAGAATTTTGTGAATAAATTGTTGCTATTTATATTTTATGGTCACAACAATTAAATTTTAGCTAATCTTTGTGCATAAGACACGTGGGCTAGGCCAAACTTCATTCAGAGCTTTGTTTTTATACCACTGTGTAAGACTCTGTTTGGAATTCCCAGATTGTGGAAGCAGAGTCATTCCTTTCCCACCCTGTTTTCTCAGCATGTTGCTGGTTTCTGTCCTACTAGGATTTAAATGGAAACAAATCTTGAAATAAGTTTTGGGGTTTTTTTAATCACACTGTAATTCATAATTTGCACTGCTACAGATTTGAAAATACATAAATGGACATTTATTCCCTAGTCTGATAGGTGCAATTACTGCAATCCTTGTATTTAAAATAGGAGATGCTACATCACTGCAAACAGTGAGCTTCAGTTGGAGCACTTAAAATACTAATCCCATTAAAGATCATTTGTAAGTGTTCCATTGATTTCAGCAAACTTTGGATCAAACTCCAGACAGTGCAATTTTCTGAGGGGTTTTTCTTCAGTTGACAGTCAGAAGTGCAGGTATAGCACAGACCCAAGTCGCACCTTTTGTCATCCTGATTTTCTAGTGCCCTTTAACTCCTGTTAAATTTAATGCTCGGACTTGAGCAAATGTTTATATGAACTTTAATGAGTTGGAGCCAGGATGATTAGGGTGGTAGGAATTGTCATGCACATTTTGAATCTAATGAAAAATCTATTTTTAAAGCTATCTACTTTTGTCAGCCAAGAACACCTTTTTCAGATAGGAAAGAATGTCAGTGATTACATACTTGAGGAACAATTCTGTGGGAATGGATACTTAAGAATCTGAATAGACAATTAGTTGTCTGATTTAAAAAGCTGAATATATCTGTAGGTATTTTAATTTGTGTTCCTGCAATTTAAAAACGTCTTCCTTTAATTCTGAAGGAGCAGACTGGATAAGAAAACTAAAAATATCTACAATATCAGAGTTTCATATATTCACAGAACTTTAAATTTATGATAATTCTTGATACCGAAATCTTTTCCTGTTGTTTGCACTTGCACAAAAAAATCGACAGTTTCAATTTCCAAGTATCTTCATATTTAGAAAATATTCTTGCTAAAAGCTAAGTGATACTAAACCCTGCAAATTCATAGCATCTTGGCTAAGTTTAGATTTGGGAATGCTGATATAATTAGAATTTTGCTAACATTTTTACTTTCTGACATTCAGGCTATTTTCAGAGTGAATTTTAATTTTCAATTGAGCATCTGTGAAAGGACATTCCAGAGGAAGAAGTATAAAAGGAAAACATGGATTTTAGCACTATTTAGCAAATTTTAACTCAGGAACAACTTCCATCATAACAATTTGTTTTACATTATATTGTAAAGAGTGGCATTGCTGTGTAAATTTGCTGACTCTTGGTACCTGTGATTATTATCATTTCTGACAGTACCCCTATACTGACATCTAATGAACATGCCTTAAACACTGGGATTAAGCAGTTGTTAAATATGACCAGGACTTAGGGACTGATTTTATTCAAGGTGGATTGGGATGACTAATTTTTACAAAAAATGAAATGGGGGGCGGGGGGGGGGAGAAAAGGAAAAAACCCCCTCCTAATATTGTAGGTAGCTTTTGTCTCTAGTGCAGAGAGTGAGCTTCAGGCTTTTGGGAACCAAGGAATATCTGAATCTTTTTTTTCTGACAATTTGTTATACTGTATATAGATTGTAAATTTCACCATGGACCTTCTGAATTGTTGGAAACTTTATATAAGCATGGATAAATGGGGCACTGTTTATTTAACCTATTAAAAGGTTATTTCTTTGCTCTCATCGTTTAGGGATGAGGAGATGAAGCCATTTCTTATCCTATAGATGTGAAGCACTTTCAGTTCTGAACTGTCCAAAATGTAGCATAACATTTCTCTGTACTTGCTGATGTGCGTGTTTGTCTCACCATGTCGTGACATCTTAAAGATTAAACAACTGACCGCCTTTGTATAAACCTTCTTAATGCCAATCATTTAGGGAATTTAGAGTGTCTGTTGACGGTATCTGTGGAGAACTCAAGTTTAGAGTTAGAGGACACAATAATATCCTGGTATCGACTACTAAACTGTTTATGCTACATTGTTATGATTAAACCACGATTTTTCCCCTACCCTATGAAGTGTTACATTTCATCTAATATGTGGGCTATGAGATTAAGAAGGAAAATTGCTTTAATGTTTTTTTTTTTTTTTTTTTTTTTTGCCTTTCATCTAAATAACCTCTTCTACTTAATAGTTGGTATACTGTATTGAAAGGGCTTTTTCATGGTCTTTTATAATAGCAAATTGATGCCTGGAAAACAAAACAAAGCAAGGGCTGTTTAGAGGGATGAGAAGGAGGATCTCAACTGTCTTGCACTGAGGAATTTTCACTTTGGCCAGCTGACCTGCTAGAGTAATGTAAGAGATGCAGGACAAAGACAAGAAGGTAATGAAAGGGAAGAAAGCAAGAAATATTAGAAAGTCAGATCACTGCATAAATAAATACTTGTCTACATGCATGATTTATCTGATTTACTTGTGATAAGTGTGTATGACAGACTTTACTTGGCTGGTGCCACATGAAATAGCGGGGGGACATCATCAGTATTGCTTTATGCAGGATGATAGGATGGGTAATGGAAAGTGTAGGGAGCCATTTGAAAAGATAGCTTCAGTCTTTGCACAAGGCATTTGAAAGTATTAGTAACTGAGCTTAGATGTATGAATTTTTTTCTTTTTTTTTGCTTAGGAGGTATCCTTAAAAAGAACAGAGAACATTGTTATAATTCTAGTCAGAAGTAATGTTTTATTTTCCAGATTTTCTCTTGGTTCATCATTGTAAAGACAGGTTTTCCCCACAATTTGAAATCTTCATTACTTTTTACATTAAGTGTTTTGGGGATTTTTTTCTGGGTGTGTTTTAATGTGGTGGGCTGACCTTGGCTGGCTGCCAGATGCCCACCCAGCTGCTCTCCTTCTCCTCAACAGGAGGAGCGGAGAGAATAAGATGGAAAAGCTCGTGGGTTGAGATAAAAGACAAGGAGATGATTTATCAATTACTGTCACAGGCAAAACAGACTTGACTTGGGAAAAATTAATTTCTTGCCAATTAAAAATAGAGTTGCAGGGTGAGGACCAAAGATGAAAACTAAACCACTTTCCCCCCACCTCCTTTTCCAGGCTCAACTTCACTCCTTCATTCCTGATGCCCCTACCTTCTCCCCCGGCCCCAAGCTGCACAGGGAATTGGGGGAATGGTGAGTTGTGGTCTGTCCATAACAGTTCCTCGCTGCTGCTCCTTCCTCTTCATGCTTTTTCCTGCTCCAGTGTGGGTCCCCCATGGGCCGCAGTTCCTGCCACAAGCCTTGTCCAGTGCAGGGTCTCCAAGGGCTGCAGCTTCCTTTAGGGCACCTGCTCCTGCATGGGGTCTTCCATGCGCTGTACTGTGGATATCTGCTCCAGTGTGGTCCTCTGCAGGCTGCAGGGAAACAACCTATTTGCCTATGATCTTCTCCATGGGCTGCAGGGGAGCCTGTTCCAGCACCTGGAGCACCTCATCCCCCTCCTTCTCTGACCTGGATCTTCATGGGGTTGGTTTGCACAGTTTCTCCTCACTGCTGCACTCTTAAATATGCTTTTCCTTTTCATTACACATGACTGCAGCCACCAGCTGTTTCCAATGTAGGGTTATGCCTCGCTGAACTGCTGCTGCTTGTCCAAGGGGTATCTAATTTATAGATACCTGCACCAAGTAGGCTGAGAAATCTGTGTGCAGAACCTAACTGCAGTGGACACCTTTGCTTGCTCTGGTAGGGCAAGAGATGGGAAAGGAGGGAGCATGTAACAACTGTTGATTACGGGAGCGAAAGCCCTAAAATAGTCAGGGGAGCTGTGGGTGAAATGTGTATGTATCTGTATGTACGCCATGAGTCCCACGGTGCTGATGCTGAAGGATCCCAGAAATGTGGAATTTGCACTTTGGAGAAACGCTGAGATGAAATTTGAGATGAACTTG
This sequence comes from Calonectris borealis, assembly GCF_964195595.1. Taxonomy (NCBI): domain Eukaryota; kingdom Metazoa; phylum Chordata; class Aves; order Procellariiformes; family Procellariidae; genus Calonectris; species Calonectris borealis. The sequence continues at coordinate 154,247,885 of NC_134312.1, read as the reverse complement.
CTCTGCAAGGCATGCTTCATCATCTGGAAAAGGGAGGTAGGCTTGCCATATTTCACCTTGTGTGCTCTGTACTTGAGCTTTCTCTTTACTTCATGTGAATCAAATATCATCCTGGAAGGGGAGCTGAGCCTGGATTTGGAACTAAATTAACCTCCTGAGCTTTTCATTAATTTGAGTGGCCCTCAAGCCACCGTTCAGGCCCAAATCTATTTCTTGTGGTGTTAGAAGGAAATGAGAGCTGCAGTTCAGTGAGCTACTACAGACAGTTACAGCTGTGTCGCTATTTACACAGTGCAGATCTTAGCAGTCCAAAATTTGCTCAGATGCTCCCATTAGTTCCTGAACATTCTCACTGATTTTGTTCCCTTCCCCTGTTGAACGTGCACAGGCTCTCCGTCATGCATGGCAGAGCTTGCTTCTGTGCTTCTACCCCAAGGACAGTCTTTGGCAGCCCATGAATCTGTCCTGTCCCCCATTTGCCCAGCTGTGCCATGTACACCTGCAGGCACATCTGCTGGCTTTCCAATTAACATGGCAGTGCTAACAAGCCTGGGCAGGTAAGGCCCTGTGCACCTCTCACCATATACTTCCTACTCTGTTCTGTGTAAGCAGTGGGTCTGATCATGAGGAGGTTTTAGGCTGACATCTGAAAGGCAACGGAGACGGATAAGTGAGAAAGCTTTTACCTGCTGCTACGCACCAGTCCCAGGAATGTGGTGTGCTGTATGTGACACCTGGGATGTCATAGAATCGTAGAATATCTCGAGTTGGAAGGGACCTATAAGGATCATCGAGTCCAGCTGCCTGCTCCTCTCATGACTACCTAAAACTAAACCATAGGACTAAGAACGTTGTCCAGACACTCCTTGAACTCTGACAGGCTTGGGGCCGTGACCACCGCCCTGGGGAGCCTGTGCCAGTGACCGACCACCCTCTTGGTGAAGAACTTTTTCCTAATGTCCAATCTGATGTTATATGTAGGCCTGGTGAGATTCCCCAAACTATTTATTTTTTTTCTTAGCCAGTGTATCGCTCAGGTTTTGTTAGATATCTCTTGCCTGTCAAGCAGCCTATGACAGCTCCGTGTTTGCTGTAGACATAGATGAGCAATACAGAAATAGCATGATTTTACAGTATTTTTCCAGCAGGGGACTGTGTTAGCTTCTGCTTTGTCAGAAACTACTCACAGTTTCCCTGAATTTGTTAGTATTTGTACTTTTGTATGATTTTATAACCAGCTGGAGTTAGCTTTTTGTATATTTTGGAGCTGCTTTTCAAGCTCCAGGAAATACAGTCTATTAACCTTTTGTCCTGTAGAACAAAAGTAGACAGTCACAGTTGAAACTGTTCACGCAGCATTTGACCGAGCCATGTGTATGGGATTTGTATGGGTTTTTTAGCACTTCCCCATGGCACGCGTGACTTATCCTGGCGTCTGCACGTTCAGCATCACAAGGGTTCTTTCAGCACAATGCAATGTGGAGGTAACACGGGATCATGTTTATTGTGAAGCGAAACTAAGCAAGGAACTTGGCTGTGATCACTAGCTCGTTTAATCTCAGGCCTTACTTTAAGGCAGGCACAATTTTGGAGGAACTGAGAAACATCCACTGCTACAGGACTGGTCTTACCAGTTCCCACAAAAAGTCTCTGTTCTGAGACTGAGTTGAGAAAACACTGGGGTGGTGCAACGCACGCTCCATCCACTGCACTCTCTCGTTACTCTCTACTTTACCAAGCGAGATTTCTGCTGGGAATTTAAGATACAGGACTGTTTTACCTGTGCTGGGAAGGGGAGAGAGCAATATGTTCTTTCCTGGAGAGAGAGTATGGTGAAGCTAATCATTTGAAAATACAGGTTCAGGAAAGCGACCCTGCCCTGCCACCAGATCTTCAGAAGGATTTCTGCCTCAGCGTTCAGACCTGGTTCTGTGTATCTGCTGGCTGTCTTACTGACCATCTTTACTTTGCTGTCATTATGGAATAAAAAACACATCCTGTAGGCTTTCCAGAGCATCAAGACGTTTCAAAATTATGAACAGGGATGGGCAGCCTAAGATGCTTTCCCATTCTTTGCCTATGTCTTAGACAGATTTCTGTCAAATGATCTTTCTTTTCTCCAGAGAGTCACACTATGGTCCCTTTGTATCCTTTAGGTTAAATAGGAAATAAATTGGTTTAGTCCAATACGATCCCTAGATCTCATTGAGATGAATCTAGGTTTGGTATCTGACAAAACATTTCCCCTTTGTGATCAGTTGTCATTTGTGACAGTACAGTTAGGATATCATAGAATCAGTTAGGTTGGGAAGGAGCCTTAAGATTATCGAATCCAACCATAAACCTAGCACTGCCAAGTCCACCACTACACCATGTCCCTAAGTGCCACATCTACAGGTCTTTTAAATACCTCCAGGGATGGTGACTCAACCACTTCCCTGGGCAGCCTGTTCCAATGCTTGACAACCCTTTTGGTAAAGAAATTTTTCCTAATATCCAATCTAAACGTCCCCTGGCGCAACTTGAGGCCATTTCCTCTCGTCCTATCGCTTGTCACTTGGGAGAAGAGACCAACCCCCACCTCGCTACAACCTCCTTCCAGGTAGTTGTAGAGCACAATGAGGTCTCCCCTCAACCTCCTCTCCTCCAGGCTAAGCAGTCCCAGCTCCCTCAGCCGCTCCTCATAAGACTTGTGCTCCAGGCCCTTCACCAGCTTCGTTGCCCTTCTCTGGACACGCTCCAGCACCTCCATGTCCTTCTTGTAGTGAAGGGCCCAGAACTGAACACAGTATTTGAGGCGCGGCCTCACCAGTGGCACGTACAGTAGGAGGCCTCCCTACTCCTGCTGGCCACACTATTTCTGATACAGGCCAGGATGCCATTGGCCTTCTTGGCCACCTGGGCACACTGCCGCCTCATGTTCAGCCGGCTGTCGACCACCACCCCCAGGTCCTTTTCCTCTGGGCAGCTTTCCAGCCACTCTTCCCCAAGCCTGTAGCGTTGCCTGGGGTTGTTGTGGCCAAAGTGCAGGACCCGGCCCTTGGCCTTGTTGAACCTCATACAGTTGGCCTCGGCCCATCGATCCAGCCTGTCCAGGTCCCTCTGCAGAGCCTTCCTACCCTCCAGCAGATCAACACTCCCGCCCAGCTTGGTGTCGTCTGCAAACTTACTGAAGGAGCACTCAATCCCCTCATCCCGATCATTGATAAAAATATTGAACAGAACTGGCCCCAGTACTGAGCCCTGGGGAACACCGCTCGTGACCGGCCACCGACTGGATTTAACTCCATTCACCACAGCTCTTTGGGTCCGGCCGTCCAGCCAGTTTATTACCCAGCGAAGAGTACCCCTGTCCAAGCCATGAGCAGCCAGTTTCTCCAGGAGAATGATGTGGGAAATGGTGTCAAAGGCTTTAATGAAGTCCAGGTAGACCACATGCACAGCTCATCCACTAAGTGGATCACCTTGTCATAGAAGGAGATCAGGTTCATCAAGCAGGACCTGCTTTTCATAAACCCATGCTGACTGGGCCTGATCACCTGGTTGTCCTGTACATGCTGCGTGATGGCACTCCGGATGATCTGCTCCATAACTTTCCCCGGCACCGAGGTCAGACTGGCAGGCCTGAAGTTCCCTGGATCCTCCTTCTGGCCCTTCTTGTAGATGGGCATCACATTTACTAACTTTCAGTCAACTGGGACCTCCCTGGTTAGCCAGGACTGCTGATAAAGGATGGAAAGTGGCTTGGTGAGCCAGCTCCCTCAGTACCCTTGGGTGGATCCCATCCAGCTCCACAGACCTGTGTGTGTCTATTGGATTATGGGGACTTCATTCTGCTCCCTGTCCCTATCTTCTAGCTTAGGGTACTGGATACCCCAAGAACAATTGGTCTTACTATTAAAGACTGAGGCAAAGAAGGCCTTGAATACCTCATCCTTTTCCTCATCCTTTGTCACTATATTTCCCCCCGCGTCAATAAAGGATGGAGAGTCTCCTTAGCCCTCCTTTTGTTGCTAATGTATTTATAGAAACATTTTTTATAGCAGTAGCCAGATTAATTTCTAGTTGGGCTTTGGCCCTTCCAATTTTCTCCCTGCATAACCTCATGACATCCTTGCAGTCCTCCTGAGTTGTCCTGTATATTGCCCATGCTGCGTACATTGGTGTAGATGCACTTCACTTGGACTATTGATCTTGCCACCTTTTTTGGGGGAGAAGCCCTAATTCCTATGTGACTGTTCTCAGGTGCTTCCGTGGTTTTTAATGCATCAACAACTTTTGCATCTTTGCTGCCACGTGGATCTCCATCCCCTACCCCCACTGAGATGGCTAAGGTACCGTGCGCATTAGTATAGAGACATTTCAAATGTGCTGCAGTGCACTCAGCACACCGTGGAGCAGAAGGACCTTGCTAGCTCACCCTCCCTCCAGCATTGGTGTGCCGCCCCATGGCTTATCACTAGTGAGCCTGGTTTTATCCCTTTCCCCCTTCAAATCTAGTTTACAGCTCTTTCAAGGAGCCCTGCTAACTCTTGCACAAAGATCCTTTTCCCCCTTTGAGAAAGGTGTATCCCGTCTGTCGCCAGCAGGCCTGGTGACCTGTGATCGAAAAACCCCAAATTCTGCCGGTGACACCAGTCATGGAGCCAGGTATCGATCTGCTGGGTCTTCTTGTTTCTTCCCTCATCATTCCCTGCAACTGGAAGGATAGAGGAAAACACTAGTTGTGCTCCTGATCCCTTAACCAGTTGTCCCAAGGCCCTGAAGTCTCTTTTGACCACCATGGGACTTCTTATTGCAACTTCATTGCTGCCTACGTGAAAAATCAATAATAGATAATAATGCGAGGGCTGTACCAGGGTAGGAAGTTTTCTTGTGACATCTTTAACTCGGGCCCCAGGGAGGCAGCAGCCTTCCCTAAGAAGTGGGTCTGGTCAGCATGTTGGGCCTTCTGTTCCCCTCAGAAGAGAGTCTCCTATGACAAAAAACCCTCTTTTTTTCTTAATGGAGGTAGTTTTGATGTGGGGCATAGGCTGAATTAACCTTGCTGACACCTCCAACCTAGATGGACCATCGTCCTCATCATTGTTTGGTTCCACCTGCAGAGCGTCATACCTATTGTACAAGGGCACATGGGAAGGTGATGTAGTCATGGTGGAGATGTGCCTGCTGCGCATTATCCCGCTGCGGCAGTGAATCCTGACACCTGGATTACAGGGTAGGATGCGCTTTTGCGCACGTTTGACGTTAGTGCAAAGGATTCCCCAACTCCCATCCGATAGCAGTGTTGGTGAGGACCACTACCTGGAGGAGTAGATAGTTCACCTGAGGAAAGAAAACAAAATGGGCATTATCCAAACATGGAGTTCTCAGACATGGGCTGCCATGTCTCACTCTCCTTTACTCTGTCAAACTCTGTGCAGGAATCCTGCTTCTGAGATATGGCAGTTCACAGACAACTGGGACACAAAGAACATGTCCCATCTTGCATCTCACCTGCTGAATCAGAGGGCGGGTTGGAGGTGAGCTTTGTCTACAAATGTTGGAAGGGAAGAACATTATTCAATTTTGAGGGGTTGGGTATGCACACATAGTCAACACATCTTGAGCTGCTGAGAGTAATTTTTCCTACTCATGGAAAAGAAGAAAAAGACAGGTGACTATAATGACCAGATTTACATGTTATTATTTTGGGGAAATAATAAAGAAATGGATTCAAGAATCTTGAATTATTCTCATTTAACAGACTTGGTTTCTGGTTGAATGGAGAACTTCACTTCTGAGGGCTTGGTGCATAGAAATATTCCCAGGCCTAGTTTTTGGGATGTAAAACACATTTATAAATGATCAAATTTATGACTACAGCATACTTGAGTATCTGCTATGGATAGCTGCACAAATGAACACTGCATAATTTGCCTGCTGTTGTAAAATGGGAAAGTTGTTCTGAAAGGACATAGAAAGCACACATAAGGACATAGGAAGCACAAAATTTATAGGGGAAATTCAGTCTAGTCCCTTGAAATAGTTTCTCTTCTTGCTGTATGCCTGTTATTCTGAAGGCAATGAAGACTCACAGCATAAAAATTTGTATTCCAGGTATTTTTCCTTCTGTCAGTTTGTGGTTTATTGGAATCTGTTCAGAAGCGCCTTTAAAACAATTCAGATTAACTGGGTTTTATTAGGAAGCCAATTGAAATAACATTTCAATGCAAGAAATGAAATAACATTTCAATGCGTTTCAATGCATTTCCTGCTAGTAGGGAAGCCTTTGATTAAAAGAAAAAGCGTACCACTCTCTGGTTATTCTGAATGGCTTCCTGCTCATTAAGTGTCAGATTTTATCGGCATCCACCATGGAATACTTAACATGAAGAGTTGTGCCTTCTGCAAGGCTGTGGATAAAGAGCTCAGATGCATCTGTAAGGTGAGAAGCATTGGTGTATGGCAGGAGGAAAAGCAATTTCTACTTAAATCATTATACGTGTCTGTACGGCTGGATTCACCTGCACAGCCCTGTGTGCTGTGTGCCGGGAGGATTCTTCTTGGCAGAGACCCTTAGAGGCCAGTTCGACCACCCTGTAGCAACAGTCATCCTTTGTGCTGCACTCCAAACCAAAAGGATGGCCATCAGCTGGTTTGCACGCAGATAAATTAGGCGGCCTCGTGCAAAGGTGCACTGTTGGGGGACATGACAAAGGAAACAGGGAGCTACGACGTGGGGCTGAGCTCTGAGGTGAGGAATAACCGGTCAAAATGCTCTTTTCTCATTATCCTGATAGGGGAAGTACCGATCCTTCGGCAAGGCAGCATGTCCTGGGTTCACTGTGAAGAACAGGAGTGTGAAAACTTGAGCGGGAAGCGGCAGTCGAGGAGTTGCTTGGAGTTCCTCAAAACCCCGGCTGTTGGAAGAGGTTGGAACGACAGGCTTTATTTGAGGGAAAGGCGTAAACAGGACTGAAAACACCGTGCAACCCACAGGTGTTGTCCCAACTGAGGTGGAAATTTTGGGGTGGCTTTTTGTCTACAGAGCATGAGCTCCTCATTCTGCTGTTTTCTACTCGGTTTCTCCTCTGCGTTACACCTCCCACGCCCGCTGGCGACTGTGACGCAGTGTGGAATGCTGTGTGACGTAACCGAGCACCGTCCCGCACCGCAGGGGAAGGAGGACGGGAGGCAGGTCCTGAGCAGCTGGAAAAGCCACTACCCTAAACTTGAAGCTACTGACCTGAGCTGCACTGAACGCTTTGGTTTTCTCAACCGCGTTAGATTCCCCTTCGCCTTTTTCCCCTTCAATTCCAGCTGAAGCCGTGGCTTTCCAGAAACTCTTCCCCATAGCATTGCCAACAGAAAGACAGCAGACGTGCGCCATGAAGACGCCTTTTCCTTCAGCGTGCTTCCTCACAGCTTTCTTCCAGCCAAGGGCTTGGCCTTCCCCTCTAAGTCACGCAGCGTCATTGACCGTAAACTCGCTGTCGGTGTTCAGGCGAGACCTCCAAGTTGTCCACAGGGAAACTCTCCCGGTAAGGTTAGAAAGCGGTGATGTAGTTTACTCTGCGCATTCATGCGTTCTGCAGGCAGTGACTGTGCACATTGTAATATATTAAACTACTCAGTTTAGTGAGCTATTACTTGGTTCCTAGGCAAAAACGTGCTGGTGTGAGGCTGTTCTGCCTCTTGCCTTGACTGTGTCTTGCAGCATTTGGAAGTGCCCCGTGATCAGCCTTAATGAGGTAGAATTTGTTTTTTTCTTGATTTGAGGAGAATCATTTACAGAGCTTTTTGGGTCTAACTAGCATTGGTTTATAGGAAATTCAAGAACTCGGTCACTTTGTCAAATGTGGTTGAAATCCACTGGGAGGTTCAAAAATTGTTCAGATTGGGAGGGAGTACGGGAAGCAGAGGAGCTGGCCAAGTGATTTTGTAGTTTTTGTAGGTACCTCAGGAAAGTGAAGTAAAAACCGTGTATACAGACTTGTAATGAAACATGTATTGCTTATCACTCTTGAAACAACTGAAAATAACATGACGGAGCTGGGCCGCATCAGACGCTGCTATTTGATGGGGCACTGGGGACATGGGTGCCTGTGTGGCAGTGGCTGCTGCCCGGCACAGCTGAAGCCTGGCAGCTGCTGGAGGTTGTGCCCGTGGGTGGCCATAAGGTCACCTGGATGTTTGCAGTTTTGCTAAAACCTCCTTTCCAAAGCCAGTAACACTTTGCTTGTTTAGTTGCCAAGCTCTGTTTTTAGAACAACTGCCCAAAGCTTTTGGAATGGTGCGGCTGGACTTTTGTCCCCCTATTCAGTTTGAAGTAGTGCCATGAATATTTGAAGAAAAAAGTGTATATTAAAAAGTTGAGAAATACTGATCAAGGGAAACTCACCGGCTTACAGATATCCTCTGCAACTTGAGCAAAGGTGTCTAGAGCAAAACTGAACTTGCTCACCGAAACCCAACTCTGTGAACTTGTCACAGACGTGTGTCCTCTTGTCTCTTTGGCGCTCTGTCCCTCCTGCCCATGGCTCAGGGTCTGTTGCTGTTCTCAAACCTTTCCTCCCTTTGATTACTAGCTCTCAGCTGCACAGAGCTCATGGGTTTTGTGCTGGCTGATGTGGTCCTGGGCAATCTCTTTTCTTCAGCTCAATGGCTCTGCAAGGGCCATTCCTCAGGCAGCCCCGATCAGAGCTGATCTTCTTGAACCCGGCTCTTTTTCACCTGTCCATGAAAGCCCCTGGTCAGAACAAAGTACTCCCACTGGCTGCTTAGATGCTGTCCTGGAGCCATAACTGTAGGGGATTGCTAGAGGATTGTTTGGCTGTGCCGCTACTGTAGTTTAAAGAAAAATATTTTAAATTAATTTGATTAAATGGATATGAAACTAACATGACTGTCCGTATTAAGCTGAGAGGGAAATGAAAAGCTATATGAAACAAGAAAAACCCCTCCTGGATGACAGATCTCTTCCTCAGCCCCTGTTTTGTGAGAGATTGGTCTCTGGAAGTCCTACCTGTACAGGTGAAAACTGCAAAAAGGGAATAGTTGAGGGACACAAGTTGGTGGGCTGCACCTAGCAATATGCTGTAGCTGAGACTGATGGACAGGTAAGTATTTGCCTCTCCGCTGCCAAAACGGGGGTAGTAAGGCTGGGGGGAATGTATTAAAGTGTATCTGGAACACAATGACTGACAACCCTGTGAACTTTATTTCCTGCCAGGCAGGCTTTGGAAGGTGACTCAAAGTAAGTTATTTCAGAACATTTGCCTTTGAAATAGTGATAGATGGGACAAGTTGTTATTTGATAAGTTGCCATATAGAAAGCAAACTGCTTTGGATGAAAAGATTTACTTTGGATTTGCATACTTAGAATATGAAGAGTAAATGATTTGAGGCCGCAGGGGAAGACACAACCTGTCTTCAGGGCTAAAAAAAAAGCACGTTTGATGAGAGATATTTCTGAAATATAAACAGTCAGTATTGTAGCGCTTCACCACAAAATTGTACATATTGTAAATGCGTCATCCCGCTACTTTAAACTGTGGTAAAGCAGTAAACAAGATTCAGAAGTGTAATGGTACAGTTCAGTCCTGTACTTGTCAGAAAAATATAAAACAGGGAAAGAGTTTTGGCAAAAGCTGAGTGCTTCTGAAATCTGGTGCAATTTATTAGATTTTGAAACAAGCTGAACAAATAAGGTTCACAGAACATCTCACCAAACACTAAATTATCTTTGTTCACTATATGAGACTTTGTATTGTAAGGAGATTGTGTGGTTTGATGAATAATCCTATATAATGCATTTTTCAGTGTAGGCAAATTTGTAGAAAAAGAAAACTAGATCCAGAGGAGCTTGTCATAAATATTATATTACATCTGGAACAAGCACAATCCTAATAAAAGCTGCGCACAGCCATGATGTAGGAGTACGGACTGGGGAAGTTGGAGGTCTGCTAGCCCCTCTTCTCTCATTTATATTTATCCCAACGTCGTGCTGTTTGTGTCCGAAGCAGACAATGAAACGTGGGTTTTGTGCTGGCGCCTGGGAGCACTGAGCCTGGATGAACTCTCTAAATAGAGCTGAATTTGTTCTTGGATACCTGCATCCTCTGAGGTGCAATTTATCTATGTCTCTGTGAATGCTTGCAGTTAAGAGGTGATGCCAAGCGTGGATGTTCACTAACCAGTGTAGGAATTACTTCATTTCCCTACAGAATGCATGGGAGTAATGGCACGTAGGAGCAGCAGTGGGAAGAGAAGAAGCCCATGAAGAAGGTGTAAATTAAGGACAGCTTACAGAATGAAAGTAAAATAAAGAAACATCTCAGGAACTTTAATGTGAGTCCCCAAGGAATGGAGAACAAGCTGCCGTTAGCAAGGTTTTCTGTATTTGACGTGAGGGAAGTAGATACTCAGAGCAATCAAAACATCAGTCAGGAGTGGCAGAGCAGCATTGCTTGGGGAAAATCCATACTGGTGCCTTCCAATTAAATGCAGAAGGCATTAAGAAACTCTGAACTCCAGGGAGGCCCCTTCCCATCCATCTTCTTCCCCCAAATTTGGTAAAATCCCACCTGCCGTGCTACGATGGAGCGCCTTTAACACGCTTGGCTGAGAAAACTGCGCGCTCTGCTTTTTACTGTGGTTTCCTATGGATTTTTATGCCTCTTTGAAAGGCAAGTAAAGCCTGCGGTGTGCTGTGGGACTTTCACACCGTGGGGGTTTTTTTATGTCTTCCGGTGAAGGAGGACGTGCCGGGGAGCCGCAGGGCTACCATCCGCAGAGGAGGGGATCCTCCTGCTGGCAGCAGGACCCCGCACCAGGGCAGCCTTCCCAGGCCTCTTGGGGTGGAGGTTGGTGTCTTTTCCTGTAGACTTTTATTCTTTATACCTTCGTTTTCGGTATATTTTTCTTTCCCCCCAAGTAAATTATGTGGGACTACTCAGGGAGGGAGGGACTCTCTCACTGCGTGTCCGTACCAGACTGAGCCTCCTGGGTCTGGATGCCCGGCCGGGTGTTTCAGGGCTACAGTTCAGGGTAGGATTCAGGGCAGCAATGTGAGGAGGGGGATATGGTTCAGGGGAGAGCAGGGCAGATGTTCATTGCGGTATATCTAGGTGAATCCTGGCTCCGGTGCATTGACAGGTGTGTGTATCTATTTGGTACTTGTGTAGTTACCTTGAGATTTGGGATCCCATGCTAGTTACACACTCACTGAATGCAGTAGCAATCAAGGAAAAGAACGTTTTAAACAGGACTGTGCCTAAAATCCTCCCAGGTAATCCTTTCTCTCAAGGCCTGTTCCTGTTGCTCTGGCATTTTCATCACTTCCCTCTGTCTGCCTTCTTGTGGGTTAACCCCGGCAGGCAGCTCAGCCCCAGGCAGCCTCTCGCTCACTCTCAGTTGGAAGAGTAAAAGTGAGAAAACTCATGGGTTGAGATAAAGACAGTTTAATAGGGAAAGCAAAAGCCACGCACACAAGCAAAGCAAAACAAGGAATTCATTCACTACTTCCCATCGGCAGGCAGGTGTTCAGCCATCTCCAGGAAAGCAGGGCTCCATCACACGTAACGGTGACTTGGGAAGACAAACGCCATCACTCTGAGTGTCTCCCCCTTCCTTCTTCCCCCAGCGTTATACGCTGAGCATGACGTCCTATGGTATGGCATATCCCTTTGGTCAGTTGGGGTCAGCTGTCCCAGCTGTGTCCCCTCCCAACTTCTTGTGCACCCCCAGCCTCCTCGCTGGTGGGGTGGGGTGAGAAGCAGAAAAGGCCTTGGCTCTGTGTAAGCACTGCTCAGCAATAAGGAAAACATCCCTGTGTTATCCACACTGTTTCCAGCACAAATCCAAAACACAGCCCCATACTAGCTGCTATGGAGAAAATTAACTTGATTCCAGCCCCAGCACATCCTCTAGATGCTTCACAGGCTTGCAGACACCATATCTTGCCAGATCCAGCCTCCTGCATGTTCAGTGGAAAATTCTTTTGTTGTTCCTCAGCACTTGGCAGGTCTGTGGTTTTGTATGGTTTTGTGTGGTGGCTTCTGTCACCATAGCTGTAATTTTCCCCCGAAGGGGACCCTAATCACTTCTAACAGCATTGATCAAGGATAACTGCAGTGTAACAGCTGGTGCTGGAAACTACTGGGAGGTTTTATTCCAAGTTGGAATGGGGACTTGGAACAACCTTCCAGTATCAGTAGTGAGGGGCAAAACCTGAACCCATATAAAAAGAGTGAAAAGTCCTTCCAGGCCATGGGTCCTAGTGCTGTTCAAGGAAGTTTAAGGATCTGAATCCTGTTGGACCTTCAGAAAATTTCCCCACTGGCCATGAGAAAGACTGATATCAAGCAGGCTGGTCTTCTAATTCCTAACTTTTTCTTCTTTTAGTTAGCTTTCTTGCTTAGATTTGCCTTTAAACACATGCCAAATATGTCCCACAGTTAGGCTGGGTTGCCAGGTGCTTTTTTGGTTTTTTTTAGGAGGTGTTAAAAAACCTGGCCTTTGCTCAGGTTTACCACAGTTACTAAATTTCAGAGCTTATAGGCCTATATTGGAATTAGAGATGTGACTGTAGCACAGAGGAACAAGCCTGAACTTGATTACCTCATCATCTCCGTCTGAGCACTGACGGTAGGATTACCTAAAGCAGTATGGGCTCTGGTATGGGCTAGGTATGTAAATAAAACCATTGAAGCTGGAAGGGACCTTGGGAGGTCTCTAGTCCAGCCTCCTGCTCAGAGCAGGGTCAGCTCTGAGTTGGGACCTGGTTGCTCAGGGCTTTGTCCAGTTGGGTCTTGAAAACCCTCTAGGATGGAAAACTAACCAGAGAACCCAGTGGGCTTGAACTGCCGATGCTGCTGAAGGAACTTTACTCAAAACAGCTGGATTAAAGGTAGGCTGGGCAGGTCTCCAAGGCTGCAGTGGAGCTGGCATGGGTCCTAGCTCAAATAACGACATGGTACTTTCTTCGTGTGCTTCATGTTGAGCATCAGGGTATGCGCTCCCGTCCCACAACCGCTTTGTGTACTGCAGCATAAAAGTACTCTGAGATGGTGGTGCACTACAATGCCTGTACTTCATTATATATATGTACATTGTTTTTTAAATGCTGTATGAGACAAGGCTAATGGAAACAGTTGACATAGAATTGTTCTGAAGCTGTCTTTGAGAATTGCAGTACCACTGACTGCTGAAACGGGCAGCGGGCTTTCCCTTCTCAACGGTTAAGGGGAGGCAGGTATGCAGCTCATGCCTATGGTTCTGGACCACAGACACCTCCAAAGGTGCAGCTGCCAAAGGGCTTTTGTTGAGACAAAATGCTTTCTTAATTTTGACTTTTTAATGTTTGTGCTCCATTAATATTAGCTCTGCACTTGGGAGGTGTCCCCTACTGTGGGTTCAGCGTGTTGTTTTCTGCTGCAGACAGTGTCTTGTGTGAGCCCCTCGATGTGCCTGTATATAGCTTTCTCGCCATTTTTAGGTTTTTTTCTAGTTGTAATAATCTTGCATTCCCATTTCCACTTTATGTTATAAAAAGCTTTCTTGATGAAAATGTTGAACTACTTGTAAATATATTGAAAATGGTCAGTCACAGAATTGGTACTTCTCTTTGATCTTCTTCTGTAGTACATATTTATTATCTTCCTTCCTTCCTGTCAAAATGGGAGTAAAAATTTCTCTTCCATTGTACAGACTTGAAATCTTAAAATCCTCTGATGTGGATAATTTAAACTTATAATACCTTAAAATATGGAATAATTATATGTTACAAATCAAATCTCAAAATTTCTATTATTTTCAGTCTGTCTTGTGTTCTGCTGGACTATTCAGACTAGCATCAGCAAGAGTCTTCCACTGAAGTGTATTATGACTTGAAGACTGCGTTGCTATGAATAGTCAATTCTACCTTTTTTTGGTTTGCTTCAAACTTTAATTTATTCTAGATATGCATTACAGATTTCACTTTCAGTGATTATGAAGATAATGCAACTGCTTTCAGTGGAATTAAATGAAAAGCTAACGTTAAATTCACTGCTTTTTTTTTTCTATTTTGTAGTTTGTGAACGTCATGTTTATGAAGTATGTCACCAAAAAGTGCCAGGAGAGGTATATGTAACCACAGACTGCTCCTTCTATGGGCAAGATAATGATCTGAAGCATATGCGATGAGAATATTTAAAATATAAGATAGCATTGTTCAGATCTCAGACTTTGCTTCTAATTTTGGAGTTAACGTCTTTCATGGACTGTGTTTGTGGTGCTCATGTCTCAGGCAGGAGGAGATGGGCCTCTGCCTGTGGAAGCCTGCCACAGTCTTCCTGTTCTCATTTCGAGTTGATCGATGCCCTTATAGCCCTGCGTCCTCCTCTGGTGACTGGCATCACATTGTTGATACTAAATGAACCAAGAGAGCTTTCTTCAACCACGTGGTTAATGTGGGAGGAGAAGTTGCAGGAATAATACCCAGATTCCAATTAAAATTTTTTTAAAGGTTCATTATAAAAATGTTCAGGACAGGCTATGTATGTTAATCTTTGAGAAATTGGCCTATTTGGAGATGGCTAAAGACTGACTAGTGTTTCAGTTCTGTCCAGAACTTAAGCTCGTCTTCATAACTTGACTTGTACTTGCATTTCAGAGGATTGTTTTCAGCTTCCTCTCATACAAGGCCAAGAAGGAGACACGTTAGAGAAGAGAACAAGATCTTTATGAATAAAGGGGAAGAAATAAATATACTGAGAAAAATTATGGAAGAAGTTTGTAAAAATATAGAGCAGGCATGTTTTCTCCATGAGGGAGAGAGAAGTCTGCAAAAGAGCACCTTCAGAGAGAAGTGAGATGGACAATTTTCCTTTACCTTTTTCTATAAGAGTCATGCACGTATGAGTTAGATCTGTATCTATGCAATTCTGTGATACTTGAAATACCGTTCTCTTAAAAATCTTATGGTTGAAAACATCTGGTTTTCATGTAAAAAAGCTACCTGGACTGACCGAACAGGAGAAAGTTAAACCAGATTAATGCGAAAAGCTTGGACAAATAATAATAAAGAATAAAAAAAAAATGGTGTAATGCCATAGATAGGTTTTTTAAAAAATTATACCAAAATGAAGACAGTATCTGTGTGGGAGTGGGTAATGGGATAAAATAAAATGCAAAAAGGGGAAAATTACTGACCTATAACTCTTTAGCCTGAAGAGTAAAGCCTGAAGCAAGGGAGGAACTCATCTTTGCTCAAAAGATTTTAATTCCAGAGTGGAGAAAAAGGTTTCTGACATACAGTTTAGGGTAGTCAAGGAACAGCAGACAAAGCGAACTGCAGAGTCATGTTTTCGTCTTCAGATTACAGCATTATAAGCTTCCCAGCCCAAACCTGCCCCTCATATTTTATTTTTTCTCCCCCTAATTCCTTTTTCTTCGTGAAACAATTACGAAACACACACACATATGTGTATACATGTGCTTCAGCATCCTTTTCTGAGAATTGAGTTATTTCATGTTGTGTAAAATTTACTTCTCTAATTTCCTCATTTATTTTCATGTCCTGGTTTCGGCTGGGATAGAGTTAAATTTCTTTCTAGTGCTGTGTTTTGGATTCAGTATGAGGAGAATGTTGATAACACACTGATGTTTTCAGTTGTTGCTAAGTACCTTGTCAAGGACAACTATCCTCTGCTACCAAGCTAGACTGGGAGGAGGGAACACAGCCAGGACAGCCGGCCCAGCTGGCCAACGGGCTATTCCATACCATGTGACGTCATGCTCAGTATATGAAGGGTAGGCATGATCCAGGAAGTACCGATTGCTACTTGGTTATCGGTCAGCGCGGGTGGTGAGCAACTGCATTGTGCATCACTCATTTTGTATATTCTATCGTTATTATTGTTATTTTCCCTTTTCTGTTCTATTAAACTGTCTTTGTCTCAACCCATGAGTTTTTCTCCCTCTTACCCTTCCAATTCTCTCCCCGTCCCACTGGGGGGCGGGGGGAGTGAGCAAGCGGCTGCGTGGTGTTTGGCTGCCTGCCAGGTTAAACCACGACATTTCATTTACTCACTGTTGATGCAGCAGGTTCATGCTGAGTGCAGAGAAGACGGTGTGTTGTATCGCTTCTTCTGGCATAGGGCACCTTTAACTCAGACTCAGTATGAGGCTTTGCTGAAAGAAATATTGTGCGGAGAAAAGGGTATTGTTTTTCATACAAATCTATTTGCCAAAAAGTGCTGCTTCACTGGGGCTTTTCAGAGTTTCACATCCCGATTGAATTGGGTGAATAGTCTTGGCCAAAAGAGGGAAAAATACATGACATTTTGTAATGCTTGATTCAAATGACCCCGTGATGAAACATCACAGAGTTTAGGGTGGGTTTGTTGAGAAGTGCAGGTGCTGTCTGTGCGGGGAGGATGCGGTGGTCCTTTTCTCCCCTCCTGTGCAATAACCCAGCAACTAGGGAATTTGCCAGCCGGCGGGGACGCAGGGTTCGAACCTTCCTTGTCCTGGTGCAAGTGAGTCTGTAAAGCAGGGATGGGAATCCCATGACTCTTTGCCTTGGCTGTGTAAGCAGATGTAGAACACTGAAATGCTTCATATTTTATTTAAATGCCAGTACAAAGGTATTCAGGTACTTAATTCCTTTGTGGTAAATGAAATGTGTTTTAAGGTGCCTTTGTGACCTTGCCAGTGTTCCAGCAGCCAACTTCCAGCCTTTGAAAAATTGTTGTTTTTTTAAAATGTCATGGCAGTTAAGATAACAATATTATTACTATTTCTAATGATACATTTGGGGGCTTTTTTAGTTGGCATCCTATCTTCTAGCATAAACTTTTCATTATTTTTTCCCCAACGAGCAAGGCTAAAAAGTATGACTTTGTGGAGGGTTTAAAAGGTAGAATTATGTTTTAGACTGCAGGAGAAATGGAAAATCTTGTAAGAGCTGAAAGCACAATTTCTCTGCATGTTTGTTTCTGTGTATATCTCAAAGGAATCAGTCACTTCTTAATTTTCTGCTTAAGTTTATTCCCCTGCTGCAAGTCAAAGGTGGAGACCAGACTCTTCATTTAAGGAAAACTAAAAGGAAGTCTCAGCTCAGGTTCTGAACTACCCGTATCTGTTCCAACAGTACCCTATGAGTTTCTCCAACTTGTGAAAAGGTAACACATGTTGGCAGAGACAAGCTGTTCCTGTGATACCTAATATTAATCATGTCACTAAATGTGTGTGGTCCATGCCACTCCTGTATGTAATCTGCAGGCTACTGCCATCATCTTTGAAAGGAGGAGGAAGAAATAATGTTGAGGAGTTGTAGATGACAAAGTGTAATTGTTTTTCAACCTACGTGAAAGTGCTTGCCAGCTTGATAATGCTTGTCCTGGTCGTCTTCATTGTATTTATGTACAGCAGGTGAGTGCTTTTACTCTATAAAGAAAATGTAATTCTATTGACTTTGGCAAAATTGAATTAATACCATATATAACTTGATTTCAAGTTTATAGGGGCTTTCACAGATATTGAACTTTTTTTTTTTTTTAATCTATCCCCAGAAACGTCTGTGCTGCCTGCCCAGGGAATACAGAATGAAGGCAGGGGGTAAGAATTACCTGTGTGGTGAGCCACAACAACGCTATTTTGTGTATCCTGCCCTATAAGCTTGGATGGTGATTTGATGCAATTAACTCCTTTCAGCTGTGGAAGAAGGATGACAGGCTGATTATAACTTTATTCCACTGAAGGCAGGGTTTGAGAAAAATAATTTGTGCCCTTTTGGATGGGCTTGAGCTTAGGCATCTGGATCCTGCCCTGACTGTGCAGTTCAGCTACTATTAAGACATCTAAATGTAGGCACCTTTGTGTGTGCTAGGTGTCCAAACTCTCCTGATAGCAAGTCAGTATAGTCTGTGAAGCCTAAAGAGCCATCCAGCCATTTGATGTCTGCTTTAGGGGGTGAGCTGAACCTTGCTCTGGGCTCCCATTACTTTGCTGATTAGTGGAACTTGATCCAGTTACCTAAATATAAGTGTATCTTGCCAAATCTGGTGCCCTAGGGTATTAAGACCTCTGTCAGCCTCATGCAGATATCTTATAGGACCAATGGGAAATCTCTGTCTTGCTGGATGCCAGTCAGAAAAACCAGCTCATCTCAAACGATACTAGATACCCACGTTTAAGCAACTGAACCCAGCCCTATCTCTCCGTTGGCTGTAATGGGAGCTTAGGCACCCAGCTCATGTCAGCACCTAGATTCAGGTGGTTGAATCTCAAACTGAATTCCCCCCTAGACTTCTCTTTCTTAGTGCCTACCTCTTGCTCCCTGGTAATTTAACAATGCTATGGCTTGCCTTGCTGCTATTCGTGCAATTTATAATATTATAAATAGGCTAAACTTGTTCATGTTTATATAAGCTATGAGTTAGATTTTAAAGTTACGTAAAGCAAGGGCAGTCCGACAGGTCCTTGCAAGACCACACGAGGTGGGCATAGAGTTCTCAATGCCAGACTTTCATGGTTGAAGGTATAGCTGCTGCCCTACCATTGCCTCCCATGTGGATGTGGAGATAATTTCCCTGTTTAGCTTTGGCGTTTATTTGTAGCTAGTGGAGGGTCGGGTGCAATCAGTCTTGCCCACGTCTTGCCTGAAGACAGCTGTCCCAGCCCACTTTGGTCTACTTACACGCTAAAGTATTAGAAGTGAAGGTTAGTGAGGAGGCTCTTACTCCTCTAATGATGCTGTCCTTTTTGCAGAAGGCCAAAAGATGGTGTCGGAAGAATAAAAAAAGAAATTAAGAATTCCACTGATGATTAAATCCTGCATCTCCACATAGCACAAAACTATACACCAGCATTTTGAATCTTCTTCTGACTGTCACACTGACTGCCATCTGCATAGTTCCTAAAATATTCCTAACACTGACAAAATCTACTAAATATATTCTGGTTTTCCTTATTCATTCATAAAAGGCATTTGTCTATAAGATACTGGTCACCACTTTAAAGTGACCCTATTAAAGAAAGTTCTCTGGGATTTGTGAGGGAATCGTGTTAGTGATTTTGGACCTGTGGTAATACACATCTTCTTTATGGACCTTTAGTACTCATAAATGCAGAGTTTTTTTTTAATGCATGAAAATATGAAGTGAGATGGATATTTATTTCAGGAGAGATTTTGGAGAATTTCTGGATGGGGGAAGAAGTTGTGAACTTGGTTATAATATCTTCTGTCGGTGTTAGAACTGCTTGGGGGTGTGATCTGTGGGGCTGTGGAAAGACTGGGTGTCCTGCTGTTCGGTTGTGACTCAACAGTGACTGAAGTTATTCTTCCTGTTACAAAACTTAAACCAAATATTGGCAACAATACTGGGCTTCTCCACACTGTAATTTTTGCTGCACTGTTATGGTCTCTGCCTTCCATAGGCAATATCTATCTCTTTTTTCCCCTTTGCCTTAGGCTTCCACTTTTGCTAAGTCTCCCTCTGCTCCATGGGTACCAACTGCTTCTAACTATTTAATTAACACACTTAATTTAAACTCAGAGATGTTGTGCGCATTCTGACTTTAGCCTGAAGTGTGCTGCTGCTTCAGACCTGAAGAAGGGTTTATGTGCCTAAAAGCTCTTCTTTTTCTTTTCCAAATACATCAGATGGTGTTATAAAAGATACTATCTTTCCCCACAAATCTTACCTTGATGGAATGTCAAGAGGGGACAACCCACATTTGATGGTATCTCATGCCTTCAGGTCAGACACATGATTTCAGTATGGTGTCTCTTTTCTGGAGAACATCTTAGAATAGAATAGAATCATTAAGGTTGGAAAAGACCTCTAAGATCATCGAGTCCAACCATCAACCCAACACCACCATGCCCACTAAACCATGTCCCTAAGCACCACATCTACACATCTTTTAAATACTTCCAGGGATGGTGACTCAACCACTTCCCTGGGCAGCCTGTTCCAAGGCTTGACCACTCTTTCGGTAAAGACATTTCTCCTAATGTCCAATCTAAACCTCGCAACTTGAGGCCATTTCCTCTCGTCCTATCACCAGTTACTTGGCAGAAGAGACCAACACCCACCTCACTACAACCTCCTTCCAGGTAGTTGTAGAGTGCGATGAGGTCTCCCCTCAGCCTCCTCTTCTCCAGACTAAACAACCCCAGTTCCCTCAGCCACTCCTCATAAGACTTGTTCTCCAGACCCTTCACCAGCTTTGTTGCCCTTCTCTGGACATGCTCCAGCACCTCCATGTCCTTCTTGTAGTGAGGGGCCCAAAACTGAACACACAGTATTCGAGGTGCGACCTCACCAGTGCCGAGTACAGGGACACGATCACCTCCCTACTCCTGCTGGCCACACTATTTCTGATACAGGCCAGGATGCCGTTGGCCTTCTTGCCCACTTGGGCACACTGCTGGCTCATATTCAACGACTCACTGTCGACCAGCACCCCCAGGTCCTTTTCCTCTGGGCTGCCTTCCAGCCACTCTTCCCCAAGCCTGTAGCATTGCATGGGATTCTTGTGACCCACGTGCAGGACCCAGCACTTGGCCTTGTTGAACCTCATACAATTGATCTCGGCCCATCGATCCAGCCTGACCAGGTCCCCCTGCCGAGCCTTCCTACCCTTGAGCAGATCCTGCCCAATTAGGTGTCTTCTGCAAACTTACTGAGGGAGCACTCAATCCCCTCATCCAGATCATTGATAAAGATATTGAACAGGACCGGCCCCAAAACTGAGTCCTGGGGAACACCGCTCGTGACTGGCTGTGGTTCTTCAAGCCTGCTTAGTCTCTTTTGTGTTGATCAAGATGGTGATCTTACAATATTGAATATATTCCAGCCTTTGTAAGGTGAAAAGTACCACAGGTAGAGGGCTTAGTTGCACTTCAGTCCCATTTCCTGCCCTTCTGAGTTCACTTTCTGAATGCTCGGCCAGGCACTCTTACTCTGAAGTGGGATTTTGTGGTCCTGGGGTATGGTGAATTTTTTTGCTGCCTTCTCCTATGCTGCCTCCTGTGTTGGCACTCTTTCTTCTCATCTCCTGAAGGTTCTTCCTGCCTCCTTGTTTTCCTGAAACAAATCAACAAAAAAAGCTACCGACTTCTTTCAGGAATTTTCTTTTTGTCTCTTTTTCTAATAAGCCTAAAGACCTGCAATAACAATTAATGACACTAACCTTAGTAAAAAAAAAAAAATCTTTTTTTTTGGTGGGCATTGGAGGCAAATAGAAATTTTTTTTCCTCCTTGTTTGACAGACACAGGCTAAATTAAAACCCTGTAAATTGATGTCGTAACAGGGCTGCTTTTATCTTCCTTTTTGTTCATATTCTCATTTTCAATATTCCTATTTATTGCACACATTATACTCTTTAAATATTAGCAGTTCAAAGTGTATCTTTCTCCTGTGTATTTTTTTTCATTCTACGAACCACTGCAGAAACTGACTTTTCACATTTCTGATTTGTAAATCACTTTTCATGTGAGATGCCTCTTCATCCCTGACAAGGCTGTTAAAGAGAGATTAGGTTTAAGAGCCTACTTCAAAGACCAAACTCCTCCTAGAAAAGTAAATTGTGCTGTTTCTGGAGCTTCAATACTGTCCTTGCCTTGCACATCATATTTGCTGCCAACAGTGATAACTTTTATCATCTGTGACCCCAAACTTCCCTTCTTAAGCCAATCCCTTGTCTTGTAAATCTGCTGATTTTCTGTTGCTACAAGGCTGGAATTGACCTCACTGTCTCCCTAATGTGCCTGTTCTTCCTTTAGTGTCCTTGCAGTCTAGCCCAGGATGCTCTTTTTCTTCTGATCTTTATAAATATTTTTTCTGACATTAAGGGGGAAAAAAAGTCATAAGTGAGGTTCAGAAATCCCAGTCTGTGGTCCAAAGGGATCTACACTCCCCTCACCTAGGATGTCAGGTATTTCTATGCATTTGGAGACTGACCATGCATGAGTTGAAATGATAGATCTGGAGGATAGCTTTAAGCTTTGCTTCCTAAAATCCTGGCCTTACCACATTTCAAACAATACAAATTTTTCTGGCTTTAGAAAGCTGGAATTTGTCTATCCTGTCATCTTCCATCTTAAATATTAGCCTGTCACTTGTCCCTTCCTTGCTCTTGTGGCATCATGGGTCTCTGCAAGCTGCACCTCCTGAGCATAAGGGCAAGGCTTGCTCCATGTTCAAAGAGGTTTCTCCATTTGAGCTTATTATCTAAGTTCCCAGTCTAGTCACTGAGGCATAACTAACGCAAAGCTTAACTCAGTTGCCCCCACATCCTTGCTGACTTCCAGTTCAGAATCGGGCAGAAGGAAACGAGTCTCCTGCAGGTCATGTCCTATCCACCTGCTCTGTACAGATGCCTCAGACATCTCAAATGGCACTACCTTTCTGTGGGTGAACAACTTACTCAAACTCTTTGTATCCCCCTAACAAAGACCTCCCAGACACATCCCTAACCCTGCTGCTGTGAAGTCACAAGAGTTGCAGATGTACCAATTTAGCCAGTCTTGCTGGGTCACAGCCCGTTGCGTTTGCAAGTGACTCAGGACCATCACTTCCACTATTCTGCTACAAGTAGACACCCACATTTGGTCAGTTCGATGCTGCCTAAGCTCCACTTTGGATCTCAATCAGTTACCCATACTTTGGCAACTACTTTAGGGTAAATAGTTAGGACTGTATTGACTAGATCTCAGTTGGCTGCAATGGGATCTTAGAGGCGCAGCACACACGGACACCTGAATTTACCCATTTCCGTCTGGAGTTGAATCTCCCCCAAACTGTTTCCTCTGAGGTAGCTGCAGTTAGAGCAATGCTAGTAGAAGCTAATATGTTCTGAAGGGCTCAGTGTGTGAGCCTGACCACTTGCTGTCTGATCCCAGTTGGCCTGGAGTAATGATGGAGAGACTGTGAAGATGGAATGACAGGTGTTCGTTAATATTGACCTAAAACTAAACTCTTCTTGCATGTTGCAAGCTACTAATGCTTGGACAATGACTGGGAGAATTGAGGGTTGGATAGGGTCATTACAGAATGGGTGCAAGGTAAGATGTTGTAGATGTTGTAAATCCAAGCATTTCTAGAAAGGGTTCCTTGGCCCTCCAGTAGAAGTCTAAAGAAGCTACTTCACCTGCATTGATTGAATTCAATTTTGTCCTTCCTGACAGAAGTTTTACTTTTGAAAGTCTTCTTCCTTTTTAGTTTCTGCCCAAAGATGCCTATAACAGATGCCTGTGGCTTGCTATGTCTGTGTGTGAAGATCTCCCATTGAAAATGAAAAACGTGGAATTTGCTTAAAAAAAGTTTCTCCAGAAACTAAAAAAAATTACTGGGACTTGTTTTGTGGTTGATCATAAATCCATAATCGATATTCATTTCATGGAGGCAGACCTTAGCAATCATTCCCATGATATGCTTTCACCAAACATATTTTGACATTGAAATAATCAAATTATCCAGACAAACTTAGAGCAGTATCAGATCAAAGTCAAACATAATATCACAACATCAGCAGCATGATATACTCTCATTACAAACTGGTCATTAGTGCCTGATTGAATAATATATAGAGACTTTGAATATTTATCTAAATAAATTGTTGTTTTTAAAGTCAGTTAAATGATAGCTGGAAAAGAAAATAATCTGATTGCTGTTAAAACACTGACTTGTATTCATGAGCTAACAGCCATGTCAATCACACTGCTTGCCTGCCTGGTGAATTTCTTTGTTTTATTTATTTAGGAAACTCATGTTCCTTAAAGAGGTGATGATACATCAACAGAGACACTCCTGTTAATGTGTCCAAAGTCACAAATATTTATTTATTATCACTGGAAATCAGAGAGGGTTTTTCAATTTCATAAGTTCCTAAACTAAATCCATTATCTGCCTGCCCAGAACGCTTATCTGTAGAGTCACGTCACATCTGGATGATGTAATTTGTTACCTAGACAGATAAACCTAAGCAGGCTATTTCAAGATGGTAAGAGTGGAATCAGCAGTAGTATGGAAAGAAAGAGCATATATTTATTTTCCCTAATATAGAGAGAATCCACAAGAGGAGGGGCTCTCAGGAGATCTGAGAGAAAGATTGGGAGCTGCTTGGTGGTCCTTGTTTCCTTAAAAGCAGGAACCAGCTCAGACCTAGCCATTTCTGAATCTTCCAGTTCTGCAACTGGTACCCACAACAGAGATTTCGGTTTTATGACAATGGGACCTATCTGAGGATCAAGAACTGCAAGGAAGAGAGAGGATCCACCTGACCAAGGAGGGCAAAAGCATCTTAGCCAACAGCCTAGCTAACCTGGTTTGGAGAGCTTTAAACTAGGAATGACAGACAGGAGGGGGAGGCGACGACCACATTCCAGTGAGGAAGTGGTGGAACGGGTTGGCAAGCTAGGGTGATGTGGACAAGAGAGACCTTGTAAACAACAAAACAGGACTGAAAGGGCCCCATTCTAAGTGTATGCAGATAAATAAGCAAGTGCCTACAGGACAGCATGGTGCAGAAAGCTCTCAGCTTTTCTAGGCCATGAGCACACTTAGGTGCCTCTCTGAAGTGCCTGTACTTCAAGTGCAAGACCCAGCTCTTAACTTGTAGGTGCGTGGTCGTCAACATGGAAAGTAGGATTTTTCTTTTAGGAAACTAGGACGGATTATGTCAGGGAAATAGGACCAGATCAGAGAGCCCAATAAAAGTGAGGCTGCAACAGCTCCACACCCCTAGGTCCAACCAGTAACATTCCCAGTAGAAACATGCACACAGAGCACATGTACACACGTACACAGCTGACCACACAGGTCAACCCAGACAGGTACACTCACATCAACACAGGCAGCACCAACGGCCTCATCCTGCTCCCTTCTCTGGCTGAGCAGGATGGAAGTCCATTAGTGAGGATATATCTATACTTATGTAGTTGGTGGATCCCTCCAGCAGCTGGGCTCAGACACTCAGTCTGCCCCACAGCTGGTCCCTGCATCCCAGTCTCCCCAGTTGCTGGCACCTGGACGTACGAGCCCCCGAGGCTGCAGCCCCTCTGTAGTTGCTGGCACAGACCATCTCACTCATCCCCCACACCCCCCCCGAGCTGGCTGGGACTCCTCTGGTCCCCCAGCAGCCACCACCCATGGTCTCCCCCTTAGAGACACACACACACATGTGGGTCTCACTCCTGGAGACCCCCAGACCCCACTGTCTCTCTGGCAGCCGGTGGGGCTCCCCTGGTCCCACCGATAACCCACTCCTCCCATGGTCTCACCCTTACTGACAGACAAACAGACAGACAGACACACACGCCTGGCTTCCAGACCATTTCACCTACTCGCGGGTACCTTTGCCTCGCTCACACGCTCACCGGCACACCCACACTCGCTGCAGCTGCTGCCACCGTGGACGCACGGGCCTCTGTGACCTGAGGTCCCGCTCTGGTTGCTGCACTCAGACCCCATAACCACACGTGCACAGAAAACAGAGAGTTAGGGAAGAGTTAGAAGGGAATTTAATAAGGAGACAGGACAGACTGCGCTGATCAGGCAGAGGGCATGGAGAGCTAAGCGTACAGCCCAGCTCCCTATTTACATGCATCCAACCCTTCTTATCTGCTTATCCTTCTGTTTTCCCACATTTGTTTCTTCCTCAAATCCCCTAGATCCCTCCCTTCTCCACCTTTGGTTGCTGCCCTAAGCATCTCATAGTAAGTCCTGGAAAATCCTCAGATGCTCTTTCCCTGCATCCCATAATATGTCCCACCCCTAGGCAGCAGTCCCCCTCAGTCCAGAAGGTGCTCAGGCAGTGACCCATCTTGCTGGGTTTCACTCCTGGACAATGGGGCTGAGGGTCTCCTGGGACAGCCCTGGGAGGGTCCTGGACAGGATTTTCCTTTGCCTGAGTCCCTAACTGGTTCTCCCTGCCTGCTGTTGTGCCTCTGGACTTCTCTGGGCTTGTGGAGGTGGGACTTTGATGGGATGATGCTTCCTGGGATGGGCCTCTGAGTAGCCAGGCAAGGTACTATTTGGGTGCCTCCAACTGCTGTTGTCTCTCTGTGCTCCTTTGTGGGCACGCAGGGAAGCTTTATAATCTAACTGATTGTATCTCAGACTAATTTTAGTCAGGTA
The DNA here is from genome assembly GCF_964195595.1 of Calonectris borealis. Classification (NCBI taxonomy): domain Eukaryota; kingdom Metazoa; phylum Chordata; class Aves; order Procellariiformes; family Procellariidae; genus Calonectris; species Calonectris borealis. The sequence goes on along the minus strand of NC_134312.1, from coordinate 154,221,770 downwards.
AATTGCTCGTGTACATGCCTGTCTTGGTTATAAAGGAAGCTGGAGGTGGCCAACAGAGACTTGGGCATGGCACATCCAGGTTTTCCAGACCAAGTGAGAAGAACCTCCCTCTGGGCTGCCCATCATCCAGTGGTGTGTCAGGAGGAGACTCTGACCAAAGAATAGCCCAAGGAATGCCTACAACTGAACACAGGGAAGAGCTGAATTGACTTCCCAAGGTGAGCCTTGGCCCTACCCCCTTGCTGTGGGACATCCCAGCTGAGAACTAGACCAATGCCTGTCCATGAGGGTGAGCTGCTATGCTGTGCTCATTGTCCTGTGCTGTATTGTTAACAATTAGAAGGGGTTCACTCTTTTGCTTTTATACGTTGGTTAAAGATGCTTTAAAACAAAGCAAAAAGTCACTTAATAATTGGCACTGCTGTGCTGGGGTTTGTTAGACATGTCCCAAGCCTCGAAGGTTACAAAGGGAAGGATATCCAGTTCTGGGCTTTACATGGTTTCAGGCTGCAGCATCTTGCCATGGTAAGGGCTTCTCGGAGTAAGGACAGGCTTGTTATGTTAGGCTTCCAGGGAATTTTGTCATGGAAAATGGGATGTCCCTGGTGTTTGCCCAGAGTCAATCAGCAGTGAAGAGAATTAGGAAGGTGGCTGAAGCTTTAAAACTCTAATTTTGGGTTTAAATGTCAAATTATATGTTCTGTAATGGGTGAGTTGAAGTTCCTGTCCTTAAATACTCTGTGGTGATTACCAACCTTACCTAGACAGCTAGGCTGAAACACTTGCACTGTTAGTTTATAAGTCTAGTTGCAGAAATGTTTAAAACCATAGTGCCTCTTTTAACTGCTTATTTTCCAGGTATGCTCTGGGAAAGGCAAGAGACAGCGAGTGGGGGAGGCAGAAGTTCCTATTTGCCATCCCCAGGTGCTTGCTGAGCTCTTTTTCCGAATGACTCAGTACAGTACAGATGATGAAGTAGTTTCTAAGAAAAAAATTGATCTATTGTGCATTAATGTATTTTTCAAGGAAAATCCCTTCTGAGTCACCACAAATGTTCTGTAATAGTTACTAGAGGACCTATTTTTCCACCCATAAATAGCTTCTTTTATACTTAACTTCAAAAGCCAGTGTCTTTCCGGCTTGGAATTAAACTCAAAGTGTTGCTTTATCAGACCATTTGTTGTTGCAGTAGCTGGTTGATTACAGATGTACATTTTTTTTTTTTTTCTGGTCTTTTTAGAGGACCAATCACTATGGTAACCACATTACAGAAAATTGCTTGGTCTCCTTAAAATACCCTTCAGAAAAAGGTCATTTGTTATTAACATTTTCTGACTAAATTCGAAATGTTAACAACATCAAGAACATTGTCGTTGTTTCTATCCTTACATGGGTTTTTTCTTTACCATGCACCTTTCAGTTAACTATCAAAACAGGACAAAATATTGAGACTCCAAAACAATTGTAAAGCTGCAGACTTTTGAGTATGTTTTGAAATATCAGGATTCACTCACGCTGCAGTGTTTTGGCTGCTGGCATGCACAGCTTTGTTTCATTGTTTCATTTCTCTGATTCTGAGAAAAATCCAGGCTGAACTTACTCTTTCAACCTCTGCACGCTATGACTGAAAGGAAGGGGCAGGCGTACGACTATTATAGACAGCCGTCTATTGTTGAATTATGAAATAGCTGTTCTGGATAGCCATTTAAAAGCCTGGAAATGGCTGGTTAAAGGTTTCTACTCTCAGGGTAAAACGCATCCAAGGGGTGTTAGATGGGAAAAATCAGGTCTGATTGTAATAATAGGGTCCTAGCCTGTGAAGTGAGAACACACAAAGTTCTCTTTCTGGCGTACGCCACTTGTGTTCTGCTTGATTGGACACGTTGTTTCTTTGCCATTTTACATTATCTACATTGCCGGCAAAGGATTCTTACATTTGTATAGTTCCCTTGTTTTGCAGATAGCTATTTGCGGCTTTTGTCCAAGCCCAGTAAACAATTAAAAAAAAAATCCCCTTTCTTGGAGTTCCATCATTTTGGAATTGACAAACAAGTTAAAAAGGCTGCCAAAAGAAAGCACGAGTTGGAGGAAGTTAATTCGCATTGATGTGTGCATGCCACTGATAGCAAGTTATGCCTATGACATTCTGACATCGCCTCTCAAAAAAGAGAAAGAGTGGAGTGGAGTGAAAGACTAAGAGGATGTTCATTTAATTGGAAAGCCTACTGAGATCTGAGGCAGCTGAGGCAAAGGATGCACCCTTTTTCTGCACAATGGCATTGGTTGAAGGTTGTATATAAGGTGGCCTTATTAAAGTGACAAGGCAATTTAATTCTTTTGTGCACAATGATTCTACTTCATTGATTTACAATGGGAAGGATATAATTTTGCTAGTGTTGGCAAAAAGCTCAAATGTCAGGCTTTTCAAATTGCCATACTTGCCTTGTTCAGGATGAATAATGAATAAGTCACCTTTTGTCTACAGTTAAATATTCTTGAATAAATACAAAGAACATAAAAGACATAAATGATTGCCTGATTTATATTTAAAATAAAGATCAACATTGTGATAAATGGTTGAAAATGCTTAGTATGAAGTAATATGAGTATGCTGATAATTACATTATCAATTAAGGGGCAGCCCAGGTGTGGAGCGTTATAGAATGGATGGCAGAGAGAAACCCTCAGTGTGGAACATGCCAAACTTGGCTGTCTGGAAATGGTGTGCAGGGGAAATGAAGAGACCCTTAGCTATGCAGGGGATCTCATGTTTAAAATTGGACCATTTAATGTACTGAAACATCCATTCTCTCAGGAAGCTGTAGCTGTTGCTTCTCGCTTTGTCACTAGCAGGACACATTGGTCTATGTCTGGAAACAGATTTTGCTCCATTTATTCCTGACGGTTGGGTGGGCAGAGAAGGCTGCTCATCATTTCTCAGGATCTGTCTTTATTCAGAGAGGAACAGATCTTAAAGACCTGCTAAGTGCAACATTCATAACTGGCAATGTTGTCAAGACCTTAGTAAAAGAACTAAAACAACTCGGAAGAAGATGAGATGCAAAAATATACCAAATACTCCTCAACATCTGAATCCTAGGCCATGGGCAACAGGCCTTGCCTCCATGTGGACACGCATACAGCCTCCAGTTTGGCTAAAATAATTGTGCTAAAACCATGCCTACACGTGATCTGCTCTTCCTCTTTTAGAAAGCTTTGTTTGTCTTTATTAAATTTCTCAATGTTTTAAACAAGATGATCAGAAAGATGGTGGATTAGCTGCTTAGGCACTTCTGTTAGATGAAACGTGTGCTTTGAGCTTGTGGTAGGGCAGCAGTCAGTCTCAGCTGGCTGGCATGAGAGTGTGATGTGGTGAAGACCTCAGGATGCTGTACGTGGAAATGCAAGACAGAGTACAAGGGAGTAGGTACAACACATGCCTGGGTCCTACGGTACTGAGATCATGATGATGGAAGGAAGGGTCATAGTGCTTACATGGAAGGAGGCCTTACAAAGCTGCTGCAGGCAAATTCAACACCCCCATAGTATAACATGTGCAACTTTACAGCTAATCACATACTTTAATTCTCTATGTGTATGTCTGAGAGAGGGGGATTTCTGGGACTCTTAAAAAGACCCCAAACCCAATCACCCCAAAAAAGCCTTCCAGAAATGCACAGTGTAACACTAAGTTGCCATTAATAAGAGATCACCAGCAGGAACAATTACATCCACCATGCAAACATCTTTCCTTGAACGAACCAAGTATTATGCAATAGTAGCTGACTGTAGCTCTCTAAATGAACCAGGTCAGGGTGTGGGGATTGCAGGAGGGTTTTACATGCATTGCTGACAGCAAAGGTGTGGTGGGTTTCCTCAGCTTTGGGCAGGGGCAGCATGTGCTTTTCTGTCTACTCTCTTCTGTGACATCTTTAATCTCTCCTTGCACCAGTCTTTCCTCCATCCCGCTCCAGGCTCTCCTGTTCTCTTCTTCTCCTTCTCCCACACATTTCCTTGTTCAGTGGGTCCAAATGTTCTCCTTTTGATCCCTTGTCCCAGATCCATAAACTCCAGAACTATTCTTGCTTTCCATGTGTATAAGCTGCCATTTCTCCCTATATTTTTTTTCCAATCTCATTTCTCACTTCCATGGGGTGTGTTGCAATGCAAACTGAGAAGGAGTTATTTCACCCTCTTTCCTGCCCATTTGTTACAAAAGCCCAACAAAGAATTCAAAAAAAGTACCTCAAAGAAAAATGCTTTTGCCTTATCTGCTAGCAGGCTGCTGCTTGCTTATCTCTGCACAGGATGATGGTAATGGCCAGTAATGTTGCTCAGGAGCAGAAACTAGTTTAGTCCTGCACCTGCGTTGGGACAACCCCCGGTATCAATACAGGCTGGGGGATGAAGGGGTTGAGAGCAGCCCTGCCGAGAAGGACTCGGCGGTACTGGTGGATGAAAAGCTGGACATGAGCCAGCAATGTGCGCTCGCAGCCCAGAAGGCCAACCGCATCCCAGCCTGCATCAAAAGAAGCATGGCCAGCAGGTTGAGGGAGGCGATTCTGCCCCTCTGCTCTGGTGAGACCCCACCTGCAGTGCTGCGTCCAGCTCTGGAGCCCTCAGCACCGGAAAGACATGGACCTGTTGGAGCGGGTCCAGAGGGGGCCACAAAAATGATCAGGGGGATGGAACACCTCTCCTATGAGGACAGGCTGAGAGAGTTGGGATTGTACAGCCTGGAGTAGAGAAGGCTCCAGGGAGACCTTATTGTGGCCTTTCAGTGCCTAAAGGGGGCTTATAAGAGAGATGGGGACAAACTTTTTAGCAGGGCCTGCTGTGATAGGACAAGGGGGAATGGTTTTAAACTAAAAGAGGATAGATTTAGACTAAATATAAGGAAGAAATTTTTTACGATGAGGGTGGTGAGGCACGGGAACAGGTTGCCCAGAGAAGCTGTGGATGCCCCATCATTGGAAGTGTTCAAGGTCAGGTTGGACAGGGCTCTGAGCAACCTGATCTAGTTGAAGATGTCCCTGCCCACGTCAGGGGGGTTGGACTAGACGACCTTTAAAGGTCCTTTCCAACCCAAACTATTCTATGATTCTATGATTCTGTGATTCTTCCAATCTCTCCTGTAGTGTTAGGCCAGATGTTGAGAGTGACTAGTTTTTCCCTTGCTGCTAAGAGTTCTTCTTGTGCGTGTCCCCCCGCCTCTCTTCCACAGGTTTGTCACTACTTGACTGCTCCCTGAAGGAGTTCGTGTGTTGGCAGCTGGCATGCGAAAGCTTCGGGTACATCTAGTGTTTCCTACTTTTTCTAAAGTATTGCCGGCTGATGATTCCTGTAGTACCCATTTCTGATGTGGCTTTTCATTCTTAGAGCTGAGTAGTTTTAAAGTGATACTAAATGTGACGTTAAATGACGCTTTTGCAGAGGGTCATTGTTAGAAAGTAAAATTTAATTTCTCGTGATGTTACCTGAAAATCTATACGCATTGATAGGGACTTACCATTCTGAAGCTGCCAGATTTCTTCCTTTCTTTGTTTTTGCTCACATACCGTTGAATAAGGTAAAGTCCCGATGTTATGTTATAAAGAAAGAAGCACATAAGAAGAACCTGAACATTGCATGCTACTTTTAAAGATTCTGACTAATTTTAAGCTACAGGTGGCTTAAAAACTTCTATTAAGCCAAAATGCATTCAGTGCGTGCTTCCATTTACCTGTGTTTTATGGAATATCATAGTCTTGACTGTGCCTTTTCTCTCAAGCTACTGCTATGGATCTAATTGACGAAGAAGCTGCTGTACTTCTGAGTCTGTGGAAACAAACTGGCTTATGATTTCTTTGAGTCCTGTGACAATAGCACCATCACTGTAGCTTTACTTGCAAAAGGAGTCTGTGTATGAGTAAGTGTGGTGAGCTACAAGGGGCAATGAAGGTAGCAATGTAATAACGTTCCTTTTGGACGCTGTGCAGAGTCCATCAATGCTCTATCTACAGCAGCTGCTACATCATTCTCCCCATAAGGCTGCATGGGACAGCTTCTGCTCAAACCTCGCTTTCTCTGGTTTTTTTTTCCATCCAAGATCTTATGTTCTTCCTGAAAGAACAGCAGAGGTTATGATAAATCTTTTTCACCGATATTTTTGGGGGCTCCGGCTTCACAATATGACCATGAGATACAGGAATGAGGTGTGTTATCAGTATAATAAAAGCATCAAACTCTTTATGGAAAACTTGCAAGAGACCGAAATATTGTGTCCTTGTTTATGCACGTTAGCTATGCTTAATAAGAAGCCCCCTGGCATTTGGTCTTCAATCTTTTTCTGTTTGTTGGGCCACTTGCTATCATGAAAATCAAATGTAAAAGATTATCATGGACTCAATTGATAGTGTAATCAGAAGAATACACCTGCTTTGAACACTACCCCTCTGCAGAGGGAGAATGGGTGGATGAGACGTACAACTGCTATTCCAGTGAGGACCAAATGGGCACCAAATTTTCATTTTCACCTGAAAGGATACTTACAGAGGGCAACAATTTCCAAATCAATATCCATTAAGCGAAAGAAATCAGTATACAATGACCATTTCATAGAATAGCCCAGGTTGGAAGGGACCTCAAAAGATCACCTCGTCCAACCTTTTGTTCTAGTGCAAAGGCTGACAGGAAAAAAAGCATAATGGAAATTCTTTGTTAACTCCAGGTATTTGTCCTGTATCCAGAAAATGTTGAAAGAACGGACTATTTCGAAGATTCACATAGCTGGCAATGCATTTCAGGACTTCTGTGCTAGGTTTGTTTTTACAAGAATATACACAAAAGAATCTCTTTTAGTACTGGGGACTGTTAATGTTAAGAGCCCAAACCTGACAGTTTCTGCCATCCTCACCTCGCCCAGCTCCATTTTTTTACCATGAGAAATGTCCTGTAAGGTGGTTTTTTTTTTAAATACAAGCATTTATTATGGTGGTATGTTTTTCAAAACTAAAGACTGAGGAAACGGGAAATATGAAGATGAATACTGCTTTTTACTCACTTACGTAATTCTAGCATCTCTTTTTGTTTTGACATTAAAACAAGCCTCCTGAGTAGAAACTGAATGTTATACTAGCAAGATGCCATTTTTAGGATGGATTTATAAAGCATTGTTCAGGTAACCGGCTCTCCAAACCTCCTTTGTGTGAGCATTGTGTGAGAAAGGACTGGAGTAGCAAGCAGAAAGTAGAATAAATCTTCTCCATCCTTCTTTAAGAAAAATTCTGAGAACTGTGCAAACTCCTGGACTTATGTGAACTGCATTTTACACATTATTCAATTACTCTGATCTGTCAGCATAGTTTAGGTATAATTTGAGGTCTGGGAAGAGATCAGTGCTTGCAGTTCAGCCTTGCATTGCCTTGTGTGTGAAAGAGGATTTCTTTATATCTGGAAACCTTAGGTTAAAAATAAAAATTTGTTTAGTTCAAACAATGTATTTTTGTTCTAGATAGAAGTATGTTGTTTTCTTTGTGTTTTAAGGGCAGGCTGAACTAAAGCAATGTGTGATGAATTCTATACAAAGACGTTTCTCAGCAATTGAGCTAGGTCTTTTCCTGGGTGTATCATGGAGCACTACATACTTGTGGGCACATCTTATACTTCCTCATGCTAACCTTTTCCTAGAAAGTGTTTTAAAGTCAGCAAGCTGCTTTTGCTCTCCTTTCTATCCCTGAGGCTGACTTCTGATAAATCTTTTCAAAACTTCTTTAGAGTGGGAGAGATCTAAAATGTGCAAATATGTCAGGATAGCACACCCCTAGGAAGAAACCGCTGAAGCACCCCTGCAGAACGTGGTTTCGGTTGGTGTGGAACAGTACTGTTCGGGTGTATAAGAGATGGGCTAGCACAGAGTGGCTGGGAGGGGAGTTACTTGCAAATCTTGCCCGCTCATTGTCTTGTGTGCTTCAGTTCTGGGCCTCACAGGGACAGGGGCAGGAGGACAGGTAGAAGCAGAAGAGGGGTGACGGGTCTTTGCAGGGACTTGAATTTCAGCACCTGGGATGCTGCTGCGCTCATGGGAAAGGAGGGGTCGATGGGAACGGTGTTCACCAAGCACTTCAGCTCGCCGGCTGTGAGAAAGAGAACTGTTGTGGCTGTCAGCCGCTTCTTGTGTGAACAGCAGGTGCTATGAAGGTGTACTCTGGGTGAGAGACTTAGCTTAGCTCCCTACAGACTTTGTGAATTGCTAGGACCAGCAATTAGCTCTGGTGGGCTGAGATGCCTGGAGGAGCATAGCTCAAGTTCTGGGTTCACCTTTTAAGTGAGCTAGAGAATTTTGCATGTGGTGAAAAGTCATTTTAAAGCGCTGTTTGAAGGTTGCCTTTGGCTTACATGATACAATATGCTAACGTGCACATTGGCTCCCTGACATGTAAGACCAACATTTATTCTAATTTTATTTGCTTTTAGGAAGTGCATGCAAGATTTAATCAACACAGACCTGTCTTACCAGTAAAATAAATGGGAGCAGATATACAACAGGCAGAAAGAAAAAGAATGAGCAGTTGCTCCTTCTTTGCCCAAGAGTCATTTGTAAATTCTGTCCCAGATGCAATTTTCCACTTGCTTCTTTTAAAACCTTGAAGTACAGATTAAAAAACCCGATGCTTCTATCCTTTGATTCCTCAAGGACTGGTGTGATATCTTATTCTTGACTAGAAATCAATTGTAGCTTTTCCTCCCAGCTTGGACTACAGTCAAGCTGTGATTCTGGTTTTTGAGAGTGTTTGCTAGAGTAGACCATCAATAGGCTAGCCTAAAAGATGATCACTTAGCAATGAATTCTCTTCCCTCTTTTTCACTACTTTCCTTGGCTTCTTCCTTTTGTTGCATTTAAATGTTTGTGATTTTCACCTCTTTATCCATCACAGCACACCATTGACTGAATAATACACTTTTATTAAGCTGCCCTCTTTCTGTGAAATAAATGCCAGTAATAATCAGTCAATCATTCAATCCATATGAATGTGGAATTTAGATGTGGCTGTTTGAATCGGGTTTATAATATACCATTTCTTGGTACAGCATGTTCTTTGATAGTATTCTTTTAAATGACTGTTTCCAACTGCACTTGAAAGCACCTATGAAAGGAATTGTTTGTGAAGCCATACTTAGTTTAAATCTCCTTCTCTTTTCTTCAGCATTTTTGTCTGTATTTCATTTCTATGCAAATTGTATCTTTGTGAGTTAGTAAAATTTTGCAAACCAGTTGAAATGCAGCTATGGAATGAATTATCAGAGAAAATTTGGAAAATATACTCATGAAAGGAAAACTGAGGAAAACATTTAAATCTAATTGTGTATTATTCAAAGAGAATTTCGGAGCAACTCTTAGGCAAATACTACATAAATGTATACCTATATTAAAAGATTAATTTACCACAGGTAATATACTTGAAGGCTCAGGGGCTATTTTCCCATTAGCCTGTGCATGTAGCACTTCTCACTTGAAATACGGCCTAGGTACCCAAATGCACTTAACTCGCTCATGGGGAATTGCAGAGGAGGAATTGTGAATGTAATGCTTGTAAACAGCTAGGGAGCAATGGCGGTCGCTACCAACTGTCCCAGTGCTTTGTTTCCATTAGCGTGACAGTGACTGAGTTTAACCTCGCAGGGAGTGAATCCTTGATGACCAAGAATAATTTCGTATCCTCCCAAGTATAAAACATCCAATCCCTCTAAATTCATTAACAGCAACTGGCAGATCTACTGTGAATACTCTGAATAACTACCAGATTCTCAGCAATCGATCTCCAAAATGGGAGACTTGAGAGCTGCGCATTTGTCAGTCAAGAATAATTTCCGTGATTTGTGCCTCCATGAGATATCTGCTTCCCCTCATGAGACAGGTTGGCTTTGTGAACAGTTTCATCCCTCCTTTCAACATTTGCCTAGGAAGGATGTGGGCTGAAATGCAGAGGCGAGGGGACTAATGGACCTTCAGTACTTTCAGAGCCTCCATGGGAGAGAGGAGCTGGAGTCCAACCCAAAGGTTGTGCTAGTGTCTCCAGAGTCCAGGAGATACTGTAGCAAAGCTCAATGCAAGACTTTTTAAAAAATATATTGAAAAAAGTTAATTCTACTCATGCTTCCCTATTCACAAGTACCGAGCTGCATGTCCAGAGAGTCTGGCTAGGGCAGAGGATGAGGGGTGCCAGTTATCTCCCCCTACCCATATCTCCTGGGTTCTTCAGCACCTGGTCAACAAGTTGAGGTCACCAAGATGTGCCTTTTAAGAGCTGACAGTGTTTGTGGTATTTTGGTATGTCCTGACCCACTTGTGTGAGTCATTAGGATTTATTTCCTTTTAGCTCCTTATCTGTGTGTGTCTTAACACTCCAGTCCTGTCCATTATCTTTCTGTCATCATCTCATAATGCAGACTGACTTTTGTTTAAGTGTGGGTGCTTTCTCCATCTAGGTGTCCTGGGAAGCTCTGTGTCTGGGTGCTGGGTACTTGCAGATCTGCTAACTTGGGTGCTATCAACACCTGCCATTCTTACAGCCCTGCTTCTGGTTTTCCTTCTGGTGCTTCCACACCCAGACATGCCCATTCATTCTTCATTCATACCAGTCTTACTATTTCTATTACAAATCTCTGTTTTCATGGATAGGTTTAATCAGTTTGGGTTTCTGCACCCAGCAGAATGTCTCCTCACTCCTTATAGATTGGCAGTGACAGCCCTTTGCTTCTCTGGAGCAAATAATACACTCAAACAAACAATATTTTCTGAAGTACCCATGTAACTAAGGGCAAGATTCAGTAGAGCACATGGGGACATACACACTGAAATGCAGGCAGATTTAAGGCATTGAAGTCTAAAGTTGCAGCCCAAGCTCCCTCTTCCTAGTTGCCCGCTCAACCTGGAGGTTTATCTGGTACGTCCCAGCTTGAATCCCCAGTTCCTTGTGAAGTTCCCCAGTTCAAGCAGACAGGTGATTAGCTGGTGCTTAATATTGCTGAAGGTCTATCAGCTACTGTACCTGCCCTTGAAGGTCCCAGTCTTCAAGGAACATGCTGGGAGAACTCAGCCCCATGTGAAAACCCACAGCAAGAAATTCTGCCTCGAGGGGCTGGTTTGGAGCTGTTTAGGTCGCTGCTTGGAGGGTCCCAGCTCAGCCCCTGTCCTCCAAAGGGAACTGTGGTGCCAAAGAAGGCATTCTGGCTCACACTTCAGGGGCCAGGTACCCTATGCTGGGCATCCTTGTGAAGCAGTAATGATGCCTGCAATGCCCTCCCCCCCAAAAACACCTGTGCCTCTGCTCTGCAGCGAAGTCTGTCTATTTATGAATTGTTGTCGACTGTAGGAACACTTATATTGAGTAAAGATGACATGAAGCTTACGCATTCCTCTTATTTAGTCAGACATAGTAGTGCTCCTCAGCTGTTGATCTAACATGGTATTTTACATATTTTTAAATGGATGACAAAGGAAATTTAATCTTTAATTTGAATCTCCATCAAGGATATCTTACATTATAAGCTAGCAATGAGGTTCTGTAATGCAGAATAGAGGGTTACGTTTGTGTGTGTGTGTTTGTTTTTTTCTATAGTACTTTCTGGTATTATGGATATGAAAAAAAGCTCATGTTTCTGTACTGAATGCATACATTTGCACATACAGTGTAGTAGTTATGTGCTAAATACAATGCATAGCAGCTTGTAGGTGTGGAGAAGAATTCTGGAATCGGGAGTTTCGGATAGGAGTTTGGCAATGCTACAAAACCATAAACAAAAAAGGGGGAGATGTGGAGAAGAATTAAGAGGTGGCCTAATGAGTACCAGCTGATTCAAGAACAGAAGGAGGTGAAGGGAGTTGTGAGCAGACATGTGATCGTTGCCGGAAGGAAGATATAAGAGAGGCAATGGAGAGAGACAGGGGAGAGAGGTGCAATGGAGAGAGAGGTGGTAGGGCTGCCCTGTTATGATAAAGGCTGTGCATGTATGCTGCAACACTTGTAGGTATCACATCCTGTGTTAATTTCCAGTGCTCTCAAAAAACTAAGGGGATTCATTGGTTGGATGGAATTCAACAAAATTATGAAAATTAATGGAGTGTTCAAACAGTACTAGTAGACAAATTCAGACAAAATTTTTCAGGACAGTAAAAGGTAGGATTCATCCTCTTTAATTTTAGTAATTTTAAATTAAATGTGAAAGTCCAACTAGTCTTCTAGGTTTCATGTATAACGTGTTTAGAGATAGGCATCTCTGACTGAATTGGGGTGGAAGACTATAAAATTACAGATGGTCCAGAAAGATGACAAGGCAATTATTATTCACTATTTTTCACAAAAGAAGGGCTGTGGAGCACATAGCTAAATCAACATCGTGTCTTTAAAACAAACATGGTGTATAATTAAATCATGTAACACGTTGTCATAGGATGCAGTAAAATAAAAACCATAAATTTATTTTAAAAGATGTAGAGAAGTTCAAGGATAGCTCTGTCACTGGGTTATTGAAAGTAGTTATTTGACTGTGACCCTTGCCTTGGGAAATCCCTGCACCCCTCAATGAGGCTGGGAGTATATACTGGGGACAAATATTTCCAGCTACTGGATAACATCAGAAACAGAATATTATTCTGAATGTACTTTTGGCCTGATCAGTTTTGGGGTTTTATCTTCCTTTTGTCTCCTTAGGACTAAAAGGCATCACTGAAGTAACACTACAGTAATATCAGGTAATGTCAGCATGCTGTATCTCTGTCAAGATTTTTGTAAGCATTGTGTTGCAAGAACAATTTATCAGAATCGTTTTAAAGGGCACAGTAAGACAGTTCTGAGTTTGTTTTTCCAAAGGAGCTCATGACAGGAAGAGCAAAAGCTTGCTTCTCAGACACAATGGTACTCATATTCAGAATTTAAAGGAAGTTTTGTGAGTTAAGTTGGAAAAAATAAAAATTATTCTTGATTTTAAGAGTGTGTGCATAAAAATCTAATTTTTGTATTGGGAATGCTTTAGGTAGTGGGTTTGGGTTTATTGGTGTAATAAGAATGGCAGAGAAGGGAAAAACGCTAGGGTTTTGATTTGTGTTTCTTGAAGGAGAGAGCGCTCTCCTGAACCTTTCAATGGGACCTTCTAATGGAGCGTGCTTCCAAGGGGACTGAACTCCTTCAAGAATGAGGAAAACCTTGAAGCCACACCTCTTATTGCTTGGCAAGAGCCATAAGTGTAGAGTTTCTATCCAGAATAAAATAATTTCTTCCTCTTGCACAGAGCTTAAGTAAATCCACTTGGAAGAACTTGGCAATTCAAAATCAGGTTGTGGCTAGCTGGTGGTCTTACTCTGGCTACATGCTTGTTGCCAGTGACTCTGTATTCATGAGTAGCCAAGACTGAAGCATCTGTTCCTATTGTGTCATATTCTTCCATGTTACCTTTCTGCGCAGAATATCTTCCATTTGGTGTAGATTGAGCTAGGACCTCCCAGACTTGTGAGTTGTACACTGCGATGCAATTTGTATTTCACAGCTTGGTCTGTCCTGTCTGAGGCTCTGCGTTCTTTGCCTGGCAACTTAATAACGCAGAAGCACTTCTGGCTTGATGTTCTCCTGCAAGCAGAAGCAAGGCAAGGCACGGAACCAGGCTAGGAGCTGTTTCAGTCATCGATGTTGATGTGAGTGAATGTGTAGCCCAGAAAGGGTCATTCTACAGGCCTCTGAGGAACAGGAAAGGAAGATTTGGAGGGGTCAACCAGCACACAAAGCTCCAGCATGGTGCGTTATGCTAGGCGCTTCGGGGAGCTCTGATTTTCATATTTGGACAAAAGCATTCTTTGTTTCCCACCTAGTAATACGCATGACAGTCTGTCTGCTGTTTATCTGGGAGACCTAGCCTTTTTTTGGCCTGTTTGGACTTACGAAGTGAGTGTATGTGGCAGAAAAATATGTAATTGTACATTGGGCATGTGACTGTAACTTCAGTTTGGGTGACTGAAAGAGAGATGAGGTAGGTTGAGCCGTTTTGAAACCACTGTGATATTTCTATTCATACTGTTGATTCTTGAACAAGATATGCAGGTGAGTCAGAAAAAGTCTCATGGAGCTTACAAGCCAAAAGAAGAGCCTTTGAGAGGAGTATCTTGTATGCACAGTCCTTGGTGTCTTGCTTTGGAACGGGAAGTGTTGAAAGGGAGCAAAGTCACCCACAGGCCATTCTGAACGTTCCAAGGTATGAACTGAAGATTTTGCTTCTTTTTCTTTCTTGCTCCTAAATATTTACACAGAAGTGGATGGAATAGCAGAATAACAGGCTAAAAGTCTGCTGAACTTTGGCTACTACAATCTGAGTAGTTCTTTCTGTGATTGCCACCCTCTGGTCTAACCTGCTGACAGAGTCTGTATCTTCAATTTTCCCCTCCCTTTTGAGACATCTGACTTTGGGGGACAGTGCTACTCTGCTACATACTTTACGTTTGAATGAGGGAAAAATCCAGAATGGTTTGATAATCTATACTGTTAGAGGAAAATATACCATGCCAGATCCCACAGGCTGAGAGAGGTGAGGCTGCTGCAGCTCTGTGCCCCCAGGTTCACCCAGTAGCAAGGTTGGAAATGTACTCCCAGTAGGCACACATGGAACACACATATACACCACATCTATATATACATGGCTGGCCACACAGACACACAGAGCACTCACATGAACACAGGCAGCACCAACGGCCTCATCCTGCTCCCTTCTCTGGCTGAGCAGGATGGAGGTCCATTAGTGAGGATATATCTATACTTATGTAGTTGGTGGATCCCTCCAGCAGCTGGGCTCAGACACTCAGTCTGCCCCACAGCTGGTCCCTGCATCCCAGTCTCCCCAGTTGCTGGCACCTGGACGTACGAGCCCCCGAGGCTGCAGCCCCTCTGTAGTTGCTGGCACAGACCATCTCACTCAACCCCCACACCCCCCCCGAGCTGGCTGGGACTCCTCTGGTCCCCCAGCAGCCACCACCCATGGTCTCCCCCTTAGAGACACACACACACATGTGGGTCTCACTCCTGGAGACCCCCAGACCCCACTGTCTCTCTGGCAGCCGGTGGGGCTCCCCTGGTCCCACCGATAACCCACTCCTCCCATGGTCTCACCCTTACTGACAGACAAACAGACAGACAGACACACACGCCTGGCTTCCAGACCATTTCACCTACTCGCAGGTACCTTTGCTTTGCTCACACACCCACACTCGCTGCAGCTGCTGCCACCGTGGACGCACGGGCCTCTGTGACCCGAGGTCCCGCTCTGGTTGCTGCACTCAGACCCCATAACCACACGTGCACAGAAAACAGAGAGCTCACACTCAGGAAAAGAGAAAGGAATTTAATTAGGGAACAAGACAGATGTCACTGATTAGGCAAAGGTCATGGTCAGGCAAGTGTACTGACCAGCTCCCTATTTACATGCATCCAGCCCTTTTTTTCTGCTTATCCCTCTGTTTTCCCACACTTGTTCCTCCCCAAATCACCTACATGCCTCCCTTGTCCACCTTTGGTTGCTGCCCTAAGCATCCCATAGTAATTCCTGGATAATCCCAAACTGCTCTTTCCCTGCATCTCATAATGTGTCCCAACCCTAGGCAGCAACTCGCCTTAGTCGGAAAGGTGATGTGGAGAGCTGCTCCTGATGACTCATCGTGGTGGGCTCCATGCCTGGACACCAGGGCTGGTGGCTCTGCTGGGACAACCCTGGGAGGGGCCCGGACAGGGTGTCAGTTCTTGGGAGTGCTTAACTCGGGATCCCTGCCTGCTATTGCTCTCTGTTCTCCTTTGTGGGAGCTTTTATCACATAACCTAGCATATAACACTTCTCTGTGCAGCAGAAAAAAATAGAAAGGCTTTTTTTTTACCTTTCTGCATTGCAGGAAGGGAAGTTGCAACTTCAAGTCTATGTAGTTGTCTAGCTGGTTTGTTCTGCAACTGCTGTGTTCCAGTTTCTCCTCATACGACCATTGCACGGACTCTAGGTACTATAGGTCATGCTGTGTATGCAGAGTGGGACAGGTCAAAGACATTCTTGCTAGCAATATAATTACAAAAAGCGTTCACACCAGAGTAAGTGAGCATCTCAGAATGGAAATGAAAACTTTTGCTCCAGGCCGCCAGCAGAGTGCGGCACTCGGTTCATCCAAACAGCTGCTCCTTTCCTAAGAAATGGTTATGGAAATCGATAACTTGATTTAATATTCTTAGGAAAATATTCAAACTTTGTTCTTCTTAGAAGCATCATGGTCACTTTAGTGTTCCTGGAATTTGGACATGTAGGATTTCTCATATTGCTCCACAGAAGAGGATTAAAGGGCTGGCCAAGGTTGCTTGGGGAATCCTTTCCTGCGCCACCTTCGTAGAGGTAACTTTGCAAAAGTGAAAATTTCAGTTACTTCTTCTCAAAGTTGGGGCTTGCTGATACCACACCACGCTTCTACCAGACTGCTTGAGGCCTACATCTGGCCAGCTGGCAGCATGCTGGGAGGATTGATTCAAGTGTGCTGGGGACGTGCATAGTATGGAAAAAAAGAGTGATGGCAGCACTGCTAGCTCAGATGGATTTGTCCCCATAATGGGACCAAAACCAGGGCATGTTCTTGCTGCAGAGGCTTGAATAGAGTCTCTTTCTTCACAATGGCTGAAAGACAAATTCAGACTAAAAGTAAGGGCACGATGAAGGAAACTCTAACAGTCTAGAAAATTAACCATTATTATAATTTATCAAGGGCAGCAATGGCCTTCATTGCACAAATGTCAACTCAAGACGAATTCAGGCAAATGTTCCAGTTCAAGAAAGGTTTTTGAGCTTGAAATAACAAATACAAGGAAAATCTTACAGTCTGCATAATGCACAAGCCTAAACTAGATGATTATTTTTGCCCTTCAGGTCTGTGGGTTTCATGTAGTTCCTGTCTGCAAGAAAAGGAGACTTGTTAATGTGTGCTAAAGGTGTAGGGTATCTAAAGTGAGCACAAGTGCAAATGGGAAGGTTGTGATGGGAAGTATGACGATTGTTTTCCGTAATAGTTATGAGGCGGTAAAACAGCAGCTGGTCTTTTCTGTGCTAAGATATTAAGACACATTATAAATAATACACCTTTCTCTATTGGCAAAGATAAAACTACACACGTTGCATAAAGAGGAAGCTAATGCGATGTTGCAATGAACAAATGCTAAGTGAAGGGAGAGATAGAAAAGAGGTCTATAGACCAGAAGGGGATTTAGGATAGTGGAAAGGGGTAGAAAGGGAGAAGCGGTGATTGTGCTTTCAAAAGACGAACCTCTCTGATACAGTGTGGGACTTATTTGTGCAGAGTCTCAATCATTAAGGAGAATTGGATCATCTTTCTTTAAAATTTCTTTTCTTTTTTTTTTTTTTTTTGTAGTTCAGAGCATCATTTAAGATTCACATGCCTGGTACATCACACGTACCTACCCAAGTGCCTTTCTCCATGAGAAAAATTGTATCTTTCATCAAGGTAATGTATTTTTTTTAAACTGTCAGAATCATTCCGATGAAATGCATGAAGAAATCAATAGCAGAATTGTATTAAAGAAAAACCACAGCTTTGCTCACAGTTAAAGGTTTCAAGTTCAATAACGTTGGACTTTAAAGAGAAGGAAAGAAATCTCCTTCATTTTTACTATAATGCACTTAATGCACCATACAGAGAAGAATAGAAGTGCTGTCCAATAGACCCTTTGTATTTTCCTCAACCTTTGCTATCAGCTTCCTTTTCCATTTCTTTTTAATTCTTCTTGTTCATTTTCAAAAAAGACCCTCCACCGCAAACAAAGCTAATTCCTTCCAGCGGCCCTGCACCAGATATCCCCGCATCCTGTCACAAACAATATCTGTGACGTTTAGAGAACTATCTTTTATTTTGAAATGTCGGTAGAAAAGGTATTCCTGGTTTTGTTCTTTCTGAGATAATGCAAAGAAAGATAAAAGAGTGGGCTAGTGCCATAATGAGTACATTTTTTTCAAACATACCTGTTCTCAGTATGTTAATACACAGTGAGGAGAAGAACCAGATAAGCAAGACGTAACTGCCTGCCTTGTGTCACAAATAAGACTAGTTATTGAAGATTATTTTCTTTGGGGATCCTTTTCTGTCAAAAATCCAGGACTGTCCTAAAACAGCTGCTATTGTTTGGAACTATTCTTAACTACCTAGCTACTGTTCATGGCTATAGCTTAGGTATGTTGTCCTCAGTATTAGTCTCTTTTGGTGTCTCTAAGTTGTCTTTTTCCATTTAAATCTACTTCAGGCAGTCATTTATCACAACCTTCCTTTGAACTGAGCTCACTTTTTTCCCTTGCTGTCTTCGAATATTCCTCCCACCGACAGCTAGTCTTTCTTTACATTCTTTTTACATTACTTTGTGTGGGTTTTTCTGCCAGCTAACTCTCACAGAGAATTTTGCTTTCTGATTTTAAATAACATTTCTAATAAAGAGTAAATACTTACTTTTCTGGTGAGGGAGAGAGGATTTCTGCTGAGGAACAGACAATTGCCTGTATCCTTACAAAGTCTTAAACTGGGTTTTAGATTCACGTGATCCGACTATCTCTGTGATAACAAAAATGCATAGTGGGTTATGTACGCTTCCCTGTCCCACTCTGATTGAAAAGCTGGTTACTTTCTACCAGTAACAAACTGTGATCCAGTTTCCACCTGAAAATCAGAGTCTCTGGGAATACCTACAAAAATGTGAATGTGATTAAGGACCTGATGTCCTGGGAGACCACAGCCAATAGCACTGACTGACAATCTAGCCTTGTCTCCTCCTGCTCCCATGCCCATCGGTACCTGCTTTGGGCTGCTCACTCCCCACGCCAGAGAGCGGTTTCTGTCTGACATAACGGGCTCCAAGTCCATCAGCAGTTTTCCTACCTCCTGCAGTAGTGCGGACAGCAATGACAAGGTACTTCTTAGCTCTTTTTTCAAAGATCCCACCAAAATGGCCCTCCTCTCAGGGGAAGGAAAAAAAAAAGGTGCTGATGAACACTTATTTACCCCCTCACATGCACAATGCTAGTGCTTTTAGCCAGTCTGTACCAATTTCTTAGTGTTTCTTCTCTCTTCTTCATGGACTTAGACTGGATAGAGGTCTCTGGTCTCTGCCTGAGATTCCCAAACTGGTGAGCAAGGGAGAACTGTGCTGGCTGAAAGGCTACTGGAAGGCTCAGCTGTGGGAGGAATAAAAAATTTGAGAGGATATTTGTTTTAGGTTAGGGGTAAGTCTAAGTCCTTTCCTAGGGAGCAGACGAAAAAAAAAGGTGGGAATAAGAAAAATTCAATACATTTATTAATCTGAATTAAATTTATCTGATCCTAGCTGAATTGGAGATGGTATAAAAAAAGTAAATGAAGTTGTAGTTTGAAGTTCTGCAGTGCCTATCCCTCCCCCTTTACTTCGGGGAGGCCTCTGTGGTCTCTCGTATGTAGCTTTCTTCCCTTCTCTAAGGCTTTTCTTACCCCTTGGCTGCTGAAGTGCCAGGTGACCTGTGACCGGGGAGAGCAGAAGGATGACTGACAGTGCTTTGGCCTGCACTTGTAAAGCAGTGATAAAACAGTGAGCCCATCTTTAAAATGGCAGGGATCGCCTAGTACTGGCTGATTCAAATAGTTTAAAATGGACAGTGTCACCTTCTTTTGAAAAAGGACACAGTCTTTCCATATTGGCCAAATAGTGATTTTACTAGTCAGGTTCTGACAGGTCAGGCATTTTAGCATTTTTTTTTTTGTGAGATAAGGGCGGCTTTCACGTCACCGTTTTGCACCCAGAGAGGCTTATTCCCCCTCTCTCCTGCGTTAGGGCACTCCACTCTCACCGCAGTCACTTAAGTGAGAGGAGGTGAAGGGAAAAGGAGGGTCGGGTCCTGCAGGGAGAGTCAAAGCACAGCCTTTGCTTGGAGGGGAGGATGTGATGGGAGAGGGTTGAAGGCTGCTGCTGAAGTTAGACCTGATGAGGAGGGAAACACTGAAAAGGTCTATGGCAAAGGCCTGTGGAAAGATGAAATGGGAGGAGGAAGAGGCCTGGGGCAGGGTAATGTCTGCTAGAAACCCTCTGTTGATATTGCTCTTCTGTGTGCTTAAGGGCATCCTGATCATATTTTCTCAAAGGATGAAGGCATGGGAGGGATGACTCTACGTCAATCTTGTGAAAAGGTTCATGAGGAAGACCTGGTAGGGGCAAGTCCGTTTGCTTTAAACATCTCTTGTACTTAACTGGTGGCTTGGCATCTTCCCTTGCTTTTCCTGTGCAACGCTCTAACGAAATGGTGTGGACAAGTCCTGGGACTATTTCCCCACTTACTGTTGTCCTGGCAGAGCGCTTAATGCACATCCATGACCATTGCATTCAAGGACATCTCCCTGCTCCACAATGTCAGGCTCTTGTGTATGCTGAGGGACCGAATCCATCATGGGTTTCCACCTCCACTCACTCTTTTACACAATTCAACTATCTGCTGGTTTAGCGCCGCGTCAAACATTGCCACATCTCTGCAGTATGGGCTTCACAACAGGCAGCAGCAGGCTGTTTGCTGCTGGTTTGCATTCTGCCTTGTGTGAAGGAGCTTTTCATACCTGCCCTGAATGCTACCTGTCCCGAATGACGATAGTAAATATTAACAAATGGGAGAAGGGGTAGGGTGCAGCCATTACCAGGAGGGTCCAAACGCTGTATCAGCTCAGCCTGGTATGGAACGTATTCGAATACTGTCTATTTGTAAGACTCCCCTAGTCTGTCAGATCTTCTATGTTTAAAAAATGTGGGATTAAAGACAAAAGATATTTTCAGAAAGCATCTGCTGTAAACAAAAAAGTGCACGTGTGCGTGACTGCGTATAATAGATGCACACAAACAAATTATGAGAGTACTGCAAAACCGGCTAGATTTTGTGTGTGGGTATATATGGAGACCACTTTCGTAGTCTGCATGTGCACATATACACACATTTAAATGCTTTATGCTTTATGAGATCTCTTTTGATGCTCAGTACTTTTCTGATCTTCAGTAGTTTTTTCACACAGAAATGGTGCCAAGAATATAAGAATTTGTGGTAAAAATTGTGTCCCTGGGTAGTGGTATTGTACAGGTGCTCTTCATGCCTTAATGTGTCAACAGGCCTCATGAATAGGAACTGGAATTGCTGTATCTGGACAAATGTTTTTCACTAGTTACAGTATACTTCCCTAAATACTACTACTTTTCAGAATGTAAGTGATTGTAGCCTTCCTCTCTCTACTCAGGCATACCTACGCAAGCATACAATATTCTCAATGTTTTATGGGTATTAAAACACTATGGAATTCAAACTTTTTAAATTTGAAAACTATTTGAGTAATTGTTCATGATCTATGCCACTCTTTTTTTCTTTCTTTTTTTTTTCTTGGTCCGGAAAAAAATTCTCCTGTGTTTCCCACATCAGTTTGCCAGCAAGGGAGTGCATAGCCATTGGCACCAACTCTTCAGAGAAGTTTCAGACACAGCAAAAAATAAAATGAAATAATGAAAACACTTGAAGGTGTGAGTAGGACGAGACTGTGTAGCAAGTAGAGCTGTATACTGGAATTTTAAAATACCTCTTTGCACTCAGCTTCTGTGAGTTGACAGCGGTCTGTGTGTACACTGAATTTTGTAGGGAGCTACCTGACTCTGAGAAATAGCTGTGAGAAAACCAAACTGCAATATTTTACTCAAGATTAGTTTTGATGTACACACTCTTTCTCTCTGGTGCTGAAGCAAGGGTTTTCAGGCTTCTTTTGCTTTTATAAGCTCTCTAGATATTTTCCAGTGAAAGTACTCCATACCAAAATTTACAAGAACAGATTCTTTTTTTTTTCTTAGTTGTATTTCACAAAGGACTTTTGCAGTCTGGTCATCCCAGCACAGAAACTCTGACTCACCGAAGTGAGGAGCAAGAACCAAACACCTTTAACCCTTTAATGGATGTGGACCCAGATATGAACCTCAGGAGTAGCGTCTGCCTTTAGCAAGAGCTGAACTCTTTCAGCCCTTCAGCGTGAGCTGTGCCCATTCTGCAAGAGAACCAGAAAGGAAGTCCAGATTATTCTGCAATTCCAGGTTTGGGCTCCGCGATAGTTATGAATGACCAACACCCAAAGACAGCCTTTTTTTCCCTAAAACCTATATGAGATTGAGAGGAATGCCTTAAATGTGAATCTCTGCTCAGGCCAGGTAACGTTAGAAAATGCACAATGAATTGAAAGGTAGGAATATAGCATGAGCCAAGAATTGTTGGTTTACTTGTAAAACTAACTCAGGTTTCAAAGTTTCTGTGTTAGTCAAAGAGCCCCAAATAGGACTTATGGTCCTTTATTTTCCTCTTTTGCTTTTCAAAAGTTGATGTCAAACCGCTGAAAGATGGAAATGAATGAATTGCATTTTTACCGTAGCTGGGTAAAAAGAGCGAAATTGTCTCGGAATCAGTAGTCTTAAATGTGCTGCATTTGAGTCATTCCGATCTGCTGTATGTGAATTTTTTGGGACACTTCTTAATTTAGTGACTGAGCTGCTTCAAATCATAGTGGTACAGAGGCTGCTTTCGTAATGCAGCATCCAGGAGTCTTTGGCAAAGTCCATGTACTACCAGTTCAATTCCACTCTTCTATCATACATGTTCTATAAAACATTTTTAAAAAATCAATAATTTGAAAATCTTTTTGTCTGATACAGCAAAGCCAATTTGTGCCCTTTATGGTCTGACAGCTTAATTTTTATTTCCTAAAGAAAAAAAAAAATTCAAATCCTCAACCCAATCTTGAGTTATACAATTGTTAAAAAGCCTCAGAAATTAGCAAGCAGCTTTTAGAAATGTTTAACTTAAAAACAGCCAGGAAGGGTTGTTTTTTTTTTTTTTCTTTTACATTTGTTTAAAAAAATTATATTCCCTCAAAATGAGACCTTTGTGCCAAGTTTTATTCTGGAGCACAGCTTTACAGCTGAGCTAAAACCCCCTATAATAGGAGAAAAGTGACAGACCCTTAACTATAGTAGCATGAACAGCACTGCTATAATTCCTGGGTGAACTTTGTCCCTGGATGTGTGTTTTTGGAGTGTGCCGGGGTGACATTCAGCCTCTACATTCATTTTTATGATAATTCAGAGTAAATTGTGGTGCAATAAACTCTTCAAGCCTGTCTTTCTTGTGAAAGCCATGAATCAATCAGCTGCAGGCTTTTTTGGGTCTTTTCAATGTATAGTGATCATTTAGATTTGACATGCATTGTGAGACCTTGGCTTAGCTCCTCTCTATGGTCTGTCATTAATTCCAGCCTTTACTGTTCTGAAGTACAGTGAAGGATGACTGAGAAATCATTGCCCCTCTTCAGCTCTGTTATTGCACAAAATAGCAGCGCAATAATTTTTTGTCAATGTTTTACTCTAAAAGCTTTCTACATCAGTTTTGAAAAGGAAGCAATAAAGCCCATTCAATGGTATGAATAAAAATCCTTTGAGGTTTAGGCGCAGGGCTGCTTTTCTTCAGCTGGTAATCAAATTGGAGCTAAAATGAAATTGAGTTTTCTTATGAAAATAGCCTTTGTTGCTGGGAAGGCTGGTAATTCATAAACAATAACCTGCTCTTTTGTGTGGATAATAATATATTCATGTTCTTTCAATAGGGTAAAAGCCAGACCTAGTGCATTATGGTACAGTAAAAATAGCAGAAGGAGCTTGCTGGAATAATCTTGAAGAAGAAATGTAGCATTCGGTGACTTAAGCTTTCAGCTCCCATCTGAAATTGTACTTTGCTTTTATTTGCGAGCCGGGTTTTAGTTGTTGATTTGTTGCCGCTATACAATATTTGGTTAATTGTGGAAGATCTCAAGCTGTGCTCATCACTGCTCCTGCGAAGGCTGCTGCCAGCTGCTAGAAACAGAGCCTGCTGCTACAGGATGTACACTATTCACAGGAGCAGCCTCTCAGCGCTGATTATCACTGAAGAGTTCCCCGCTCTCCATCACTCTGCGCCCTGCACGCAACCGGACTGCCGAGCGCGGGGAGGTAGGCTGCCTGCCCTCTCTTCAGGGTAAGGTTAAAGGCGTGCAGCGGGGCTGCCGAGAGCGCGGTGGGCGAACTTGGCTGGGGATTTTCCAAGCGCTGGTGGGGAAACGGGCTCCCGGCCCCCGGGAGGACGGGGTGGGCTCCGTCACTTTGGAGCTGAGCAGGGGCCGGAGGAGGACGTGGGGGGCAAAGAGCGAGGGTTTCCAAGCGCACGGCGAGGTGCTCTTGGAAATGTTGCCTCGGGGTTCGGTGCTTTCTCCTAACTAGCCGGGCGATCCTTTGGAGGTTTGATCCGGCACTGGTGCTCGTTGGCGTTTCGGGGCGCACCTTGTTGTCACATCTGTGTTTTGTGACTCGATGCTAAAGGTCTCGCTACGGGTGGAGGATGCTCCCCAGATACATTGCGTGAGCAAAGGCAAGGGGCTGGCAGAAAACTCTGGGAGCATGTCCTGTCTGCAGCTACTCTTTTTCTTTGCCTCAGCTCGTGGGGAGTGGAGGGTAAACTTCAGTCTGAGTACCTGAAATTACCTCCCTCCCCCTCCTCTCCATCAGTGTATGCTTTTAAATTGTTGATAGCTGTGGTAGTCTTGAGCTCTGAGCAGTGGTAAAAAAAATTGCATGCAGACACAGGCAGGCAAAAATGCTGATTTGGGGTCTGTTTCCCTGTAAGATGCAGACTTGATCAGTCTCACCAACACTGAGGTGAGAGATTGCTTCAGGATTTCGTTTAATTTTGACGAGTCTCCCTGCCTGGGAGTAATACTAAAACCCCTCGTCAGACTGCCTGGGGAGATGCAGCGTGAGACGTGATAGCAGGTCAAAACTGTGCCATGACTTGTGGATGTCAGTTGCAGGGGAGGACTGGAGGACAGACCGTGTCTCGGTGGCAAATCGGAAGCAGCTTTGCACAGGGCTTTCTTACAGGGAAAGGGTTTGTACTCCAGACTCTGCAAACCCCCCTCTTTTTAACCGAAATAAGGAATGGATTAATACCAGGTGTATTGTTCTCCTTATAAACTTTCCCAAGGCTTCAGAAAAGTTTTAAAAAAACCAAACCAGAACATACCCTAGGCAGATATAAAGTAAACGAGAATGTAAAGTGCAGAGACTTACAAGGGGGATTATCTTCTAAGTAACAGTGAACTTAGATCTGTAGCATATGCAAGGCTGTCTTCAGGCAGTTGCAGAGGTTTTTATTCATTTTTAACAGTGAAATTACATGCTTAACAAAAGGAACTTTTAAAGGCACAGTGGTAACTGACAGTCAAAGCAATATATGTCATTATCCAATTAGTACACACAAGTGTGTTTTTATTATTCACTTAACATACCTCTGTGTTTGGCTCTCAGAAATACGATGTTTTATTTCTCAAAGTGTTTTAAGACTGGTATGTGTTTTACTGCTGTAATTGGAGTGATATTTTTGCACATTGCATGTATTTATATCTTTGTTGCTGATTGGATTAGCTCTGTTTAGAAGGAAATTTCTAAAATGAAAAAATGTTTTTGTGGGTAAGTGCTGGTTAGACAAAATGTAACATGCACTCAATTCCAGTTCTCTTCACAACTGGAAAATCTGCTTTATATTGCACCCGAAGTTGAATTGAGAGAAATAATATTGCTTGTGTTTAAAAGAATGATAATACAGCAAAATTTTCAAGTGCATTTGGATGAAAAATATGTTACCATGTAATAGAGCATTTGTTGGTACTTGCTAATAACAGAACAGAGAGTCTATTCAACAGAACCACCCTTTTTGTTTTCTTGAAAAATAAACTGTCTAGCAATGTGTTGTTGGCATTTGTTTCATTGGGAGACTAGTTAACTGAGAGATGTGGTGGTGATTTTAGCTTTTTAATTACAGGCTTAGCAGAGTTGTGGTACGTTGTATTATCAGAGTTCTTCAGGAGCAAAGATTTCGGTTGTAGTTGGACAGTGCTGTTATCCTAGCACCAAATAGATCAAATAGGTATAACAAGTTTTCCAAAGAATCCATGTTGTCTACAGCTTTAGAAAGAGCAATTTTGCTTCTCTTGCTATATTTAAATAAGATTTAGTGAACGTGTTTGAAGTGGAGTATATTTCTTATGCTGGATTCACCTTTGTCATGGAAATGCATGCTTTGTTCTGGGATTCATGCAGAAAGGATGGTTCACTTAGGTATACGGTACTCTAACGAAGCTCTGGTATGTGCCTAAACCTCCATGAAAGCAAACTCAGTCTTTGAATTTCACTAATGTTAGATATTTCCCACACTGATAGCACCAGAGTGGGACAGCTGTATACTAAGGAAAGTATAAGCTTTCCGTGAGAGAACTGTGAGCGCATCTCATGCCCAAGTACTATTCTGTTATTTGGCAGTATTATGAATTATGAATAATGACCCATCACTGAATCACTCTAAGACCTCCAAACTCATTTCTGGGTGCCTATATCAGACTATAATGTAAGAAAATATGATGTTTATCAACGTTAACTTTATGTACCGCTGTAACTCACAAAAGTAGGTATTTTCAATTGCAATTAGCATTTGTAAGTTCACAAAGGAGCACATTTCCAGTCTATGCAATCATAAATTACATGCTACTTATTACAACACACAAATTAAAGTTGTCCACCTCTGACAAAGTTGGTTGAACAATGCAATGTACATTTGCCTTGAAATTTTAAGCATCTGCTGATGCTGGAGCATAAATTCTTTACTGAGTATGGATTTCCCTACAGATGTAAGGCAAATAAGTTGATCGTAATTATTTTGCAGTAAAAAGCAAGTTCCAACCATTGCAGACAATAAGGTAATTGAAAACTCTCAAACCCTGTAGTCAAAAAAACATTGATATATTCAGGTTTGGCATATTCTACCTAATGAACGCATCCTAACACTGGAGAAAAAAAGCTGACCTTTAAGAGAAGAAGGTAAAAAAGGTGAATTAAGATTCAAGATTAGTGTAAATAGGAGAACTTTTTACTGTATTTTTGCACATCTACTTTCTCTGTACTAACTGTAATTAAAGTTTTCAGCCTTGCTTTTCAAGGAGTTTGTGGTCACCTTGGCTGGGTTTGCATCTAGTGTTTTTTTTAAAAAAGAGTATTCAGTAAAGGCAGATCTGGATAATTTATTCGTGTTGCAATTCTGGTGTTAGAATAGATCTGACGGCTTTTGAGTGTGTAAAAGAAATACTTAAGAAGAAAAATATATACTGCAACCCACATCGTGTGGATGAATGTCTATAGAGTGCTGTTTCATGGATCTTCTTGCTTTTACTCTTCTGATTCTTACGCTTGCTTAAACTTTGTAGATTTTAGTAAAATGTTGTACTTTATGCAAATTGCATAGATAAAAATTCAGAGAAGCATAAAGCTTCAATACTTTCATGTCTGTCTACTTCAATCCTTGAAAATGAAGAACTTGTTTATGGGTGACTTTTTATTTTCTACTGAAATATAAGGTTAGCAGATTTCAATTTTTATAGCCTTCTCAGCTTTCAATGCACTCTGCCTTATCAGTGTACTTGAATCCACGTGGTGCATATAAAATGAAAAGCTTCAAGTATTTTTATTAAGACATCCAGGAAGAGCTCTGTAAACAAGGCTTTGCTTTCCAATGCTCAAGCTTTGAATTGTCAGCTGTTATAAACACACTCTTACTTTCTCATTTTGAAATGTGGCCAGAAAAAAGAGCAGATCTCTAATGCGTGTGGTGCCTTCTTAATGTAGCTATTTGAATACCAATATTTTGCTTTGAAACAGGAATCTTCTACTTTATGAGGAGAGCTGGTCCCTCAACTTTTCTCAGTGTGCGTGAAGGTAACGTTATTTTGCAGCACAACTCACTTCATTTTGCCAAGACTGTTCTTAAAGACAGTTGAAACAGCATCTTTCTGCTTTGGGGCTCTCAAGTACAGTACAAAGAGGGCAATAAAAGTAAAATATTTTGCTGGCAGTTGGGTTACTTAAGGGGCTTCAGGAGTTGAAAGAAAGTAGAGGTCCCACTTTAGTAGCTTTTAGGGGTTCAAAATGGGCTGGAAATAAGCAGAGGAAAATCAACTAAACAGTGAGCTGAAGCAAAATTCCTCCAATTTGCTGTTACAAATGGGAAACCAAGATCCTAACTCTCCGCCGTCTGGTACTTTGCACTTTCTCTGGTGATTTCAGAAGGTGGGTAAAAAATGGAGGCTGACACGGCAGCTGCATTGCAGTTCAAAGGCCAGGGCATCCCCCAGGTTAGATTATAAAGTTGGGGTGGGGGTGGAGGAAATGGTGGCTGGGCACAGCAAGTTTCTGGGGGCACGGGCAACCCCACAACACTAGTGATGTAAATGTAAAAAAAGCGCCCGCTGCAACTGTAGCGAGTTTTAAGTCACTTTGCACAGCCGTGAAGAATTGGGCTCAGATATTCAAGGAAGTAAATTCTTGATCAAATGATCTCTCAAAATATTTCCAGCATCATCTCTGATGCCAGCGGCCAGAGAGAATACGTGTTGCAAAATCAGAGCAATAGTTATCGGGTATATTGAGTACGTACATACAGGAGGAAATAGAAATTGGCAGTTCTTTGGAATCTGGAGAAGACTCCCACACAGCATGAAACAGTCAATTTTCTTACTAAATTTACTTGTGCCTTTGTGACAGACCGTATTTTTTTCTTCTTTTTTTTCCATCTGTGGAATTTTTTTTCCTCACTGATTTTCTTACATTGCTGCAAAATAATTTAATCTTCTCTTAATTTTAGCTTATCATTGCTAAAAGCACTGGTCCTGATTTCCCCAGAGCATTCCATCACTTACAAATCTCTGTAACTGATTTGAAATCAGATCTATGCCGGTGTGAAAGTGATGGGAAACACTGGGAAATCAGGTCTGCTCTCAGACTAAAATGCTAGCTTTGTAAAAGTTTTTCAGATCACCTTTTCTATTGTCAAATGTAAAAGCACTGAAGTTGAACAACTTTTCTGTTTTGGTCCCTAAGCCAGCCATGTTTGCTAACATTAAGGTAGTCTATAAAAAATTATGTTCCCACTGCCACTCTGAAGCCAATGAAATAGCAGCCATCTCAGAATAATTGGAGCATGGTACCATAGCAAAAGGAAAACTTTTAAGATCAATCATATTCAAAGCATTATGGGTAATCATCTTCATGGTCTAGGCTTGATAGTACATCTGAAGTATTAAAGAGCCATCCACAGACACTCAAATAGCCTTTTTCTATACACTGCTCACACTGAAGAAAGAGCACAGCTTACACTTCTACCAATCAGCAAAGACACAAAACTTACAGAGAGTTACAAAAATGTAATTTCAGTCTCCCTGGGAAATGGAACATCCAGCTGCAAAGCATTTATAAAGTACATCAAATACTTCATATCACATAGCAGCTAGTAAAGCATGTCTTGACGTATCTGATTGAGAGCTGATCTCCAGTGTCTCTTTGGAGCTGGTCTTAACCTTTCATCAATGCCTTTCATAGAAATTTTTAACCATATTGGAAAGATGAAAATGTTGCTTTTGAATCGTATTGGAAATGTGACATTATGTTGCTTTAATTGAGAATTTTTAACAAAATCAATACAAACTTGCCAATAAATGTTAAAGGATAAAATGGCATTGGACTCTACACTGGCTTTATTGGGCTGTGTCACAAATACATAAAATGGATAATGGACTACGGATTAACACTTCGTAAACTGACATAACTGTACAGAAACCATTAAAATAATTTGAAAGTTTGTAAGAATACTCACTGGGATGAGTTTTTAAAACAAATTTAAGGGTTTTAACAGGTCTTCGAACCAGAACAGTAATTTGAATGAGAGCGTACTGCCTGTTACCTTAAACAAAGCATTGCGGTACTTAAAATCAGCTAATACTCTGGTTAGTCTAATAGGATAAGAACATGAGAGTTGAGTTACTCAGAATAGAGGTATGCATCAGAGACTTTGATATTGCTGGCATCTTTGTCAATCTTGGAGTTTAAATGCAGATGTCCTGGGTTGACTGGATATAGGAAAAGGTCCAGTTGATACAGATCTCCAATCTAGTGAGAACCTCGACATTTAAGGTCAAATTTGAGAAGACCAATTTTTGTCTTGTATTTGCTAAGAAAGCACATTTTGCTGAGGATTCTGCCTCAATATCTCAACACTAACCTGATCCAGAACAGACCAGCACTTTTGTGGTACTAAACGGAAAAAACATCCAACTTTCTAAGTGTCTGAACTTTTATCCTCCTGAAAAACTGTGCTTGAGTCAACTTTTTGATGTCAACCCACTCCAGAGTAGCACCAGTATATCACCTTATAGAAATTCTGTCTGGTTGGGTATTTGTAGTGAGACTTGTATGGGTAGAAGAAAGAGGGCATTGATCCTCTTTCAGTATGCTTCTCAACATTGAATGCAGAGCTTAGAAAGATGAACTTTGCAGTTATTTTTAAAGCTAAAAACAAAGTATTTAATTTAGTAAGGGAGCTTACTATTTGGAACACTGAATTCACGTTGTCCCTAGAGATCGAGCTTTTGTGTGTGTAAAGGCTGCCTTGGATGGCAGCACAGCAAAAGGAAAAATACTGTTCAAAGAAGGAAGGAGTCTTTAAGCTGCAAGAGTCTGTGGTTTCAAAATAATGGCCTGTCTGAAAGCAGGGGTGTAGCTGTGTGCAGAGAACCTGAACCAACAGGTTCATCACCTGTGGTGATGAAAAGCTGGCTGGATGGAGTTCCATCCAGAAGCCACTGTAGAAATTGGCAATGCTTTACGCTCTGTGAACTTTTACAAACTTTCTGTCATGTTCTCGGAGAACATGTCTTTTCATGGGCATTACACATCACTCGGTGGACGTGCTGTGTGTTTCTAAAGGCTGCCTCTACCTGGCGGGGTCAGGTGTGCCCAAGCAGAGTACTCTTCGTTGCGTTATTCATCATATCAACAGCGTGCGGTAGGTAATGCAGACTTGGGCAGGTAGTCCGTGACATCTGATCACTGCACAGTTTGTGACTTGGATCTGGCACTGGAAGGGATAAGGAAAGTCCAAAATACCACTGAACAAAGCATGAAAGACTGTTTGGGCTTTATAACACAGGGAGGGGATGTGTCAACTCTGTTTGTGATAGATTAGCTCTATTCATTTTCCACATAACTGGGAGAGGGTAGTAGATGCTGTACAAAACTGACAGAGAATGAACTCCTTGCGTTAGTGGATTTATCTCTGAAGAGAGCATTAGGCTTGTTGTTTGGAAGGACGGATCTAAACTGTATCTTTTGTGTTGTAAAAATATATGTGAATCTAAAGCCTATGAACAATTTCCTTTTTCAGCTTGGGAAAGTCACCAGTGACTCTTTTCCTGGGTAATGTTGAGAAACAAAAATGCTTTGAGACTAACTGTTCATAAGGGATAGCCCATGGCACAATCATACATGGTAATAATTTACAGCTGCTCTCATTCCAGACTCGATATGACTTAGAAACGTAAAGATAGAAAGATATTTGTTCAGTTACTAAGCTCTAGCACCGGTCACGTGCTGTAGTGACTCTGTTATCTGGAAACTACATTTCTGTGCTGAATAACCAGGGGACATTACGTTTCCCATGATTTTCATTCTGTGAGAGGGAGAAATATCTGCTAGCTTTATACAATAACGCTTCTCTCAGTAGATGAAGGGCTAATGTCCTACGCTCCATTGAAGCTGATTGTCAAAAGCAGCAGTGAGGGCTTGCCAGCTCTTTTTGGTAGTGTGTCACGTGGATGCTGACCTTGTGTGGCAGTGGCATTGCATCATCTTTTGTGTTAGGAGTGGGTAGAGGAGGCTGGCTGGCTGCAGGGGAATTAGCATTCCCTAGGAGGCCGAGGCAGGCGTGGTTGTGCAGAACACCAGGGTGTGCTCCCCTCCTCACTAGCACCCTTCTCACACAGGACCTGCCTTGTGGCATATGGAGGGAAACTACTGCTCATTTACTTTGTGATAGATCCTTAAATGGAGAGAAGAAAAGGCTTTCAAGGCTTACTTCTTTTTAAGATTGAGGAAGAAGAAAGCAAAGCACTGCGTCTCTCTCTTTTCCTGCCTGACTTTGACTCTGGGGAAAGGAAAAGCCAGCAAGCATCTAGAAATTGGTCAAAAAGGAAGCAATCGCCTCTCTAAATCAGGACGATCTCCTCCTTTTCCCTTGCTCTCTCTTCTGTTGCGACTTTATCTGCTGGCAAGGAAGTTTTGGGATCCTTTAAGCTCCATAGAGATCAGCTTCTTTCTATGCTCTAGCTTCTTGTTTTTAGCAGAGGAACAGGACAAATCTCCATGTTTTTTTTCTCTCCTTTAAATCCTATTAAGTCTTTCTAGGCCCTTAGACTGTTGACAATCTTGTGTGACTCTGAACTCATGCTGTGTCATCTCTAACCTGCAAGGAAGATGCAGTGATTTGGGGCTCTGCAGTCACGCTGGCAGAGCATCTTTAGCTGCTTTGATGTATTTGTGGGCATGAGCTTCTGGAGTGTCTTCAGCTGTTCACTGATAGCAAGAAGAGAGCTTTTCCATGTTACTGACTCATACTCTCATGAAGGATGGAGCTCTGCAAAAGCTGGTTCCTGACTTGTAGAGGGCCATGAATCTGTGAGGTACCAGGTTCAGGATGTTTAACTTACTGGCCTGATAAAAGGCCTTTGTTTCAATGCAGTTACAAGTTAAGCATGTCTACTTCGGGCTCATATAAGGACGCTATTAAGGCTGAAGCACAATTTAGTACTTCAAGTAAACACTAAGCATGTTTCAGCTGATGCATCTGCTAGATCTGCTGGCACACAGGGCTTTGAAGTAAATTCAAATACGAAAGGTGATATATTAAATCAGCTATTACTCCTTTGAATGAACAAAGCAACTGAATGGATTATCTGCAGAAAGTTTAACACAGAAATTATTTGTAATGTGATGTCTATCAGAAATTGAGCACTTGGGGAAAATCTCTAAATCACTAGACCTGCAAT
This sequence comes from Calonectris borealis, assembly GCF_964195595.1. Lineage (NCBI taxonomy): Eukaryota > Metazoa > Chordata > Aves > Procellariiformes > Procellariidae > Calonectris > Calonectris borealis. The sequence continues at coordinate 154,188,739 of NC_134312.1, read as the reverse complement.
ACTTTCTTTAAGCATGCTTTTCACAAAAGATGTGTCTAAGCGTCAGAAGTATCTTCTGTCAAGCCGCCCAGCAGGCACGCCACATGGCCCGTGGAAGCAATGGGAAAGTTATGTTTCCTCCATATGCCTATTTTCACTTTTTAGTAAGAGATTCCTGTTATTTCCTAAACACTGTGAAGAATTAAATACGGATGATGATGAACTTAGTGTCAAGGAAGGAACTTGCTGGTAATCCCAGTAAAAATGTTGTGCTCATTTGAAGCTCACGAGCATAGGAGGGATTATGATCGAGTATATGGGTATTACTGGGTTCTGGCACCTATGTATGTGACACGCGTACACATACATAAGGTTTTCTCTGAGGTACCAGTCAGTCTTTTATAAGAAAGGTTTCTCTCAGTCACTCTTACAGGGAAGTCTCCTTGCCATTACATGGTAGCACATGAGCTGTTTGAATGATGCACGAAGCAGAGTTCACCTAGAAGCAAAATCATTGTTTCCAGATGCAAAGGATTGTCAAAACTTAGCATTGCAGAAGAAATCCCATGAGCCCATGAGCCCTCATCTCTTGCTGGGGTTAGTGCAAGGGGAAGTTCTATGTAGAACCCCAAGACTCTTCAGTAACAAATGGCAATTGCCAGGCATTCACAATCAGGGTGCTGCATACTCCTACCATGGGGCTAATCTTGAAAATTGGGACTCAAACTGATGAATGTAAATTATCATAAATATTTCATAGAAATATTGTAGATGTTAACTGAAATATTTAAAAGGAATATAATAAAAAATCAGAATCATAATCAAGACTGTTCTTGTTTTATGGGTTATGACCATATTCTTACATTCTTCATCTTGTGTTTAATAGAGCATGTTTGAAAGTTAATGAATAGGGAGTTTTGCATCTAGTACTGTGGAACTCTATGAATTAAGGTTTTAATAAAATTTATATAAAAAGTTGGTAGAACCATTACCACCGTGCTGCTCAGGCTGTCCAGTCAGTTGCTGATATGTGTGGGAAAACAGAGCTCTTCAGGCCCCCCTGCAGTCTCCAACTGCTTCTACCAAGGCAGGTACTGTTTTTGTCTGTGGTTTGAGGTGCTCATGAGGGCCTTAGGGTGGGTTTAGTAAGAAAAGAAGCTTGAAACCACTGTGTAGTGATGAAGGAGGAGGTTTGATGGAGCATATTTTATTGTAAAGCTGTTCGCCTGGTGTTCATCTCTGTTAACTACTGCTCCTTTTAGCTTTTCACAGCTTTTTATGGTGTTGGAAGACTGTTTCTCCTGCTTTCAGATTGAGGTAAGACTCTACTGTATTATCTGGTCTGTTCTTTCATGAAGTGTGAAAAGTCTTCTCCATCCCTGAGTTTTCAAGCTTAACGCTTTAGAGGCATCTAGGACCTCACTTTTCATTTTCTACTTTGTTCTCTGCTTCCCTAGAAGACTTGTAGGGTAGACTTGTCAGGGATAGGGTGATTGACTAGGATTCAGTCTTGGAGGGTATTGATTGCACAGGAGTATGTATGGACTGTATGGAAAGAGAGGAAAAAATAACATGCAAGCAGTGTTATTCTGTTTCTGAGGCATCAAAGATAAAATTGAAGATGAAGGGCTATGCTGAGATACCATCCTTGTTCCCAGAACTTGAAGAGCTTGGAGAATATGTTATTTAACACACTAAATTCTATATGCTTTGAAGGCTTGATGCAACGAATCCCTTTTTGTGCACTTCAGTAACATCTGAGTTGAATGTTTGCTGAGGGTTGTCTGAAAGGCCGTTTGGTCAGCAAGTCACTGTGCAGGGGCCTCAGGAATCCAAGATGTGAGAAGGTCAGAACAGTAACTAAGTATATAGCTACGCCAAAAGTCCTCATGTGAGAGAGTATTGGACTGATCTGTGTGAGAATGAGGCCAACAGATTTATTGCCTAGAGAGACTAGGAGAACCCAGCGGAATAGGAAAAAAGTCCAATCTGATGAAAAGTGAAAACCAGTAGAAAGGCAACTTGACACTGTAATGCTTAAACCTTTATGGCTCACTTCTGTCCTGTGCCCAACTTCACAGTGGAAAAGTGAAGTCTGCAAAGATTGTTTAGAACTTTAAAGGTTAGTCGGGTCCTGTCTCCTTTTCATTTCTAGTGTTGTCTGTGTTTTTTGAGAGGAGTTAGTTTAGCAATGCATGCTCAGGTCCGAAGTAAGGTACCTTAGAAATCTTTCTACCACTGAAATGCTGTGATTTGTTTTCTGAGGAAATGCCTCATACAGTGCTGTGCTCAGCCTCTCCTCGTATGACAGGTGCTCCAAGCTCTTCATCATCTTTGTGGCTCTTCTCTGTACTCACTCCAGTAAGTCCATGTCCTTCTTGTACTGGGGAGCCCAGCACACTCCAGGTGTGTCTCACGAATGGTGAGGTAGAGGGGAAGGATCACCTCCCATTACCTGCTGACAACACTTCCCCTAATGCAGCCCAGAATGCGAATATTTTCCAGAAGTATCAGCAATCCCGAACCATTGGTCCGTTACCTGCCAGTGACTGAAATATTTTAATCACCACAGTGATGTTTTAAAAGCTCTTGTGTTCTGCTGTTGCTCCAGGTGCATACAGCTATACAAGCCTGCGTACGGATGCTTATTAGTGTTAGGTGGAAGTATTGTAATGAAGTGAATGTAGTGAGCTTGTACTGGAAAGTGTGCTAAAAGTAGAAAGCTGGTTATCTTTCTCTGTTTATACACAGTAAGACATGAATGCAGGCCGTGTCAATGTGTAGCAGCTGCATCTTGTGTGTTATCTCAGACTCCTCTATGTGGTAGAGAAGCCAATGATTTTGATTTTAGTTTTCCTGTGCTGATTATAAGCTAGTAAAACTTCCAGGAAGTCAATGGAGTTACATGGGTGCCAATCACAGTACAGCAGATTGCCCAGTTCGCCCCTTAGTTCCCACTGAAAGCATCCTCCAAGACCTAGTGCCGTCAGTATTGTAGGACTGAGGGCCTATAGTCAGTCTACCTTAATTTCTTAAATTAAGTCTAAACACTCGTAATTAAATGTAAGACTATCTCAAACAGAGGGAGATCAAAGCCAGTTTTGGATTCACCAGAACATAGATAGCAGTCCAGCTGCAATAATGAGGCCAGATGTCTGAAAGAAAATGACCTCCAAGTGAATGTATACTAAGACTGCCCTGCTGGGAAACTGTGAAACAAGTCCGGTATTTGTATGCAAAACAGGTCTTGACTCTATTGACAGTGTTTTGCCATTTCTGGTGCAAAACTGGAATGTGCAGCTAACATAATTTACAATCATATGAAGAGCAATATTTTGAAAGGAGGTTTGCAAGTGCTTTGAACTCTGAAAGCATATAGAACAAAGCAACTTTTAAAAAAAATTAAGCAGGACTCTTCTGTTGTTGCCATCATTAAGATTTGCTTGAATCAATTCCAGCCTTGCTTCTCAAACATTACAGGCTTTTACACCTAGTTACAGATCTGAAGGTTTTTGAAAGGCTTTGTGTTTTATCAAAATAAAAAATACACCACAGCCATGGGCACATAACAATATCCAAGTGACACTGAGGAGTAACCTGCTGATGCTCCTCAGTGTCTATAAAATATTGAACCCTGAGATCACTGGACAGTAGCATTTCCTCAAAGCACAGCACGGGTAGCTGCAGGCTTCCTGGGAGCATCCAACAAAGGATGCCCACTTGGGGAAGAATAGAGGGGATGAGCATGTGGTTTGGACCCAACAAATTGTGGTTGACTTCAGAGACCTTTAGAGAGGCTAACTGCTGTTTGGAGATCCATTGTGGGTGTTGCTGTAGTCATGAGCAACCAAGAAGACAGATCTTACCCCACAAAACAATTGAACTGCATGTAAGGGAAAGACATGAAGAAACAGGAAAATTAAGTTGGAGTGAATAAGAGCATAGGATAACAATGAATTTTACAGAAAAGCAAAGTTTTCAGCTCACATTTTGCCTAGCCGATCTCAAAAGGGAGAGGATGGTTTTAAGGAGGGATTTGTCAGAGGTAGTGAGAGATTAAAAAGCCAATAAACGCAATTAGGACAGCTTGTAAAAGTGGGGAAGTACTTCAGAAAGAAGCAAGAAAACTGTGTTGATGTTGGCATCACTGGCAGGGGTGAGGCGAGGATCAGAGGTGCACTGGGGGACTCCGTGGGGTGCTAGCCTTAAGGTAAGAGCCTGTACTGAGGTGATGGAAGCGAGGGAGCTGGAGGAGCGGATCACAGCAGTCAGGGTGATGATTTTGAAGGATGGTCCTAGTAACAGGGATGTGAATAGGTTTAAAGAGGCTTGAGGTGACTGATGTCAAGAGCAGGAAGGGGGAAATTCCTGGAACCGGGACAAGAGCTAATACAAAGCAGGAGGGAGAGACTTGAAGGTGCAGATAGCCACCAGATGCAAAGCTGTAGGGACACAGCGAAGGCAGGCTTGGTCCAACTTTAAAATGATCCTGCATAGACAGGCAACCCCTCAAATAAAAGCTCAGGAGGAGGACAGCAATGGTGTGTACAAAACAGCAGAGGGACTATAGCAGAGTTCAGGTGATTTCGCCAAAGACTGGTGGGGTGGGAGGGAATTCAGTTGCACTCCTGTAACAGTAACTCCAGTATCACTAACGTGAAAGAGAGACAGACGTGCTCAGCATTGCTTAAAAACATGAGACATTATGTTAGTAACATGGAATTTATGTTAAAAAAGTAAACACATTAAAGACCGCCAAACGTTGGTGTTCCATGGTGTTAGGGCTGTATCAGTCCATCAGAAATACAGATGAGGAACCTCACAGCACCACTGTGACACAGTTAAGTATTGCTGCCGTTATAAGTGAAAAAAATGAGAGAAAGGAGCTTAGCACCTCAGCTGAGCAGAGCACTTGGAAAATGCATGAATGGTGAAGTGGGCTCATTGACTTCAACGACACTGCTTTTTCTTAAAGTTACATAGGGACGTAAGTGCCTTGCTGAATTGAGAGCCCAAGGGTAGGGATTAGAACTTGTGTTTTCCTGGCTCTCCGCCTGAGCGAAATTGGTTATGCCACACCGATCCTGAAACACAACTTCTGTTTATATTATTTGCAGACTGCTGTGGGGAAATGAAAGCTGGTAAGGCATAATTTTATTTGTGTGCTTTGAAATTTTGTATTATTATGTATTTCTTGTTGCACTGTAATGAAGCTCTGATTTCCATATTAAAATTAATAAAATGAAAATAACATGAATGCAATATTCCTGCTGAATACACATTGACTAGAGAACATTTTCATATTATTCCACAGGCATATTTGTGACAGCCTATTTCACTGTGTCTTGAGAAGGCTGCAGGTCCAAAGGAACTTTAATCATTCACATTTTGCTTACCCAGTTGCAACAGAATTCACACACAATCCACATTTGAATACCACTTTTAAACTAAGCAGTAATAGAGTAAGTTCCATTGTAATGATGTATAAGCATTTTTAGGCTGTTGCCAGCCTATAACAGTGTTTTTATGAAAGCAACAGCACTTACTGGAGAGAAATAATCTGTTAAAGTAGAGCTTATATTTCCTAACTAACAGTCCTTTGTTTTATCATGGATATTGGGCAGAGAACACGAGCGTCACAGCTTCGATCTGGGTTCGGGTAAGTATATCAAATTCATTCAGATGTGCCTGTATTACTTGGACGTCTCAACGTAGCAAAGACTGAATAATTTGCAATAAATAATATCAGTGCTCTGTAGGACTTCGCAAACATGCGCTGGGCATACATGTGTTGTGCATTCAGAAGGGTGGTGGGTGTGAAAGTTGCGGTCATCTATAATCACTGGTTATTCCTCATGAATGCCGGGATCATGGGTTGTTCCTTACATCCATGCGCAGGTATCATAGCCTACCTTACAGTAGCGATGCGGTATATTAGAGAGCCCTCTGCCCAGTGTCCAATTACACAGAAAGCAGACCAGCAGGAGGAATGGGGGTATCTGCACAACGCATGGACTGCACCTCCCCTATGCCCAGCCTTTGTGCAGTCTCTCCTCTTTCCCCATCTCCCCCCTAAAATGTTCATGGAGCTGCCAGCGGGGAGAGCATTTCACTGTGGCGGAGAGGGAGGCAGGGGTTGGATGAAATTTTTCCAGGGCTCCTTGCTTGCTGCCATCCCACTCTCTCAGAACACGCACCTTATGTCCCCCAGATAAATGCTTTTTAGGATGGGGAAGTGATCTAGCAGGCCCACATATAAAGGCATTTCGCAAGAGATCGTGTTAACAATTCTCCCTGCCATGTTGGTGAAACTTCTACCTATGGGATGGGAAAATAGGCATCAGATGTGCAAAGGTGTTTAGTAAAAGTATTTTCCCTCGTCACTCTCGCCTGGCTACCTCCCGAGGGATTTATGACTTTAGAAACATTATGACAAATGAATCATTGTTTCAGTAGATTTAATTTCAGGGTGCCAAAAGGCCGTCATTTATGTCAACATTTGGTTTTGTTTGTTAGCTCTCTGTTACCGGACATGAAAAAAGCAAGCATCAATGGCAGCAATTTGAATGTTTTATTAAATGATACAGCAGTCTTCATGGAAAGCTGTTATCACTGACATTCACAGCATGGACAATGTGATGGTATGCGGTGGCGTTTCCTGCCCAAGCTGTTGTGAATACTCTTAATGAAGAAATATAGCTGGGAGATGTTATTCCTGCTCTGCTTCCACAAATCCAGAAAATATGAGATGAGCAAAGGAATTGTTTGTTCTCTGTGTCATCAAATAAAACTTCTTTGCTTTTCCTCAACTTGTCTGTAGCCTTTAATCTAGTCTTTCATGTCAGAGGGAGATGTTGCTATTGGAAATAGTTTTTCCAACAGATTTTCTAGAGAGGAAGCTATATTTTGGAGTATATTACCTAAAATAGAACACCATATACTTTTACAGACGTGTATATATATTATTTATAATAATAAAAAAAAAATCATACTGTAATACATGATATAACACCATATCATGATTTTCAGTGTTTTAGTAGTAAGACAACTTTCTAAGGAAGCTGCTTCTGTACCTGGTACTTCCAAAAGTATGAAAATAAATACTCTTCTAGACTCTCTCCCCCATGCAATCTTACCGATCAGAAAACATAGTGCCTCTATTTGTGTTCCCTCACCTTTTAGTTGATTGTACTTTGTGGTCAATAATATTTTCAGTAATTAATTCTTTGCAGGTCTATTCCCTTTTTGAACCCAAAATAAACTTGGTTTTTAATTATATGAACTCAAGGAGGACTCAGTTACTTGTTCAGAATAATTAAAGTACATTAAATAATTTTAGGTTTTAATCTTATTTTCAAAAGAAGTGATTTAATGTTAACTGTGAAGACAGCACCACAGAATATAATTTAACTAATCAGCTATACTAAGCTGCACATTTTTCATATTGCTTTGGTTTATGGCAGTAAAGAAAATATGTGGGAGATCATGCCAAGCCATTGAAACCTTAAATGGACACCCTAATTGCTTTTTTGAACTGCCTGCCTGTGTGGAAAAATGTTATAGCTTTACAGTATAACTGTGTAGTTTACTGCTGATTTATGGCAGAGAGAAAAAGATTAATCCTAAAGGCATTGCCAGAAATTACCCCATTTGCATTTAGAGTCAAACTTTACCTTTCAGTGGACTGCCAGAAAAAGGTATGTATCTGACTGATTTCCTATCCACATCACAGAATAAAATTCTGTTTTCACTTGCATGCGAGACATTTATTTTGATATTGCAATAAGTATATGGAGGCACACTGAGGCCCTTGACGCCACTGTCCCTTTCTGTGAAGATTGTTCTGGGTACAGATGATCTTTTTCTTTTATTTTCTGTATGCAGAAAGTGAGGCAGGAAGGGTTTCCTTTTGCTGCCTCTCATTTGGGAGGGGAAATTAGTTCAAGTGCACTGTACTCTCTATTTGGTAGTTACTTGAAAGGGCAAAGACATTACCGGAGCAGTGACACTGAGGTGACGCAGAACCAGAAATGTTCCTCTTGCTTCTCTGCACAGCTCTCAAAAGCAGTGTCAGTCGCTATGGGGAACTATAAAAGGCCATAGCAACACCACGAGAAAATGTTTTTTACTGCAGCTTTGGTGGGAGCTTTTTGTTCCTCTTCCTTTGGCTTTTGAGTTGCACTGGAAGAAGGGTGATGTCAGTGGTTTTTGATGGTGTTGCACAGCACCGATTAATGCTTTCCTCTTTATCTGAATGTGTTCTGCAGCAAATACAGCATTATGGAGATGTGTGAACACCACAGTGCTGAATTAAATACCTGTTTGGGGGAAAACCTGCTGATTTAAATGCTGTCTAGCAGCCATTTGGGCATTAGAATAAATACACTACATTTCTTTTTACAAAAAAAATGTGGGAAATAGTTATGGTTTGTAATGATAGATTATTGGTAATTATGGGCAGGATTGTTTTTGTAGATAATTACAGGTGGAGTTCATTGCACCACACTTTAGAGGTCTACCTCTGAGCTAATCGCCCAGAACTTCTTACAACCGTTGTGGAGAAATGGGCACTTTAAGAAAGTAGTTTGCTCTACCTGTTAGTTTGGGGATGAAAGGAATAATTTTCTAGAGATGCCTGCTTCTCTCCATCGACTGTAGAAGGAGCTGAGGGGACCTCTATCTTCTGGTTGCCTAAATTAGGGCATAGCAACTCCATGCGGTAGCACTACTCTCCAAACTGATTATCTCAAGAACAGAGAATCATCCTTCACGTGGCTACCTGACTTTTTAGCGGTAGGTGTCTTGTATCTGGCCAGCTTGGAGCATGGCAAGCAAAGCAGGGCCGTACATCTATCTCTACACCCTCATTTAGACCCTGCCTCTCTCGGGGAGCTGTGCATCTTTCCCAGCACTGCCGGGGTACGCCTCAGCACCAGGTTCCTGCCACTGGCCTTTCCCAAATTAATTTGGGGCTCCCTTCCCCATCCTGTCATACAGTGCCCTAGCCAGCTGGCTGCCAAATTGTGCTGGTTTTCACTCTATCCTTCTCCAACTACGTATTGTTAGTGCTTTTATATCCGTGGAACGGCTTCCAAGGGAAAAGTTAACAGCGCTGCTGGCCCTTCTGCCAGCAGCCCACCCACCATCACCATGGCACCTTCAGGAGGCTGGGGTGACTGACAGGCAGGTGTCTCCCTCTGGGGACAGGGTCTTCTTTGGACCAGAAAACTGTTGTGCAAAAAGCGTGGAGTGGTGGGGCAACGCATCCTCTCTCAACCCTCTAATATGTGTGTTTTCTTCTGGAGGTGGAGTTTTAGGCACCTGTGAAACGTACTGTTTGAGAAATGAGCCATCTCCAGAGATCAGGTGTCCCCAAAATAAGGAAGAAGGTCTTGGATAGACATATCTATATGTATATTTAACCCTGGTTTTAAGCGCTCAGGCTCTTTTGCATATGCTTTGCGCTGAGTGCTTTTCTTCATTTGCAAATATAGTGGGATCACTTAATTAACAAAGGTGGTGTCAAACAGATGCGAAAGCCAGAGCAAGCTATTTGGTTCAAAGTTCAAAACTTTGTCTTCAAAATCCCTGACTACAGAGGGTCTTCTAAACATTACAGAGGCTGGGAGGCATAAACGAGACGGGGCAAGTGTGCATAAATACTCTACCTGCATGAAATTCAAGTGCAAAACATTGTGCATTGAATTTTGGAGGGAATCTTTTAGTGATGATTAACTCTGTTTTCAGAATTATGTTTGGCTGCTAATTAAGACCCCCAGGAAGCATGGAAATGTTTGTATCTCTGAATGACAGGAGTGTTAAATCTTTCCCATCACTATAAAATGTTACAGGTCTACCATTAAGGAATCAGAATGTAGAGAAGTTTAATTAGTATTGTGTTCTATGAATGCCCTGGAACAGGTCATTAAACATTATTATGCACTATGGTTATTTCACCACTCAGCAGAAAGTGCCCCGTTGCTATCCTGAAAAAAATACCTTGAGCCACATGTAACATTTACGGAGATTCTTAAGTCACTTTATAATCAAAGTCTCATTTATGTTTCAATGCTATTATTCTAAGTCTTGAGGTGCTTAAAATTTACTGATACTGTCTGCTTTTCTCCATGGACTGCACTGTGAAAAAAAGCCCAGGATGTCCATCTCTGCTCTGATTTCTACTTCTAGGTCACTGGGAACTTCACATCACTATTTTTTCCAGGTGTTCTTTTGTGTTATTTCCATATTAAAACTACACTGAGTTGGATTAATTTAAATAGGCTATGTAACATGTACATAGCTAAGGTAGACTTTTTTCCCCTTTTAGACTTGTGTAGTATGCAATAACTCCTCACTGTTGTACAACAGTACCTTGTATGAATTCTTGCTTTTGCTCAAAATGGAAAAATACCTTATTTAATGATATTCTACTAGAAAAGCTTTCAGACAATTTTCTTACAGAGAGCTGGGTAAAGCCATGTGCTATGCTACATCTAAAGTATGACTGCTTCAAAATGTATGTTTCTTTATAGTAAACTGCCCAGGTACAAGTCAGTCATCTGTTTTAACAACTGTTGAGGCTTAGGTTTGAAGCTTTCATTCCAAACTCCATTACAGATTGCGGACGCTTATCTTATCTCACTGATCAAATAAAAGCTATAGGAAAAAATATAATTTTGCTTTCAAGAGCCTCATTCTTTGCTGGTTTTCCTGAAAAGGGAGATAGATGTGGAGATGGATGCAGCAGTGTTTCAAAATCCTTATTCTCTCACTCTCTGGGATTTTTTGGATTTTTTTTTAGACTTTCATTAAAATGATATTTCCTGACTCACATAGAAACTTTTTTTTTTGTTTTTTTTTTTCTTAGCATGTATTAAAATAAATGGAAAAAAAGAAAACAGTACAAATAAGCAGCTGGAAAATCTTGAAAGTATGAAACCACCAACTGAGATTTTGTGACCTTAACTAATAATTATAATATCTGATTTCCAAATAGCACATGCCTTCCTTTCCTCTCTGAAAATCCAGCCCTTTCAAGACTACCCTTCAAAACATGAGCCATATGGTTTTAATTTGTCATTAGTTTCTGTAGTTTCTGTAAAGAGAACTTCTATTGACTTTGTGTAAAAGCGTGACCCCCAGAGAGGAGATTCCCATTTAAACTGTACCCTGTACTGTTCCATAACATCCCTCCATTTCCTTGATTGTACCCCTTAGGGACACTGGAATATTGTGAACTGGGAACACCAGTTATGATGGCTACCAGGAATAAATCTCAAACAGCTGAGGTGACATGACACATCAATAAGTGTCACAAAACCAGAGCTAGTCAGAAAACTGTTAGGAAAAATAAGATTTCTTGTCTCTGTGTAGAGGATGTAATTGTTTTTTCTTTTTTTTTGACATTGAAGTAAGTTGCTTTCAGAGCTAAAACCATATAGGACATCTCGAATGCAAAAGAAGCTGCCATAGAATAGACAGCTTTGACATGGGCCACCGTGCAGTTTATGCTATTGGCAGCGTTTAAAGAAATCAGTTTCACCAGTCTGCATTAGAAAGAACTTGGGACTAAAGTGTGCACTTCTGTGCTGGAGCAGATAATGGTGATACGCATGCTTGATAGAGGAAGAGTTAGGAAGGGAGAAGGGATTTTATTGGTGGGAATAAGCCCTAGTAGCAGTGGCATTATCTGCGTACTCCCAGCTTTTGCTGTTCTTGAGGAGAAGGAGGTTGCTAAGCAATGACAGCGTTGGACAGGCAGATTCAGAAGTTGTTAGCGCTGCTTGAAGTGGGAAGTTCACAATTCAAGCTGCATGTCCGCTCCAAGGAAAGGATAAGCAGATGAATGAATCCAGCAGTGACCCACCCAGTGCTACATCTGGTAGAAACCTGAAGAAGCCTTTGAATGTCTGAGTTCCCTGGGTGGCACACCCTTTCCAGGTAATGACAGTATGCTCCAGAAACATCTGATTGCACTCAGTGGCTCAAGGTGTGGTACGGAGCAGGTCTTTGTTGGACCACATCAGTGTTTCTCTGTCTGCCTGCCATTATGAGTCATCTGCTAGTTCTCAGTTTTGTCCAGCAGACACAGGCTCCTATAAAGATCATTTCTTCCAAACGGAAGACAGAAGGCTGTATGAGTTGCTTGATTCATGTAAGTGCCATACCTGGACCCTCTGACCTTACACCTCACCAAGGTACACATTTACAGGCCCTGCACAACAAACTTCAGGAAACCAGGTAAGCCCTTAAAGCACTGACAGTCTATGTGGTATTTTGTCCAGCAATGATATATCATACGCTTGACATTTGGAAGTATGTAAGTAGCTATGGCTGGAAAAATAGCTTCTGAAGCACGGTTCGTCCTGGTAGTGTGAATTGTGACAGAAGACGGGGAGGGGCAACAATTACTTCCTACCGGTAAAGAAAATTAACAGTCCTGGTTTTCTCATGAGCTCAGTATAGGGAAAGGAAAACTAAACCTGGAAAGCTAAATACACTTACATGGCAAAAAGATTAGCTCAAAAAAGAAACAACTTTACTCCAAAAATTTTTGGAGTATACCAATGCAAAACAAATAAGCACAAAAAAAAGTGTTACACAGAGGAAGCTGGAGCAAAAGTGAAGCAGTTGTTAGAATATGGTAGCAGAGTCAGGATTTCTGGAAAACACAGATAAAACTTACTGGCTATACACAGAAGAATAAAAAAGCAATGGTCACGATGGGCAGAGATGGAGTGACAGAAAAGATGAAGGTTCATTGAAAAACTCGACAATGAAAACTCTGACTTCTGATACACAAAAGGGAACACACAGTTCAGGCTGACTGAGTCTCATTTTAAAGGAGAGTATAAAAGGATAGCATGAGCAGGTGAAGATAACAGCAGAAATGCCAAAGGAACAAAACGAGATATAACTAGCAAGAGACATCAGAAATGTACCAGTAGCGATAGAGAAACCCCAAGAAAAGAATTGGTCTACTGCGCAGCAGAAAGAGAAAGCTATTGATCGACAATGCTGAAGTGTCAGAAGTGTTATATAGCTTTTTTGTTTATCCTTAGTGAAAGTGTCAGCTCTGATCAGACAGAACCAAACAGTGGGAACCCAGAGCTCTTAGTCTGGTTATACTCAGCATGTAGTTGCAGGCACAATGGTGACATTTCATGCCTCTCATGAAAATCTAAATGATGTAATAATTTTCTAGTCCTATAGAAAGTTGACATCTAGCATACGACAGACACAGTGAGATGTTTACAGGAACTTGCATGCCCCGAATTTGTCAGTATTTTATGTTACGAAGGACTTCAGAAAGCTGAAGGAGTAGCCTTTGTTTTGCTCAGGTTCAGTTGGTTTCTTATTTCATGTATTGGAAAGATAATGAGTATCTCTGAAAACAAAATTCACCTGTATTACCTGGACAGGCCATATAATTGCCATACAGCCTATTGTGTACTTAGCTGGGCTGCATAATGTTTTAGTGCTACCAATTTGGTATGTATTTAATATGCAAAATATTGTACTAAGCCCAGGCACTCACGGATCTCTCTGTTGTAGAACAGGAAAAAAATCTTTACAGCAATTTCGTTCCATTAGCTTTCCCAATCACTTCAAGCAATTCGTTCTGAAGATTTTTACTGAAATTTACATAAAACACAGCCTTTCCTCTAATCCATCTTACAAGATTATTTCTTGCGTTGGGCTGCTGAAGGTGAGGAACAGAAGGGGAGAGTGTGCTCGGGCTGCAGCAGGCACCAAGAATGGCTCCAAGAAGAGCGAGCTCCCAGTTTCCCTCATTGCTCTCAGTAGAGTTGGTATAATGGGAATAAGAGATTAGTTGATCCCTGTTAGTGAAGGGAGGTCATCCATAGAGAGAATGCTCTGCAAATGGATGGTGGTTACATTTTTAGGTCTGGAATTGGTAGACAAGGAGAAAACAATTGTCAGAAAATGGAGGTAGAGCAAGTACTGAGTGTTTGGATGGGTGAAGTAGTCGAGAGAATTAGAATAGAGCTTGTTTGCACGCGCCTAGCTTCTGTGGCCCAATTTCATGTGAGTGTAGGATGAACAGTTGGTAATGCTGCGCACAGCCTGGGTTCTCCCTGCTTTCTACTGCTGCTTGGAGTACCAGAGGCTACCCCTATTCATCCAAAACCAGGGCTTTGACTGATCTAGGGTTTTTTTCATGTGCAGACCAAAGACATGTTAGAGAGCACTTCTTGGAATAAGAGTGTGAATAGCAGTTACTGCGGCTCCACAGATGGTATTATCCTTGCATCATACATAAAAGTATTTATTTCATTTCATACTGGGGTATGGAGTCAAAGGAATCCCACTGCAAGACAGACTTGACTGCCTCTCTGGTTTTCAAAGTGTCTAAGAAATTTAGACAATGAGAAGGTGGGACAGTGAGAAGGATCGGTTAGGCTGAAAGTTCTCTTACACATGTCTTTAATGAATAGATTTGCTTTTATTTTGAACTCTTGTACTGATTGTTTATGTTATGGGTGTACAAAATAATTCTCTTATGATGTGTCAGTGCATTTAGAGTAGCTATAACTGTTTTAAAACTAAATTGATAATTGCTGATATTCCCAGGTCTGTTAACCCAGTTAAATGCTTTAATATAAAATACCGTAATTGCTTTCAATCGTTTTTCTTCTTATTCATCCATTTAGAACCTGGAAAATTTTGTTATCGTTTGGAAAATGTAGGGTAATTTTCAGTGGCAGGTAAGTTTATGTTTGTTCTTGATTCAGTGATTCAGTGTTTTATTTTTTGGACTGTTGCCTTGATGTTGCAGTATCTCTGGACACCTGAATGTGGACTTACACAGAGTAGTAACAGGGGAAGAGGAGAAAGGGGAAATGCAGTCATGATCTGAATGGGAGATGCAGGAGCTGTGTGTGCTACATTGCATAGAATCATGGAATCATAGAATCATTAAGGTTGGAAAAGACCTCTAAGATCATCGAGTCCAACCATCAACCCAACACTACCATACGCACTACACCATGTCCCTAAGCGCCTCAACTACACGTCTTTTAAATACCTCCAGGGATGGTGACTCAACCACTTCCCTGGGCAGCCTGGTCCAAGGCCTGACCACTCTTTCAGTAAAGAAATTTCTCCTAATGTCCAATCTAAACCTCCCTTGGCGCAACTTGAGGCCATTTCCTCTCGTCCTATCGCTAGTTACTTGGCAGAAGAGACCAACACCCACCTCGCTACAACCTCCTTTCGGGTAGTTGTAGAGCGCGATGAGGTCTCCCCTCAGCCTCCTCTTCTCCAGGCTAAACAGTCCCAGTTCCCTCAGCCGCTCCTCATCAGACTTGTGCTCCAGGCCCTTCACCAGCTTCGTTGCCCTTCTCTGGACACGCTCCAGCACCTCAATGTCCTTCTGGTAGTGAGGGGCCCAAAACTGAACCCAGTATTTGAGGTGCGGCCTCACCAGTGCCGAGTACAGGGGCACGATCACCTCCCTGCTCCTGCTGGCCACACTATTTCTGATACAGGCCAGGATGCCATTGGCCTTCTTGGCCACCTGGGCACACTGCCGGCTCATGTTCAGTTGGCTGTCAATCAGCACCCCCAGGTCCTTTTCCTCTGGGCAGCTTTCCAGCCACTCTTCCCCAAGCCTGTAGCGTTGCATGGGGTTGTTGTGGCTGAAGTGCAGGACCCGGCCCTTGGCCTTGTTGAACCTCATACAGTTGGCCTCGGCCCATCGATCCAGCCTGTCCAGGTCCCTCTGCAGGACCTTCCTACCCTCCAGCAGATCAACACTCCCACCCAGCTTGGTGTCATCTGCAAACTTACTGAGGGAGCACTCGATTCCCTCATCCAGATCGTTGATAAAGTCATTGAACAGGATCGGCCCCAGTACTGAGCCCTGGGGAACACCGCTCGTGACCGGCTGCCAACTGGATTTAACTCCGTTGACCACAACTCTCTGGGCTCGGCCGTCCAGCCAGTTTTTTACCCAGCGAAGAGTGTACCTGTCTAGGCCGTGAGCTGCCAGCTTCTCTAGGAGAATGCTGTGGGAGACAGTGGCACAGTCGTGCAACCCTGACTGTGATATCAAGTCCTGGAGTGTGTGTGAAGTCATCCGGTGGCGAGAGAGGGGATAAGATCTCCTTTACCCTTCTCAGAAATTTCATGCTAGACCACTACTGATGCAAAAGCAGCTATCCTGCTTCACAGTGGAGTCGATTCAAAATTAGGCTTTGTACTGTAACATCCACAAAAGGGTGATGCCATGGTTAGACCTAGGATCTGCGAGACTTTGGTTCACCTTTCTGTTCTTCTCCAGCATCTGATGCGATCTTGTTAGAATTCTTAACGCCAGATTCCCAGAAGCTATTTAGGCGAAGTCCCCTAGATTTCAGTTTTGTTGGAACTGGAAAGAAGATGTCCTTAGCTTTTATGCTAAAGGTCCTCAAAAATGGGGATAATCTGCTCCCATTCATGGACATATGGATGAAAGTGATGCAGTCAGGTACTACAGAAAAGGTAAATAATGGAGATAGATTAAAAATGTGCTTTCAAACATGCGTGGCTAAAACCTATTACCTTTCTGTTGAACTACTTGTGTTCTCTAGAAATGCTTTGGTGTGACTCATTATATTTTAGGGAATTTTGAGTATGTTCCTGGACAAATGTGATACACATGCATTGTGGAAAGTTGTTTTGACTCGTCTTCCATTTTCCTGCATCACCTACCATCATCTGAAGGAACTCAGTGCCCTGTGTCATGCATGTGCTTGGTTACTTGTTAACCTGCATTTGCTTCTCTGATACTTCAGTATGGGTGTTTCTGCTAGCTAGATATGTCTTGATATGCCAGCGTAGGCATTCAGGGAATGACATGAACACATACGACAATTACATCCTTCTGTTAACAGTTTTATAATTTCATACTTGCAGAAGTATCAAGTGCTCCAAATAACATACTTCAAATTATATCCGAGGCAAATTTGCCTGGTTTTAATTTCTGATACATTTGACCAGTACAACATTTTAAAAGCAAGGAAACAGCATATGGCAAAAGCCTTATGCATAGATGCTGATCAACTTTAAAAAGCCCAAGTTAAAAAAAAAGATGGAATTAATTATAAAGACTTTTAACTTCTTTGCTGTCTCTGTTTTAAGGTTGAATATTGAATGAGTAACTGGAGGGTGGAATATAGTGTCACTTTCTCTACTATGTCTCTGGAAGTTTTGTCTCTGCATGTGTGAAAAAGAAAGATTTTAAGAGTTTTCAGAAAAATCAAAAGTTGGAAGTGATGGAGACTGCTTTTTTTTTTTTTTAAATGATGGATTCTCCCTGCCCCTTTTTTTTCTTTATTTTTTATTTTATTTTACCAAAGAAATGAACTAAAATTTCAGTCTATATTACTGCCCAAAGCAGCTTTTCAGCACATGTCCCATTTCCTCTCGAAGTGATAGGATTTTCCCATTCACATCATGAGCTACATCTGATCTCTTGAACTACCTGGAAGTCTATCAACTGTTAAAGTTTTGGAGTAAGTCATTGTCAGCTACAAGGTATGGGCTGTCAAGGTCCATTTGGAGAAAACAAGTAACTAACTATATAGAGGGATCTAAAGCTTCCAGACTGGGATTTGAGATAGCAAGAACTGATTATCTAGTTTTGTTTTAACTTCGTCATACGACCTGGGTTTTCTTGGTGTCTCCGAGCGTTATGATGATAGCAGTTGAAAATAACAACCTTGAATTTGCAGTAGCACCAGAACAGTTTAGCCGAAGCAAATAACAGTTTATGTCCAAGTGATTTCGGGGCAGCAGCGAAGGCAGGAGGAGGATATTTTCCATAAGAAAATTTGCAATTAAAAGCTGAAAATTTTAGGTTGAAAAATCCTGTACTATGCTTCACAGAATTGTAGTTCAATTATGTCCTGCTTTCGTTTTTTCTCATAGGCTGAGTTCCCAATTAAGAGATAATAATCTGATACATCACAGATTTTCTTTCTTGAAACCAGAGCCATAAATCATGAAAGGTTATAATGTACTATAAAAGATGCAGTGGGAGACTAACACCACACAGCTACTTTCACTAGACAGTGAATAATCCATAGAAAGATTAAAAATTCAGTTTTCTACAAAATGTAGAAAGCAGATTCATCTAATCAACTTTTTTGTTTCACAATGTCTTGCTTTTCTAACAACTTAGTTTAGGCAAAAAAAATTTCAGCAGTTCCTAGGCTATTCAGTCTTGAAAGTACTGATGTTCACCTAAAAAAATACATTGCTGAGAGCAAATGTAAATTTCCTGTGAAATAGAATTGACAAATATATTGGTAACGTAAACTCAGGAAAACTGAGTTTTAAGTATATTTAAATAACTAGAATCTGAGATATTGGGACTACCCCAAGGAAAATAAAGTCCAGTGAGATAAAGTCAAGAAGGAAGCTTTTGCAAAAAGATTTACTGATGATTTGGGGTTTTACTGACAGTCTTACTTGCAAACTGAACATTTGGTTTGCTTTGTTTTTCCAGGGCATATTGTGGGATGTCGTATGAAGAAAGGCACGGGGTTGAACTGGTTAAGACCAGAGCTTCACCCGACAGCTGGTTTGAAAAGCAATAGGAGTTAACTCTTGCAGAAGAGTTCCATCTCCCATGTCGCCATTTGATTCTGATTTGACTGGACAGTTTGCTTTCCTTAAAAGCCTTAGAGTTACTGTGTATTTGACTCAGTCATTTGAGTCATCATTTTTACCACTGTGGGCATAGCATCCTTTTATTATTTATGAAATGGCCCTAGCAATCTGACCATTGTCATCTTTGGCTGAGGCTGGTGTTACAATTGGATCTTGTTAAACCTGTGGGCTGTGTTATGCACTGCTTTCTGACTGGGTTATGTCAGGATCTTCTTCAGGATGGTGCTTTTGGAATTTTAACTGTGTGAGGAAATCAGAGAAACTCTGAAGCCTGTACTCTGATCCAATAAGATAGAGGTTGAGAATACCTTTTGGGTGTGTAACAATTTGTAACTTTAAGTTTTAAAATAACACTAGGATAGCTATAAATATTTTTTCCTTTCTGCTTTTATTCAACATTTGGCAAAAAGTGTATCCTTTTACAGCACACATATCAATTCAGCATGTGTGTTGAAGGTGGAGGAGAGTTAACAAGGACCTTGAACCTCAGACAAGTGTGGTCTTCCCTTGTGAATATTTTATTGCAGTGACTCTTCTTACCCTGAGGCAATTCTTCATTCTCTCCTTGCACTCGAACTAGAAATAGTTTAACGTTTCTTCATTCCTTACCTCATGTGTCTCCCACCCCTTCACCGATCCCTCCCACTTTTTGGTGTTGTAGGTCGCTTGTAGAGGCCTTATTGCTCAATGCATGCTGCCACTGGTCTTACAGCACCACCCAATCAATTATAAACCTTTCAATCAGTACAAGTACATTAGGTCCAGGAGGGAGGATTTGTGGGATGCTAGATTTAGGCGTTAGGTCTAATTTCTCCCTCCTCTTGCTGTCCCCCATAACTTCTGTACTGCTGGCCTGTCTCTCTGCCAGACTTTAATGGGAACTGCGTTTGAAGTATGAGCTTCACTGCGGTGGGTGCAGGCCTTCGCTCATCCTTCGCTACCGGATGGATCAGTGATGAGGGGAGAAGAAGCCCATGCCCACCTTCACAAACTTTGCAGACCAGCTGGTGCTGCTCAGCGCTGTGGTCTGCTTCCTGCCTGAGTCAACCAGTGATTCAGTAGAAAGGGTTAGCCAACAGAACAGAAGATGCAGAAACTGGCATGGTATTCAGGAATAATTGGGCATATATCCATATCCTTCCTTAGGGCCAGAAAGTGAGAGGTGGAAAGCTTACTCACAATGTTGATAAGGAGAACTTATAGAATGGAAAGTCCAAGAAGATAACGAGATGGATAGAATGGAAAGTCCAAGAAGATAACAAGATAGAAAAGCTACGTGCTGTTCTTAAACCATAATTGTATAGGGTTGTTTAAGAGCATTAAGGAAAATGGTGAATTCAAGCTGGAATTGGCAAGGCAGGGGGCTGTGAAGTTGGCTGAGAAACTGGGGAGCCTTTTTTATGAAAGGAGATGGAAATAATACATGTTGGGTGCCTGAAAAATGAATTTTGAGAGAAGTGGCTGATTTCAATGTACTCATAAAAGAAGTAAACAATGGCACGGATGGGTGGGAGAAGAATGATTTAATCTACACTGAGGCTTTAAAAATTGTCATGTATCCTTCCATTTGAGCTGGAGATGAGAGAAATGCCACAGAGCTTCTTGAATAAATTTTTCAATTTAATTTGCTCCACATGTATTCTGACTATGTTTAGCATTTGTCTTAACAATCCAGGCAAAACCAGTTTTTACTTAAGGGCACAGGTAGCAATTCAGCTTTGATCACAGCAGTTATCTGAGGATTATATCATGTTATAAAATAACAAATATAACTAGAAATATTTGGGGGCTATAAAATATACAAGATGTCATGGGTATTTTGGATACTTCTGAGGATGAAAGAGAATACTTAGTTTTGGAGACTATTTACTCCATGGCTACAATAATACTTTCATACTTTGAGGAGATGTTATGTAACATAAATACTTTAAAGGTTATTGTGATGCCTAAATATTTTACCATGTTCATACCTAAGTTTCCTAATGGATATGAGTTTTGCATCAGCATCTCTTAATCTACAAGGGTCTCACTGGCACACACAAGAGCAAAAGCTGAGACTTTAGCCCACAGTAAAAAAAGGACCACTGTGAAAGTTCGTACATCAAAAGGAGAAAATTTCATATCAGATTGCATTGTGCTAAACAGAGGAGTGATGTTTTGTTTTTTCTTTATGTACAGTTTCTTACTGCTGGAAAGAAACTGCCCATGTTGTCAGAAGAAACTGGAGGCTTTAGTGTGGAGCAGTGTAGTTCATGCTGCTAATTTGTTCCTGTACGCTTCTCTGTTCTCAGTGCTCTCTTCTTAGCTGCTGCCTTATCTCTAACTTTCTCATTCTCAAGAATAAGCAGAACTGGCATATTAAGTAGAGGTGGCTGAGTAAAATGCACTGCCTATGTTGTGACAAGTTTTACTAATATTTGTCCAATACAATAGCTAGTCAAATACTATTTGGAAAATATATTATTTGATGGCTACCAATGGCAAACCAATGGATTAATATGTTCAAGACATTTTTATTTTTAATGTTCATTCAACAGTAATTTATTTTTTGAAATCTTTAAAAGAAATATCTTACTTTGTGTGCCTCGACTTCTAATCCTTAAACTCCTACTTAGGTGTGACAGGAACTCACACTTCTGAAATGAGGGTTCAAATATCCACAGGCTGAAGAGGCTCTGGAGCAAAAACTTCCTACTTTCTGGAGGAGCAACCAGTGACTACTGCCTCTTTATCCTGTTTGTTATTTTTAGTTGGTTGGGTTTTTTTTGGAAAGTGGTACTGTGCAGCCACCTTCTCATTTGACGTGGGAGAGGGCGTGCCTTGTGTTGCCATGTGTAAAATGATGACATTAAACACTACTGCCCTTCAGTAAAGCTGTGCTTGGTGCTTGATAATATTATAATGTTTATATTATAATGTTAATTTTAAATGTACTCAGATTATGCTTAGATGTGAGCCATATTGCAAAGCTTATTCAGCATGGCCGTGCTTCTTTCTGAGCTTGTTTGGGAGCAAAACTTTACATGTCTAAGGATGCTGACCCTCCAAAGTGGCTAGACGGGGTATCTCCGGATCTTGCTAGTGTTTAGGTACCAAAGTGAAAGTGAGCTACGGAGATCCATTTGTGGGTTGAGTCTTGTCTTCTAGGTCAATCCTTAATGCCTCATATTTTTAAAGGTATGTTGGTGGTACAGTGCGGCTCTGATCTGACCTGCACCTTATTGAATGATCAAACAGCCATGTGGCAAAACCATGTCTTTTCTGCAGCAGGTTAGATGATTTCTTCTCATCTCACCTTCTCCTGTACATCTCCAATGTAGTGCTCTGTATAAATATAGACTCTAGACTTGAGTCAAACTATTCATTCTGAAGAGTATAAAATATAGACGTTGAAATTTTAATTGAAACAAAGCAAAATATTGGCGCAACATTAGGTTGTGAGAATGGAAAACTTTCTTTACATATTAAAATAATAATCAGTAGATTTTTTCAATTATAAAAGTGTGTGTGTGTGTTTGAAACCATTCTTCAGTCTTGAGTGCTACATGGGTTAGAGCAAGCTGCAAGGACAACTGCCTCACAATTTCTGACTATCACAACTTGTAGCATTTGGTTCTTTTGAGACAGGTGACTCTGCAATTCAGATCAGTTCATAGGTGTGGGGACCAAAACCTTGGACTTCCAAGAGTTGAAACTGTCTGATAGGGTTTGGTCTTGATTTAATGATAGCTTGAACAACTGAAATACTTCTCTTCTGATAAACTCAAACCTATTCACTTTGGGCCATTCCTAATAAATGTATCTTGTACATTGCTGCAATCCTGGAAATAGCAATGTAATACTGTACAGGTGGCTTGTAGATAGCATTCCCATCTTTTTTCCTGCTCAGTGTAAGCAAATATTTTCCCTTGAAATTCATTAGGTTTTGCTTTACAGTACATAAAGTACATAAATTATGCATGTTTATTCACAGAGATTGAAGGCAAAGTGCATTATCAGAAAGGGGTTAAGCAAGCTCTTCTAACTTCAGGCTCCTCAGAGATGTGCCCATATGAAAAGTCATCCTAAGCTGTCTCTGGAAAAGAAGAAAAGGGGATCCTCAAACAGAGATGTATTCCACCAACAAACAAGGTGATTGTGTTCCCAGGCTAGGCAGTCTCTTAGATGCTTAGAGTGAAGTGGAGAGAGAGGAAGGCCTCGTGAATTGGGGTATGAAATACCATGTCATTACACTGCATTGACTACATAAACTTCCAGCAACTGAGATGTTAGGAAGACATTGGTAGGCTTTCCCTCTCATCGAACGTGAGCTATGTGCATGGCCCGAAAGCTGCACACATCCGTGTTACATCAGCTGATGGATGCTGGGGGAAGAAGGATCACTTCATACTCGCCTTGGTTTTTTGTGCTTTATACTCTATGTGTTCCTGGGCTACCCCCGCGTTAGCTCATCAGCCATCTGTGGTCAGGCCTGTCCTCTGACTTGCAACGGTCATTCTTATATATGTAAATGTTTATGACTGATCTTATACAGATATTTAAGTTGGGGAGGATTCTTAGGTGACAAACTTCGAGAAAAGTCTCAAAAGTCTCAGTCTTCAGATAATCAACGGACACTTTTGTCACAAACACCACTAAAAAAATCTATCCTTATACTACATAATATGACAGTAAGCTGTTCTTGTTGGTAGTCATAAAGATCAACTTAACAGTGTCTTTGAACTAGGTACATTTTTTACTATCATTTAATTAAACATGGGGGAGTTGTGACGTTACAAGACTAAATATGTAGTGAAAAAATTTGCTTTTGAAAAGATTAATCTTTAGGCTTATTATGTGTACTTTGCATAATAATATGCTAACAAATTCTCAGAAATACAACAAATATTTATTTTAACAAACACTATGATTTCTTTCAGTTTGTTAGTCTTACATTTAGATCTTACCGTGTATTTCCTATGTTTGCCTCATACTCAGCACTGTGAGATCTGTTCTGAAATGACATGCGGATTTAGGTGGAATTTCTTCTACACAGGCTTTCTTTCTGCTCTGAGCTTCAGAAGGACCAGAGTAAAGTACCTTTGTACCCTGGCTGATGTCATTAAGGTGATAGCCAGGACTGAACTTTGAATTGACTCCAGATGTGATGTGATCTCAGTACTGTGGTCAAATCTGGTGGGCTGTTCAGTCCCTTTGTCACTTGTGGAGAATTGTTCTGTGTCAGTTTGCCTCATCTTTACCATGGCAAAGAAAAAAACAAAATGCCCAGCAGTCGTTACCCAGTTGGTGAGGCTCATGACACCTTCCCCGTGAAGAGGATGTGTCTTTTCTAAGTTAGGTCAGGTGATGGGATGGGGGAGTTGTGGTACAAGCCTGCAACTGGGTTGCATACATCTTTCAACAAGGCTCCTTAGACTACATGTCCCTGCTAAGAGGCACCAAACACCGGGCTTCTGCAGTGCTGCAGCCTCTTCTCAGCCCCAGGTTCCCATCCGTGACGCACCGCTGACTGATACGTCAGTGAAATGCCAGTGGTAACGCAGGCTTTTGGTGCTGGAGAGAAGTGATGGTACTGCATGCAGGGTGCAAGAGTTCCCAGGCCTGCAGAGAGAGAGCAGGAGGGAATGTGAAGCTGGGCCAAGGGGGTGAATATCACACATAGAGTGTGACACTTGGCAAGTCTGCTAGACAGGGCCAAAGGACCTCCTGAGGAGATGCAGGAGACCTGTTACACAGAGGTGTTCTCTTCGTGTATTGCGTCCCTTTTTTTCTACAAATTGAGTGAGACGCCTTTTGCAAACATCTAGAAAAATTAATGCACACTTGAAAGGAAAGAGATGACTTCACAGAATTTTCCCTGATGGGATAGTCCCATAAATATAACACAGGGGAAACACAACAAGTCTACACTCTGTCCATACAGACTTTAATATGAAAACAGATGTCTCCTAAAGAAATCGGGTATAAGCTCAGAACAGGATGATTGCTCTCTATTCAGCCAGATAGGGCTTATTTCAAAGGCATAATGCAATTTTAGCAGAACAATACCTTTATTTTCCAAAATGCCTGTACTGAACAATCGGCCTACTTTGTTGTTTGCAAAGGCATTCTGCAGAAAAGTGTATAAAATAGAAGGGAAAGAGGTGCTAGTGGGTTTTAAGGAGAGAAAGGCAAGGGTTAGGCAAGCACTTTTGAGAATAAAGCGCTCATTGATTAGAAATTTGTGAAGGTCGCCGCCATCTAGTGATGAGATGTTGAAGATGTTGCTTAGAACTAAACGGTACCAAAACTCGAAGTGTCTTTTCCAGCTCTGTCTGTATTCACTCAGCACAGTAAGTGCATCCTGAACCAGTGTTTTTTTCTTTGTGTGTCTTGTGGCACGTAAGTTAACTGGGAAGAGGAGACACTTACTGAGACTCAGTGTATTTGTTCCTGTGAACTGCTCTTGCATTACAATCCTATAGCAGGGCATTCATGTAACTGATAGTATTTGAGTGCAGTTTTAAGTGAAAACGGCAATCCAGCAACTTAACTACAAATAAAACTCCAACTGTCAGGTCAATGAAAGTTACTCATGAACACAAGATGGACAGTGCACGTCCTCTTTTATGAACCGCCTCCCCGTGAAGCACTTACTTGGGCAATGTCATAATTCTAGTTTAAGAAATTTTAAAATGTAACTAAATGCACCCACTTCTTGTTCCTAGCTTAGCAAATTATTTGAGCACGGTGTATCACTAGGGATGTGAATAGTCCTCAAGTGTTTTAATCTAGATTTAAAATTTCTATAAAACTAATCACTGCCATTGGAACACAAGGGAAGTACAGCATGCAACCTGTTTGGGAAACTTGCATCAAGATTTGCGTATTTTAGAAACTCTGAGAACCTGGCCTGCGCACACAAAGTCTACACCTGGTCAGTGTCTACAAAGGTAACTTTTGCATGTTTGCTATTATCTTTTTTGGAGACATACTTCCTTGGGTCCCACCTGTGTCTGTGCGATTTCTTCCAAATGCCTTCACTGTGTAAAGTGCAAAGGGCATGACAGAGAAGGAAACAGCAGCGGGTGAAGACAGGCTTTTGTCTAACAGCTATTGGCTTGGTATTGTTCAAATAAAAGAGCCAAAGTATCTACCTTGTGTAGCAGTTCAAAGACCTTCCAGTATTGACAAGCTCAGGCAGATGTGAAGACGGATGGAACTTTGAGGCCAACAAGCAAAACCCACATATGCCTGTACCCTTGAAACATTATGCCCACCTGAAGCATTAAATCCAAAAAACCAGCCCTGGCTTCACTATTCCTTCCTGTTAAACCTGAGCCTCAGACATCCTCTGCAGAGGGCCACAGCTGCCCTCCCACCTCGAGATGTGCCTGAGGTGACAAGCTGGTCTGACCGGGACTCCCGCAGCCTGTGACGCCCATGGGTGGGTGACAAGGAGCCTGAGAGAGACCGCGGGGCTGTGCTGCTCCAGCTGGCAGTTGCTCAGAGGAGCTGCAGTAAAAGGCAGCAGCACCTTTTCACCGTGGCCCTCCTGAACCAAGTGGCTGTATCTCTGCCACATAACCCAGCCTGCTGTGTGCTCGTGTCCCGGGTCCCAGTGTGTGTGTTGGATCTGGAGAAGTCACTGACTCCTTAACAAACGCTTAACAGAGGAATATGTGAGGATAGGGCCAGCTTTCTACTATAAGATTTTGCTTCCCAAGCTCTGCCACAGTTCAGATAAAGAGGCCCACTGCTAAGTGACTGGTAAGCAACTCCATTGACTGAGGTGAAGGCATTGCCCTAGCAAAATTATTGTTCACATGAAGGTTGCGATGCTTACTGCAGTGTGCATATATGCTTCTGAACCCTGTGCAAGCTGCAGGCATTGGAAATGTCCTGCTAGGACAGAATTACAATAATAGCTTTCTGGCCCCAAATGTGTATGTTACTGTTGCTAGGTCACTGTGTTAAGAAAAAGGGGCAGCTTGTGCATCTGAAATTTGCTTCCTTTCCAAAGATGATTGCCACCTACCAGCCAAAACCTGATGACCTTTCTGGGGAAGGAGCATAATCAAAAGTGTTATCAAGATACTTAATCTGATTCATTATCTCAGCACGCATCCCTTCGACAGCAGGGGCATGAAGGAAGAGAGCATCATCATAACAATGACCTTGACCAATCTGCTAGACTTCTGGTTTCCCCAAACGAAATTGTGCCAGCAGCACACATTACAGCAATCAAACTCAATCTGTTTTGTACCACTAGTCTAAGTTTATTATAGCTGACTTGCAGTTCTAAAGGGCCTGTTGCCCAATCATCTAGTTTAAATATTATGCCAGGGACAAAGCTAAGTGGTACTAAGTCAATGAGAGGCTCAAGATGATGCAGGGAATAAGTCTCTTGGAGCTGCTTTTATGGAAACAGACCTCTGTTTTTGTTTTCTGCTGGAGGTCAGCTAAGGAGAGTGTCTTTTTACTAATACTGAAAAATAGTAGTCTACTGTTTGGGCAAATCAGTGACAAAAGGAACCAATCCATCCGGCAAAAGGACTGATACTGCAGTCCTTACAAGAATAACTGAAACCTGATAAGCTGAATAAATATCAGATTGCAACTAGGGAAGTTGTTGAAGCTTGTGGGTTGATGAATCACGCTTGTGAACTTAGATGACCGAAGCGAAAGGCCCTCAATTTCTTAATATTTATGGGAAAGCATAAAGTAACTCTTTAGCTACTGCCTAGCTGGTAACCTCTATATTTCAATGTCTCCTGGGTCTGGCACTACTCAGTATTTTCAGCGCTGATGGAAATGGTGCTGTAGTGTTTGCAGGCAGTATCAAGCTGGAAAGTGTGCTCAGAATATGGAAGGACAGGGTGCGAATTCAAAATTATTTTAATGAATTGGAAGAATGCTCTGGGGCAAAAAAAGAAACCATGAACAAGATGAACCTTGGTGGCACCAAATACAGGATACCAGAGGAAGGATAAAAAATGGTAAAACCCCACAGGCTAGGTAAGGACAAGAAACAGGTTAAAAAAGGACTAGAAGTTAATACTGATTCTGCTGTTTCACGGCATAGAAATCTAGTGGAAAGAGAAAGCGATGGGAATTGTTTGTAAGCTGTGAAGTAATGCATTTGCTCTACTTGGCACCAGAAAGGCTTCTGCTGCAATGCTTAGTCTAGTACTAGGGAGGCATCACAGCTTAAGATGTTCAGTGAAAAACCATGAGACTGGTAATGACAAAATAAAGCTTTATGACTAAATAGTGAAGAAATTGAACTTATTGTATCTACAACAAACTGAAAGGTGATCTAGCCTTTAAGTAGATGAAAAAGTTGCAAAAATAGGAAGTACTATTTTCTACATGCTGTATGGACAGGATAAGAAACTGTGAATTTAAACTGCATCAAACTTTAAGTTAGACAAACCCCAATATTTTCTTATAGTAAATATAGGCACATACTAGCATGTATGACTATTCTGACAGAAGATAATGGAGTCTAGAGTGTTGAAAAATCTACCACGAATGCTGTGGGGATATCTAATCTTAAAGAAAGGGATGAGGGAAAATGGAAAAAACCTACTTCCTTTAAATTTCTCCCACTCTTATTTTCCATCGTGAAAATGTGACCTTCTCAGGTAAGAGCATATATCTTACCTTCCCTGCAAACTCAGCAGCTCCTTGAGAAAGCAGACCATTGTTTCAAAATTTTAAATTCAAGGAGAATACAAAGACTGACAATCAATTCTTTACATATATATAGCCTCCAAAATGACTCACACTTGCCAAATTTAGCAGCTTTCACTGATGATCGTGATCAGTGAAGATGAGTTA
Source organism: Calonectris borealis (assembly GCF_964195595.1). Classification (NCBI taxonomy): domain Eukaryota; kingdom Metazoa; phylum Chordata; class Aves; order Procellariiformes; family Procellariidae; genus Calonectris; species Calonectris borealis. The sequence continues at coordinate 154,160,260 of NC_134312.1, read as the reverse complement.
TGTTAGGGCATTCCTGTCACATTCAGATGATAACATGCCTTCCAGGAGCATAACACAGCACATATTGCTGGCCCTTGCTACTCTGAGTGAAACTTTAGGCTGTAGTTCATAGCAGTCATAAATGAAACTCTTAGAAAGTGACTTTTTATACATTAAAAACAGAATTTTAAAGAGCAATCCAGAGCTAAGGAATGTATCATATAAATGTTTTTTCACATCAAACCCCAAAATCTGACTTTTGAGACACTGTTTATATAATTTGCATTGAATTTGAATTTGGGACTTAGAATTTTGTAATGCCTCTCTTCTCATCGAGCAACAACCCATCTTCTGCACCATGTTACTTTACAAAATAAAAAAAGAGCGCAAAGCAACCACAATGTTAGATTTGCCCTTAGATAGAAAGAAGAAGGGCCTCCTGTTCCAGTCCTATCTCCATCCGGGGGCTTGGAGCCTTCTCTTGAGGTGTAACACATGAGTTTGAGCTCCCTCTGCCTACGGGAGCCATTGAACCAAGGCATCCTGCTTCTTATGGCCAAGCCGGTAGTTTGCTACATAAAGGTAGGCAAAAATGCCTTATATACTTGTCTTCAAGAGCAGAGTAGACCAGGAAGCAATTTTTGGCTGTGAAACCCAGCCTCACACTGGGAGAAATGCACTTTTCCTTCTAGTGCTGCTCGCTGCCGGCTTGCGTCCCGCTGCTCAGCCTGCTGCCTGTTGGGCCTACAGTATGGAGACCGGGGAACCTTGACGATTTTTTCTTGGAGCTGTCTGCCTAAATTCACTATCACCCCCAACCTCTGGTCTTTAGAAAAAACTTTTAAAAAAATCTGTGTATGTTTTAAACGTCTGACCTAAACACGTGTGTTGTTATCTTGGGCTCTGTTCTCTTTGTGGCTTTGCTTCAAAGGCAAATATTTGCCACTGGTTGGCTTTCTGCTGGGTCTGTGGCTTTTGGTGGCCTTGGGTCAGGATCAGAGGTCCCTCCGGCTTCTTTTTTGGCACTGCATGTAACTCTCTGAAATTCCCAAGGGAGGTAAAACAGCAACCGAGCTGCTTTCTGTAGAGTTGGTAGGAGTAAGGGTTGTCCTCTGCTTTAAGCAATCCCATTTCAGTTTTGCCACTGGAATACAAGAAGTCTAATTATGGAAGTTAGGAGACCCAGAAGACAAACTGGGCCATTTAGCCCCCTTTCTTTGTGGTTAAGCCCAGTCTTAAACACCGTCTCTTAGTAATCCTCTGTGGTGTGGACTAGTTTAGGTTCTCTGGAATTAAAAGGGGAGCTAATAGGGTTTTCTTAGCATTAGCAATCTCTAGATGGTGCTGATCCACCCTTAAAGAGCAAGGCAATTGCACTAAGGTATAGCTATAGCATATTTTTGACGGTTTGTGTAGCGGGTGTAGTCAAACCATGAACAGCAATGATTTTATTAGTGAAAATACACACCTTAAAATGCATGGAATAAAGGTTGGGTTGTATCCCAGTGCTGGCATGTATTTCTACAAGACATCTCAAGTACTGCACGCAAGAGGTTTAGGAGGCATTTGCCACCTGGTTTACATATGATTCCTGGCTTTTTTCTATTTTGTTTCCTCATTCCCTTCTGACAAAGATTGGAAGCAAAGTTCATGTTTTTGTGCACTCGCTGTCACTATCATTAAATTTTGGCACTTTTGGTTGGATTCATTTTGTGTAGTGTAGAGCCAAATGTTTGTGCCCTCATCTATTTCCTTTTCAGATGGCAAGAGCTTTTAATGTGTTTTCAGGGTGAAGCGTGCCAGAACCTACCACTTAACAGATTGTCTTTCACATACAAAGCATTTAATCATTTAATTAAGCAATAACACATTAAGCCATTTAATGTGTGTCTTGGGTGTGCTGGGAGACACGAGGCTAAAGGCAGAGTGACCTCAGTCACCTCAGCAGTGCTTTCATGCTTTGGTAATGTGCGTCCTGGAGTGGCCAGTTGCTGTCTAATATGGACTTTCTGTATTTGAAAGAGCTTTTAAATTTTTTAAACACTTTTCTTTTATGTTTTATTGACTACATTTCTCTTTTGGAAAAATGGGTTATTGATGTTGGTCTGTTGAGACACCTGCATGGTAACTCTCTGCTGACCCTGGCTCTTTCCTCAGCTATTAAAATACATCCCAACTATCTTTTTCTCAGCTTTGTGCAATTACAGATGATGAAAAAACTCCAGAATGAAAAATTTCTGATGAAAGCAGGGTCACAATTTGGGGCCTCATTTTTCTCATTTTCTATCAGTTCTGTTAATAATATATAAAAAGCACTATTAAACATACATTAATATATGCTATTAATAAATATATATAATATCATTATATATTAGTGAAATAATGCTATTCACACTTGCACTTTTCAAATAACATAGCAGGTGTTTGAGTAGGTCTCACAACAACTGTGTGAAGTAGGTAGGAATGTTGTAAATTGAGGTATAGAGAAATTAATGTTGTGTTTACACTGGTAAGCACATTTTAGGGAGTGATTCTGTTATCAGTATTTTGAATGTATATATTACTTTTCCAAAGCACTAGAGAAAAATGCGTGTAGGAAAATTAGGAATAAAATGGTTGAGGTGACTTTTAAGAAATGCAATGACTCATGTCCAACTAAAACCAGAAGCCTTAATTGTACTGTACCCTAAAAAAATGTACTGTACCCTTGGTGCAGTTTAAATCTATTACTGCTTTTCCTGTCCCCAAGGATATACTCTCTTTCTTTTTGTAGTAACTGATTTCATTTTTGAAGGCAGTTCACGGACTCTCTTTTCTGTTTTCTCTTTTCTAGAAGATTTCCTTTAGTTGATACCCCAGATTATGTTTTCTACACTTCTCTTCACTCTTATTACCTCTCTGGACTCTCTCCATTTGGCTCACATCTTTCTTGAAGTGCTGGGCCCAAAACCAGACATCACACTCTTGCCGCTGCCTTACCAAGGCTGAGTAGAGCTGAAGTCCCCGTAAGGCAAGACGGAGCGGCTCACAAAGTACTTCAATCTGTATCAGCTGCCAGCAGTGTCAATAGGCCACTCCAGCTGTCAAGACTCACGGAGATGCAAGAGAGTCCTTGTCACGTTCCCTCCTTCCCCCCACTCTTAGCGACTCACCTACCACTATAGAGGAAAGTATGCCGTACTCCTTGGTTTCTAACTGCAGATTATTCACAACTCACGAGTAAGTCGGAGTCAAGTCATCTAAGGATGACTCATGTTTGCCTTCTTTGAAAAGTGGAAACGCATGAACTCTGTCATTCCCAAGTTTCCAACTGTACTTCCCTTTCTTTGTAGTGTCTATTATTCCTAAAAAGCAATACACATTTGGTACATTGATATGTGTAGGAAACATAAACAAAATAATTCTTTGGGAATACCTATTTTAAAGTCCTAAGCTACCCTGGACAAGAACCCCCCTCTCCTACAGTTCAGAGAAGCAAGGGGCCCAGTCTTTTTTTTCCAGCCCAGAAGATCTTTACCTGATTCAGGCAAAGAATTTGTCCTTGAGCTTAACCGTAGAATCATAGAATCATAGAATCATTTAAGATCAAGTCCAACCATTAAACTAGCACTGCCAAGTCCACCACTAAACCATGCCTCTAAGTGCCACGTCTGCACATCTTTTAAATACCTCCAGGGATGGTGACTCAACCACTTCCCCGGACAGCCTGTTCCAAGGCCTGACAACCCTTTCAGTGAAGAATTTTTTCCTAATATCCAATCTAAACCTCCCCTGGCACAACTTGAGGCCGTTTCCTCTTGTCCTATCACTTGTTACTTGGGAGAAGAGACTGACACCCACGTCACTACAACCTCCATGTTGCATAATAACCGTGTTATAGTCCATTCCTCAGGTCATTTTTCAAGCCAAATTCAAAGTCTGATTATACAGCACTTGTACTTTTTCTTCTCTGTATTCGCATGTGATGGTTCTAGTTTTGAGTGGAGGTGCTGAATATAGCAGGAAGGGTAACCCCAAATTGCCACCAATTTTCAGGTATTTTATGGACTCTACATCAGGTTCAGTTAAAGCATTCAGGTGGCTAGAGGTGGAGTTGAATACTTATGATGTTCAAAACTAAGAAATGTCTGGATGTGACTGATTATTAAGTCACTACAGCTCCTCCAAAAGTTCCTCTAAGGACCCTAAGGTAGAAAGGGTCATACCTGCGACTGTGTGGGGATTTTGACAGTACTTCTAACAGGAGGCAAAACTAGAGCTGAGAAGGCTGTGTGGCAAAAATTTCCATTTTCCTCCACATGGCCATGAAACATCAATTGGTCTGTGTTATGAATCAGGACAAGAAAGGATTCACTGGACCTAGTTCATGTTTGAAAGGTATAGGCATAAATGTTCTTAGGGACCTCCAATGGCTATCAATTTTGGGGGTAAAGTTTTTGTGATTTCAAAGCAGTCAGTGTATGGGCTTACCGATCGCAAACTAGATGTGATCGACAGCCTTGCAATGGAATCCTATGAATTTCATTGGTTTTGACAGCTAAAACTCAGCAATTTTGGCTGGGGTTTCCTTTGCAGCATCAGAATCAGTCAGGCATGATGTTTAAACTATAAAAAAGTAGGCTGAAAAGTTGGACTGGAAACAGTTGTCTAACAGCTGTCCCTTCAGTTCTCCTCCAAATCACTTAGTCTTTTGCTTCTTTTTGGAAGCAGGATGAAGCTTCCATAAAAGTCTTAAACTCCTAAAAGCTTGCTATGTTTAAAATATACTTAAATATCTAGTTTGTGTGCAATTTGTGTTTCCAGTAAAATCCTGAGTATTTTTTGAGACCTGTTCTTTCCACATTGAATGATTTTCTTTATCTTGATGTTCATCCTGACGACAGACAGCCTGTCAGAGAGTTCGGAGTTCAGGTCGGGGTTCAGATCTCTGTTTTGCTGAGGCTGCATTACAAATATTGTGAAGGGATTATTCTTACTCTCTTTTCTTCAGAGCTCCCTACGATGCTGAACTTGGCTGGAGCAGCCTAGTACTATCCAGGCTGAGGATTTTTTTTTTTCATCTCATCACCTGATAGAATCATTTCGGTTGGAAGAGACCCTTACGCTCTTTCGTAGCCAGGTTGCCGTCTCCCAAGCCCCAGAATGAACCCTTTCCCACTGACGGTCGCCCGCTGTCACCGCTGGCAAGGCGGGTTTCGGCCGGGTTTTTGGCGGGGGTTCGAGGGCGGTGCGCTTCCCCCTGCCGCCACCAGATGTCGGTAGCATCCCTACGGAAAAGCCATCTGCCGGGATGGGAAACGGGAGCGAGCGGCGCAGGGCTGCTGCCCGGGCGAGCAAGGGGAGGGGAGGCGCGGTGTTTAGACCGATTCCGCAACTCGTCTCGGAACAGCAAGTGGATAAGGATGTTTCAGTGGTTTTTGAAGTCCTGCTTCTTGGATGAAAGCACGTCCCAGGCTGGCTCGTTCCTAAATGCCAGCTGCATGGAGGTAAAAGCTGGAACAGAGGGTGGGTGAGCTGATGTCCACTCTCTCCAGCAAGTTGCGTTGGTGCAAATCCAGGATTTGCCTGTAGGCTTTCCTGAGGCAATGAATACAGGAATCGTTTCAACCTAAAACCAAAAAGCAGACTTTGAATAAAATAGTAGTAATTTGGGTTAATACGACTCTGATCACTCTGTGCTCAGCCAGGGGCTATGCTATGGAATGTGTGACACAGCGACGAAAGGTTAAGGGAACAGAGAGCCACAAAGGTTGTGAATCCAAGGTACTTTATACCAGGAGCCTTTAAACGCAACTCCTTTGTCAAACTGCTCCATTCTCCACTGCCCTTCTGCTTGACCATGAGCATCAAAATGCATTTTTAAAGGAATGTTCTTTTGCTTTCTCCACTTTTGTTCTGAAAGGAGAAGGTCATAGACATTAAAGACCTCAAGTCCTGTGGCTAAATCAATGTTGTTCATCTCCTGAATTCCTTTAATTGCTTATTTCTTCTTCTTCTGGAATCAAATTCAGTATCCTCAACCTCCTATTTATGGCTTTCTCTTTCTTCTTTAATGCTTATTTCTCAGCCAGCCTTTCATCCCACCTGATCCCTTCATCCTGCTTTTGTCACCAATTCTTAACTTTTTTATTTTCCCTATTAGGGTTAGTCTGGAATTCTAGGTAGGAAACTTACCTTTACATGCCTAATTTTTGGATTCTGCTGATCTGAACTTAGGCACAGAGCTAGTGTTAGAACAGACCAATTTACTTTAGCAGAGAGCTGCTTTTGTGTTAAGGTTTTGTGTTTAATTCCAGTTACGCTTGCCCCTGTGGTTTTTGTGTCAACTTTTTCTCTTAAGAAAAATCAAGTTGAAGCAACGAGACATAGAATGCAAATCGGAAGCATTAAATGGTGTAGAAGCGAAGAGCAGCACTAAGCTCAAGGTTTTTAGTTGCTATAATATGCTTTTAGTCTATGAGTTCCTACAAAGAGCCAATATTTAAAAGAGTAAATGAGAGAAAAATTAGATTACGTTTGCTATGTGTCTTTTTAATATGCAAAACTGGATGTGAACAGAGACAAAGACATATAATTAGGTAAATGATTCATTCTTGATACATTAGGATATGACTTGTGCTTAAATAATTCCAGCTGGAATGATGTCCCTCTCAGTCACACAGAAAGCAGGAAAAAATGCAGTAGATATTAATTTCTTACAGTTCTAATGTTCAGCTGATATGAAGCAGCATCCCAAACTGCACGCCACTTGAACTTGCCCCTCCTTTGCCCTCACAAACAGGTGTTCACTGTTTTTTTTCTTAACGATATTTCCTTGATATAAAAAGTTAACTCAGGAAAAAAAATAAAAGAAACAAAGGGAAAAAAAAGTCACTTGGGGCTCGATGACATCATGTTATGTAATGTGGAAAGACTGTGGCTGATTGTATTTTAGGGTGCTCAGCTGCAACCTTTCACCGTACCTGGATGCAGCACAACCAGGTACTGCCCCAGGCTGCCTCCACCACAGATTGCTGACAGCAGGTCCCTGCCTGCCTTGATGCATACGAAGGTGTCAGTGTGCCTGGACACACAGCGTCACCTGTGCTGGGCGACACCTGAGGGTGCTCCTTCAGCACCCATGTGTCCTGGGAGCAGAGGTGGCTGGGGAAGCCTATGGAGTTTGAGCTGGAGCCAGTGAATTTCTGGACAGCGCTGTACAGGCAGCCTGCTGACTGTATAAACAGCCCTACATTGGGTATTTTCTGATCTCTGAATGCTTAAGTAGGCTGTTTGAACATTGTTTTAACATGGTTTTTGTTTTTCTCCTTAATGGAGTATTATACACTCCTGCAGCTATTGTGTCTTTGGTTCCACTGCGCTCTGGTGTACAGCGGATGTTTACTTGCCTTTGTTTGAAATAAGATACAATTAAATTGGGCAATGCACACTGTCAAACAGCAGTGCTCGGTGGTTTGCGGTCCTTGCAAAATGTGCCAAAACACATTATTGAGCTAGAAACTGGTCTGATAGCTACTCCTTTTGTCTCCTTCCTGTAGCACGACCAGGAACCTGTTCAGTGATGCCTTCTGACCTCGGTGAGGGGGGGAGATGCTTAGGGCCAGAGAGGACTGAGATGCAGAGTCTACGTATTCACTCCTGAGCATTGAAGACAGAACAGATTAAAAAGGGTTTCTGGGTGGTGAGAACACCTTACTCATCAAGATCAGAACGTTTGACGAGACACGTTGATTTGAGCAAAGTTGTTTAGAAGAGAAATTGGTGTGAAAAGCGCCTGCAGACCTTAGGGTTTCACCATTCAAAGCTCTTCCTGTGGTGCAGAGCTCCCATAGACAAGGGTGACAAGATTTCTGGTCACTCCTCTGTGGTGCTAGAAGCCCCTCAGGCCCAGCTGAGCCCGCTCTCAGGTGACAGCAGGGAAACGATGAGGGTCCCACCATCAGCCCTTGAATATTCTCAGGCCTTCTGGACCTCCTGCTTCAGCCTGAGAGGACGGGATTCCTCGCAAGATTTGCTTTGAAGAGATCTTGAACTGCCCACGTTTTATTGTGGGTGGGGGTACGTTCGGGGCTCTTTGGCTCGCTGCATTTGGCATTGAGCTGTATTTCCTGTCACAGCTCATTTCTTAATCCAGGGTTGCTAACTCAGCTCAGATCAGCTGTGTAGCTGGGCTGGATTTCTTAGGTTTCAGCTCAGGTTGGCAAAGCAAGTTCAAGACAACAAGAAGGCATGAGGCAGAAACTGAATTGTTGCTTTGCAGTCCTGGACTGAAAACATGCTTATCGCAATACGGATTTGTAGCAATGATGGTCTCCAAAGCACCTAGCCCTCTCTCCCCATGATAGCCTCAGCCCTCCAGTGGTGTCTCTGGAGCAGAGGGTGCCCATGCTCTGCAAGCAACACAACCGTCATAGAGAGTCGTTCAGCCCTGCTGGGTCAAATTGGATTTATTCTGTGGTTAAGGAGACTTTAATCCCAGAAAGGATGGCTGTATTTGTCCCAAAAGGTCTCCTATTCAATGACACCACTGTAAAAGATACCTTCCTATGATAAATTGAAGTAAACCATAATGAGCCAAAAGCTGCTTTCATGTTTATCTGTCTATCTTTCTGAAGAGATCTCATAGAAAATCTGTCATCAGGCACCTTCGTAATAGGGCATCACATAACCATTCCCTGTAAATGTTTTAATATAATAAATCATCAGTGGAAAACAAACAACAGTGTGTTGTCCATCTGCATTTTCTGTCTTCTGGAGCTCTAAAAGCATTAAACAAACATTTATGAAATACAAAAACGCTCCTATGAGAAAGTGGTACTAAAAAGTTGGATGGCTTTGTTGTCCTACAGATACAGGGTGGATGTAGTAAGGCACAAAATAGCCTCACGTCTCCTGCACTGTGTGTTAAAACCAGAATTGAGTACACCAGCTATTTCAAAACTCTGAAATAACTTAAACTCTGTTTAGAAGACTTATATTCTCCTTCCACCATGTTCTCCAATAAGCCCAATCTCAAATATATTTTCAGATTTTAAATAGAAGAGAGAGTGAAAATGCAGGTTTTCCCCTTAAATAAAGTATTCAGTGAAATATGCTCTATAGGACACTGACAAGTTCCTTGCAAAGTTACTGGGCTGTGTCTTGATCTGCAGCAGCTGCTGTAGTTACACATGGTATATCATGATTGCTGTAGATGTTAGCGATGAGGATAAAGCCAGGCAAGTGATGATATAAGTATCTGCAAATAAAAACAGACTAGCGGAGGTAGGATCACTGCAAACAGAAGCAATATACACTGTTCAGCTGAGCAAATATCTGTCATGCAATGCAGCTGACACAGGAATAGCCTTAAGCAATGGTATTAATAAGGTAATCAAACCGTTAAAACGTAAAATGGTTAATTCTTGTGATATCTGAATTTGGTTTAACCTGTGAATAGCAGTTAATTTTAGAAAAAAGTTCCATAACAGTGCAGAGTATTTAGGGTAACACTCACCAAAATAAGCATTTACTAGTATATAAAAATAAACAAAAGCAATATTAATTTTCTTGATGCTTCCCCAGTGTCAATATTTAACATGTTCTATTGTTCTGACATCTGGACCATTAAACAGATAAAGATAATAGGGACTGGAAAAATGGCCAGCCAAGCTCCCCACAAAGTTGGGGTATTATGAAATACTGATTACAACTATGATGCCTAAATTTGAATATGTAATCAAGCCTCTGGAGGTAAAAAAAGAAACGAAAAACCCAACAGCAGCAAAACCCCACTCCCCTCTAAACAAAACAACCTCCCCAGAAACTCAGCCAAAAACCTGCATAACTGCATAAGCAAAGAGGAGTTTGTGTATGCGGTTCTTTACTCATGGTAAATGTATGTGTTTATTTAGTAAATTAAAACAGACATTTCACCTGGTTGTCGCATGAGGTCAGATTACTTTTGCTGCCGGGTGGAAGGGTAAACAGGGCAGCAATAAGCAACGGAGTGGCAAGCCGTGCACACTCATTTCCCACGCAGGACAGAATAGATGGCTCCAGGATGTAAATGTTCTTCTGACGACGTGGCTGCTTTGCTCCTCTCTTTCCCTTTTTACTTCAGGGTCTCTGAAAGATGGACTAATTTGTCCTTATGACCTGCTTTATGACTTTACAGCATTTTGCACCAACCTTTTCTTTCATTTATATGCATATATATGTATGAAAATTTCCTTAACACAATGTTGCAAGAGTTTTTAATTTTCTTAATGTTAGAGTCCTCCAAAACTCACAACACTAAGGCTACAAGGGTGCAAACTTGGTAACAGCAATAATTTATATTCTGAGGATGTACCTTACATTTTGCTGATTATACCTTGTCTAAAAAAAAAAGATCAATTCTCACTAAGACTAGACAGAACTACTTTTAAAGCAGTATTTCTCAGGATGGAAAAAATACTTTGAGGAGTTCAGAAGCCTTCAATTGGCTACGGAGGGGTTTACATTCCTTAATGTAAGATTGCTCCATTATAGAGTAAAGGCTGATCCTTGAACTCTGACTTCATATTCATAGCTGGGTGTCCCTCCTACATGACGTTGATTGCAGTATTTAATAATACTGTCGCTGATTCTCTTCTTCTCACATTTTTTTTCATTACACGATAGACAGTGATATTAGAATGCCGTATCATGAAGTAAAAATAATCATGAAGACTAATTTTATAAAACATGCAAAGCCTTCTTGCTTCCGTACATGGGGGTTTCTAAAATGTGAAAGATCGAAAGTGTTTCAAGAGGGCTTCCAAGTCATATACCTACAAAGAGTATCTTGTGAAGACAATTAGACATATAAGTAAATGAACTCACACAGAAGTTTACCAAATCTGAATGGCTGTCATTTTTGCTTTGCAGAAGTATAAAAGACTAACCATTCAAGTCTCAGTGCACTGATTTCATGCTGTCAGTGTTCACAGTAAACACCTTGGTGAAATAACATGGGTGATATTTAAAATACTTATTTACACAAGAAAGATTGTATGTGGTATGCAAGAGCGTGAGTTTACAGAGAAGCAGCTGCTCTGTACTAACTCCCATCGGTGTTCTTGGAGAGGGCTATGCATCCCTACTCCACTTTCAGAACTAGGGCCTTTGCGGGGAGAGGAATATAGGCAAACCCTAAGAAGGACTGGAAAAAGAAAGGCACCTTCACTGTCCAGAGGTCTTGCCAGGACGGCTTTTATACCCGTCAGAGCTGTCAGACCGCGCGTTCTGCTCACTGCTCGTTCTCAGCTCCCACCGCTGGGGCTGGGGCCGGTGCCGCTGCGCAGAGGACGCCGGCTTCCCGCCGCCCCGGCTGCACACGGGCACCGCGCAGCCTGCGTAGCCTCGAGAAGGTGTTTTGGTCTCCGGCTGGAAGCGCAGTTGATTCAAGCCTGTTTTGACAAAGTAAAATGTGTTTGTTGTGAAAAGCACTTAAACAGCAAACTGTAATTATGGAGCAGTTAGATTAATAGTGGAGCCAATGTAACAGACTTGCTCGATTTGATTTGATGCAATAGCCCAACCTACCTACTGAACAAAGCAGACGAGAACATGCCCTTAACCTTCCCTCTTTATCTTTTTGGGACTTGTACATTCTACTGTCTTATCTCTTCTAAAACCAGTGAGTACCAGTTTAACTTGAAAGGGGTCTTTTTTCCCTACCTGTCTGCAATGATGTTACCTACGGCAAAGTCTCATTTTCTGCCTGTTTCTAAGTTGAGGGAAAGAGATTATTGCCTCAGTTTCCTGCACTTTTGATATGTACATTGGATTTAATGTGTAAATTAATTACTAAATTGGTTCTTATTCTTCCTTATTTTATATTTTGCTGGCTTCTCAGAGCTTTAGCTTTTTCCATGAACCTTTAATAATTCAGTTCTGGCTTTATAAGCTAGTCTTGCAATATAGTCAAAAATATTTTCTCAGATGCCACAGGTGTGGCTCATTTTACGCAAAATGGCTGTTGTGCTTGCTGTGTGCCCTCATCACACGACCTGACATGGTGCTGCCTTTGCTGTGAGGAAGGGAGGGCTGGGGACTGCCCTCTCTCCAACTTATTGGGACTTTTCACTGTCAGGACTCAGGCTGGCAGTGGGGATGGCTGACTGTCACTGGGAAAGGTGAGGCGCTCTCAAAGAAGAGCAGTTAGCTACTGGTGAACGCATGGCACTACTTCGGGGGCGGTGGCATCAATTCACAACAAAATGAGAGACTTTGAGTTGGCTGGAGGAGAGGGCTGAAGAAGCAGCTTTTGTCCGAGACAGGGAGCCTTGGCTAGGCACCGATGGGATTTGTGAACTAGGTCTGAGAGCCTCAACCCGGGTATTTAGGTGCTGGAAGCACTGCATGATTGTGTCGAGCAGTGGGCATACCCACCCGGCATTACACTGATGTGAGCTGCCACTTGCCCTGCAGTGTTGTAGGGCGAATGTCTGTACCCTCACCTACCTCATGCTCCCCAGTGAGGTTACTGTTGGAAAGGGTTAAGAGTCATCCCAGCCCTTAAACCTACTTTTGGGGATGTACCCATCTAGGCAATCAGGCTGTGACAACTCGTGTTTCAAAAAGTAGTAATGATGTGCCCTCAGAGCTAAACATGTGTCATTAAAAAGTAGAGCTCAAACCTTTCAGAGGCCGCTGGTATTACTAAGGAAGGGCCACAGTCCGTTTGTTTGGTGCGACAGCCACCTCACTGATTGATGAACGTGTGCATATTATCATCCCATTTTGAAAGGATGTTGACATGGTTGCACGTGTTTTAACTTCTTTTATTGTCTTGAATACCACAAAATTAAAAGTGGTTTACCTTTTGGATCAGTCGTTTAACAAATGTTTGCTCCTAGAATGAATGACAGGGCATTTTGTTTGCTCGCTTCTTTTGTTAATGGGTTTACTTTGCACATAGGACAATATATGGCCAACTGGTGGAAAAGAAACCAGATTATAGGCAGCTGGAAAAAATTGTCTTCCTCACCATGTACCTGGGCCTTAAATAACTGCAAACACTTAGATATGGTGAATATTCACCCTGTGCATCAGCTTTTCAGGAATGTCAGTACAGGTTAATACTTCTGTCAGTAACACTGAGCTAACCATTAGTGAGAAGATGATGGCATTCTCTTCTGGAAGAGGAGCAATGGTATTTTGTGGCACAAAACATAGAAGACATGATTGTGAAGTAGTTGGACAGAAGTATACCCCTCAAAGTCATAGTGTTACAGATTCTTATCTGTAACAAACACGAATTTAGATGAACCTGATGGCTGAAAGCTATCAAAAGAAGATAATGGCATTTTTGTATAAAACCTTGATAGTCTTGCTTGTGAGAGTTCTCTTGCCTGGAAATTTTCCGGAAGGAGAGAGGAAAAAATGCCAAAGTAAAAAGATGTGACTGATGTGGGAAAGGACGCTTCAAGAAATAGGTGGACCTCGGGTCTGTAAGCTTGCCCGCTACAGTCTGAAGAAGCAGGAATACCAGGTTAGGAAATTTAATGAAAGGGCTGGCCAAACAAAGGCAGGGCCAGGGTAGTTTGCATCTGGCTAGCACTACCCTGAGGACCTGTCTGAGCATATTCAGTTAAGTACTTTATGTAAAAAATTCAGTGAGCGTATGCAATTCTTTCTTGGCAATTGTTTTTTAATTAAAAGGTTTTTAAAATACTTTAGGGGTGTTTTTCAGGATTGTCTTTGGAAACGTACTGATGTGTCTAATATAAGTCTATTAAATTAGGGGTGTTCATCTTTAAAAAAAAAGGCAAACAAAGAAGTGGAGGAGAGAGAGTCAGACAGAGGCTGAAATATGCATCGTAGGATGGTAAAATTTATCCCTGCTTTACTTATCATTCTTAGTTTTTCATTCAAGTTTGATATTCACAGAATGTACTTTTCCTATACTTTGCTCTTTTTTTTTTGATTAATCTGTTAGCATAATCCTGCTCTTCATTAGCATGAGCTTACATCAATATTTAATTTGATAGAAAAGACAATGTGATTGCCCAGGGGTCTTGAAACTAGTCAAAAGAGGGCTACAGGAAAACTTAGAGAAGTGTGGAAGCAGCACTCCTGGAAGCAGTGTCCTTATGCCTTCCTCTGGTAACAGAGAACTTACTCCATGTAGTGAATACATGGTCTGGCAAATGGATTTGTTCCTGGTTTTCTTCTGAAACGTCAAAAGGCTTTGTTGATTTTTTGAACCTCTGCTACATCGCTGAAGCTCTGCCTCTTTCCTATCTGTGTATGAGGCTTCTTCGGTGGCACAGAGTCAGCATGCTTATTCAATGACGTACTAATGTGTGTATGTATGGAGAAAGACGTCTCCTGTGCCTGGAAAAGAAAACATATGGCTGGTGTTTTCTCTTTCAGGTTTGTTCCTGGTGTCTGCTCTTGCGTATTCTTCCACCAGCCACTGTTTTCCAGCCTTTGTTCAGCCTCAAAGAGCACTATCTGCCCTGAAAGTGTAAACTTTTAATTCCATATTCCCTCCTCCTTCCTTCATTAAGTCAGTTTACAGCAGACAAGAAAATAAAGAGGTAGATTTTCTATAGTTGTATTTGAACTCCTGCAGCTACTATCGGACATTTGGATGTTTGGGCACTCAGCACCCCAGAAAATCCTATTTCAGGTGTTTAAAGTAATTTTTTGTTGCTTTGTTGCTGAGCTGCTTCAAGCTGTGCATAAGCAGATAAACTAGGTGCATATTTTTCAGTGACACTAAGAATTAGTAGATTTAAATACAGATCATTCCCAGAGCCAATGAAGTAAAATTCAAATGTTTTATATTTGCTACAGTAAGTACATATGTGAGCTTTGAAAAATTGTAAATGTAAGACATAGATAAGTAAAACAAATCTGTCAGGAAAACAACCTGTACTATACCTTAGCATTCCATGAAACACATCAAACAGCTTCTTGCATAAAATTGGGACTTTAACGCTAGTAAATACTCTGGTTTACTGGAAATCGACTGTTGATTTAATCGTTATGTTGGTGACCTGCTGCCTGCAGCTTTGGTCTGCCTACACCATTTCTCCTGGCGCCAAGAATCGCAGGCAGCCCATTGCTTTCTAATCATCCTTGCTGTGATGTCCGTGCCAGACTACCCAAGGATCCCAAACTGCCACGCAGCTATTAATGCGGCTGTGGAGTAGCCAGTGAGTAAGTCGTGTTATCTCCATTTTACAGATGAGGCGGGCAAGGGAGACGTGGCAGGTTAAATGACATCCTGAAGGCCACTGAGAAAGTTTTTGGTTCAGACCAAAGGCTGTTCCTTTGGATCCAGCCCCAAATATCCACGATGAGACTGTCCCTGCTGGCTCTGTACGCCTGCTACAGGTGAACGGGAAAGTTGGGGCAAGACATGGGGAATCTCACGCTGGCTTGCAATAATACAGTTTTGTTTCTAAATACTTAGCCCGTTGTCTCACAGCTGAAAGAGGCTTCAGGTTGCGAAATAATTGCCATATATTTTAGTCATTTAGAACCTCCACCCTCTTCCTCTGCACTTTCCCAGAGCTAGGGATGGGTGAATCTCAGCAGTGGTTACTCACACCCTGCTTCCCAGCTTCCAACATGGGGCGACCTGGCAAAGATTAAATTTCTGTCCCTCATTTTCTGAACTGGTTTCATTAGGGCCTTGAAACAGCAGGAAGAAGAACACAAAGTGTGGCTTTGTGTCAAGGTAAGTAGGTTCAACCTTTTGGCATGAGGAATATATTATTCTATTTTTCAGTGAGATTTCACTCAGATTGTTTGAACATTTTCTTCCCCTCTGCATTTCTTTATTATGGTTATTTTTAAATATTCTTTGATCATGCTGCCTTAGCGTTGTTTATCTCACAGAGTGTGGCCTTTTGTCTCACAAGAGCAGGTTCACTCCCTCCCTGCCTTGACGCATGCTGCTGAACGTGGCTGTGTTCTTGCTGTGCAGCGGATCTATTCATGGTTTTATGAGTGGAAAGGGCTGTTTGCCGTGTGGAGCCCAGCAGGGCTAATAGCATATTTTTTCCCTGAGCTATTATCCCATTGGATTACCACCTGCCTTTTTACTATTTTGCAGGCTATTTACATGGTCAGCTGATAAGTGATAGGTAAGCTTACTACTAATTGAGTTCTTTTTTTAGGAGTGCAATTTGGGATGGACAGACCACACATAAGGCACCAAGAATAATTCTCCAGGAGTATGTAGGCTCTGACTCAAGTCAGTTATCAGGCTGAACCTCAAACGCCGTGTACTGGGTAACTTCAGACAAAATATTCCCATCCAGGAAGAAGCTCTGGACTTTATGGCAGAAGGTTCAGGAAAGATGATACAGCCTTGAATAGAGAAGGTACAGTTGGCTGCTGCTATAGCTGAGGTTGTATATTTACTCGGCTACTCCTCTGTGTCAAAGCACTCAGTTTCCAGGAGCAGGCAGCTGTAACTTTCAGTCTTGATATTTACAATCAAAACCTTTTTACACATTTTTTTCAAGTTCACAATCAGCCATGTTTGGTCCCCACTGCTTCCATAGAAAATTTGGAGCAGGGGAGGTGCTGGTGATAGGCTTCCAAAAAACGGTCATTAGCTTAACCATTATCCAGCCACCAACATTAGAGGCAAACTTTAGGAGCTTCTGCCAAAGACCCATCTAGCCCCAGTCTCCCTCTGCTGAGTATCAAGTTTACTCCACTTCTTCAGAGCATGGTCAGCAGTGCTTCAGTGGTTAACATTGTGTCGTGGTTTAATCTGGCAGGCAGCCAAATATCACGCAGCCGCTCGCTCACTCCCCCCGCCCCCCAGTGGGATGGGGAGAGAATGGGAAGGGTAGGAGTGAGAAAAACTCGTGATATATCTCATTGAGATAAAGACAGTTTAATAGAACAGAAAAAGGAAAATAATAATAATAATTAATAGAATATACAAAATGAGTGATGCACAATGCAGTTGCTCACCACCCGCGCTGACCGATAACCAAGTAGCGATCGGTACTTCCTGGATCACGCCTACCCTTCATATCCTGAGCATGACATCACATGGTATGGAATACCCCATTAGCCAGCTGGGCTGGCTGTCCTGATTATGTTCCCTCCCATCTTGTGTACCTAGCTCAGTCAGTAGGCACGGGAGCTGTCCTTGGACTAGGAGGGCACTTAGCAACAACTGAAAACATCAGTGCGTTACCAAAATTCTTCTCATACTAAATCCAAAACACAGCACTAGGAAGAAATTTAACCCTATCCCAGCCGAAACCAGGACACATTGTATGATAAATGTCTGTTTTTTCCTTAATACAATTACTCACCTGAGAGCTGGAAACCTTCACATGTTTATACATCACATTTTTTTGTTTATACTGCATTTTCAGGGTGTTCATTCAGAACACAAGCTGTCCTAATCCTTGTATTCAAAGATGAAACTTGAACACATTCAGGATTACCCCCAATAGTTCCAGGGTTATTATCTTCATCAATGAGGATAATAACACAGAAAAGTTCCTTAGAGCGTATGGTAAACATTGTGAATGTAGGACTTTTGTTGTAGGGCTCTGATCAGTACTTGTTTGACCCAAGTCCTGTCTACAGACCAATCCAAGATCAATTTGTTTACTCAATTAGCCCACTGCGTAAAGCTGGTGTCTGGCAAACAAACAGAAGAAATGTTATTAATAATTGAAGAAGATCATGGGAAAAAAAGAAGCGAAGGGGGAGAAAAAGAAAAAGAAAAAGAAAAAGAAAAAGAAAAAGAAAAAGAAAAAGAAAAAGAAAAAGAAAAAGAAAAAGAAAAAGAAAAAGAAAAAGAAAAAGAAAAAGAAAAAGAAAAAGAAAAAGAAAAAAGAAAAAGAAAAAGGGAAAGAAAAAGAGAAAAGAGAAAGAAAATTCTCATGGGAGAAGCTCATGATTGGGCACATTTAATTTAATTTCATTTCATTTCTCTTTCACATAAGAAATGGTTCTGACAATATAACTATCAAATTAAAGAAGACAGGAAAGAAGCTCAACACCTTTAGTTTGAAAGTTGTTACCATATGTCTAAGCCGCATATCATTTCTAGATACCATTTTCATTGTACTGACATCAGTAACATTTTTAATCTAATTAACACAAAGCAGATATGACAGGAAAATGAGAAAAAGAATATTGAGTTGCCATGTACAAGCTCCTTTTTAAACGGAGATATATTTCTTCCAACTTATTCCATGCGCAACTACTTTGACCACCATCGCAGAAAAGGATGGCATAAAACACGGGTTCTGTTGACATCAATAGGGGTTTTGCCATGAACTCTAATGGTAGGAGGTTTCCCTTCCCAGTCCCAGATTTACTGCCCCTCACAATATATCTTATCTGTGTCATGTTCTAATATGAGGTGTTGTTCTCATTCACAATAATTCTCAATGTCTGCAGGACAACCAGGGGATCAGGCCCAGCCAGCACGGGTTCATGAAAGGCAGGTCCTGCTTGACCAACCTGATCTCCTTCTACGATCAGGTGACCCGCCTATAGATGAAGGAAAGGCTGTGGATGTGGTCTTTGACACTGTCTCCCACAGCATTCTCCTAGAGAAGCTGGCGGCTCACAGCTTAGACAGGTGCACTCTTCGCTGGGTAAAAACTGGCTCGACGGCCAAGCCCAGAGAGTTGTGGTGAACAGAGTTAAATCCAGTTGGCGGCCGGTCACGAGCGGTGTTCCCCAGGGCTCAGTATTGGGGCAGGTCTTGTTCAATACCTTTATCAACGATCTGGATGAGGGGATCGAGTGCTCCCTCAGTAAGTTTGCAGACGACACCAAGTTGGGTGGGTTGTTGATCTGCTGGAGGTTAGGAAGGTCCTGCAGAGGGACCTGGACAGGCTGGATCGATGGGCCGAGGCCAACTGTATGAGGTTCAACAAGGCCAAGTGCCGGGTCCTGCACTTCGGCTACAACAACCCCAGGCAACGCTACAGGCTTGGGGAAGAGTGGCTGGAAAGCTGCCCAGAGGAAAAGGACCTGGGGGTGCTGGTTGACAGCCGGCTGAACATGAGCCGGCAGTGTGCCCAGGTGGCCAAGAAGGCCAATGGCATCCTGGCCTGCATCAGAAATAGTGTGGCCAGCAGGAGTAGGGAGGTGATCGTGCCCCTGTACTCGGCACTGGTGAGGCCGCACCTCGAATCCTGTGTTCAGTTTTGGGCCCCTCACTACAAGAAGGACATGGAGGTGCTGGAGCATGTCCAGAGAAGTGCAACAAAGCTGGTGAAGGGTCTAGAGAACAAGTCTGATGAGGAGCGGCTGAGGGAACTGGGACTGTTTAGCCTGGAGAAGAGGAGGCTGAGGGGAGACGTTATCGTGCTCTACAACTACCTGGAAGGAGGTTGTAGCGAGGTGGGTGTTGGTCTCTTCTGCCAAGTAAGTAGTGATAGGACGAGAGGAAATGGCCTCAAGTTGTACCAAGGGAGGTTTAGATTGGACACTAGGAAAAATTTCTTTACTGAAAGAGTGGTCAGGCCTTGGACCAGGCTGCCCAGGGAAGTGGTTGAGTCACCATCCCTGGAGGTATTTAAAAGACGTGTAGATGAGATGCTTAGGGACATGGTTTAGTGGGCACCGTAGTGTTGGGTTGACGGTGGGATTCGATGATCTTAGAGGACTTTTCCAATCTTAAAGATTCTATGATTCTATGATTCTATGATTCAATGTTGTGGTCTCCAGTCCTTGGAAATAAAATGAATTTTGCACCACCTGTTCACACCAGACACCCCCTTATCCCACCCCCACCCCCGAAATGTATCAACCCTTAGCAAAAGTTTGTTCCTCTGAATTTTAAACCTGTCTCTCCTTGGTTAGCCTTTTGTGTCATTAAGAACTGTGCACCAGTTCTGACAATGCTTCTCTTTTTATGCCTTGATTAGTGACGATGTAATTAACAACAGAGACAGATACAGCTCTGTGATTAGTTACAGAGTTATCAGCCTTTGCAGTGAATGGGGTAACTGACATCTCAGAACCAGTGTCCTAGGCTTTCTGCAGATGCAGGCAGACATCTTCAGAAATGCTTTATTCAAGTAATATTTCAAAGATTGTTCTTGCAATCTATCCACTTGCTTAGAAAAACAAATGAACAAAAAGGGTGCTAAAAGCCAACCCAACCATCATAAAATAAAAAAAAAAGCGGAGGGGGCGGATAAAGCGGAAGTTTTAGTGATCAAATCAGATTCTTCCCAGAAATGCGCACTCTGTGAAAGTCTGATTTATAAGCTATAAGTATGAATGAAATAAAGATAGAACATAACTACATTATGACCTAATACAGCATGTCTGAGACCAAGTGAAAACAATTAAGTGTTGTTGCATTAATATGAGTTGAAAAAAAAGTACTGTAAGTAGTAGAATTGAAATGGCTACCGTAAAACAGCTCCAATTAGCTGTTGCAATGAACATGCAGGACAATTTTCTGTCCTTATCTTTTAATTGTTCTTTCAACCTTTGCACCCTTTTCTTTTTGCTTTGAGAGAAACAATGCAAAACATTTGTTTTCAGGATTTTGAAGAGAGCTATTATTCATTTACCCTAAAAAAAGGTGTCAGTACTTTGCACAGTGAGGGCTTGCTCACTTGCAGAAAAATTCTAGTCCTGCTGAAATGTGAAACTTATCACTGGTTTATATAAAAAGTTAGAGCTTGTTTTAGTCCTCGAATGTCCCTACCACAACACAAATAGCACTGAAAGGTATTGACATTGGAGAAGCAATCCTCTTGTTAATATTCATATAAATCATCTAGTCTTTTGGGATTCCTGTATGCATAGTCTTTCTACATTCTGTTTTGGGACTCTCTATTGTAAATCGCATCCTATTTTGGGGTCTTGCTGAGGTTGAAAGTTGTGTTGTGGTCAACAGGAAACCTCTCTCCACTGTCACCTGGGACCAAGATATGGCTGAGAATTACATAAAAGCTCTAGCTTGTGTACAAATGAATATTCAACAGGAGCTCAAAACCACAGTAAAATATTTTATCACCTGGGCCTTTCTTCTTTGGCTCAGATTTCTTCCAGTCTCTACGCCAGCTGCCTCGTGCCGTGCTGTCTCCCACTCTCCCTGCAGATCTTTTATGATGGCAAAAGGGTTTAGAGCAAATTCATCCCATTTGAGGTCTCCTGGCCTTACTGCTAACGCTCTGCATACTTGTTTCTCTTCAGATAGTGTTAATCTAAGACTGCAGCATTCTCATGTTGAGTGAGAGAAGGAAAATTCAAATTCATGGTCAATTCTCTGTTGTATTTTTAAGAATAACTGCATTATTATTCTCTGCCCCTTGAAATCTGGCTGCTTTTCCAGTATCATGGCAGGTCTAGGATTCAATTTCAGCTTGCTTGTTTTAATAACTGAGCAATTCTCAGTGTAGCCTTTTTACCAGAGAGCTGCTGCATGTTGCCACAGAACTTCTGCTCCTGAAAGAGAAGGCTGTGACTGTGCCAGACCACAAAGGTGCAAGAGATAGCAGGAGATGGGTAGTCTCCAGAGAAATATCACATTGTCAAAATTCGGTAATGGTTAGCTTTGATCCTGGTATGAGTTATCTGTTAGTGGAATTCAGTACAGATTTTTCATCTGTCCTGATCTTCTAGCTAGAAAAAAGAGGGAGGAATATTTGTTAGACTTCTCTTTTGAAGACTCTCAGAAAAGTTTTGGCTTTTTTGGCAGGTCTGAAATGAGAATCTTGATTGCCTTCTCCTTATTAGAGAAACTTCCGGGACTTGACAACTGGATTGTCACCACTCCCTCCATTTCATTTCCCTGGGATGTGAACATGAGGGGCCAAGGTACATGCCATCTGCCAGGGAACACTTTTTTGGAGGGGGAAGCAGAGGATGATCTGTGGATCTGTGAGCATTGGCCGGTTAAAATAAAGGTTTTATTTAATAAAACCCCGAATGTTTTGTTAAATAAACTCGGTCAACTAATTCAAAGATACATAGCAAATAGATAAAACAACACGAAGGTTGCCCATGCAGATCTTAGCAGCCTTTTAGTCTGGGTGCCGTCCACTCGGTCTGGGTCCTACACTCCTCTTGTGGAAGGAGTGACTGCACTGAGGCATCCTGTTTGTGTCCTTTGGCCAGGAATCCTCCTGCAATATCTGTTGCCCACACAAAGACTGAAAAAGAATTATAGGCATGTAATGCCATGTAGTTAGAGAGAAGCAGGTAAATTAAGGTATGTATGACATGTTAGGTGTCTCCCTCATTCACCAGTATTTATCACGCAGTGTTTATCTAACATTGCTATGATTGAAAGTTCCAGGAGTATTTTGAAAGACAGAGGTATCTCTATTTCACAATTACGGAATGAAAAGAGCCTCACTTCCCAGGATCGAGAAGTACTTCTTACTGATCTGCTCTCTTCTTGGCAAGAGTATGTGGTTTGCAAACTCTTTTTTTCAGACTGCAAACTTTCTGGAAAGACATTTTGTTCTGACTTTGTTTACATGGTGCCCAGAACAATTGTGTTCTCACAATAGTGACTGAAGCTCCTCAGTACTATGATGCTATCCTTAAAGAACAACACTCTACATTTCTTACGCTAGAGTGAGTAAAGGTACACCTGTGTACATCTGCAAAAAGAAGTCATGCTCTGCATGATGTGAACACTGGAGACATCTCTTAATCCTTGGCTCTGTGTGCTTGTCATTTTCTAATCCCTTCTTCAAATAGTACATTAGTTTAACATCAGCTAGTTACTGGGCCCAGCACAATTTTTTTTTTTTTTCAAGAAAAAGGTTTGGGGGTTTGGTTGGTTTTTTGTTGGTTTGGTGTTGTGTTTTTTTTTTCAATATGGCAGAGGAAACTGTGCAGAACAAAAGGGCATACTTAGTTGCATTAAAGCAGTCTCCATCTTTGCCACCAGAGTGGTGTCTCCAACTATGCTGAAGCACTCACATGCCATAAGAAAAAGAAAGGAAAATCTCATCAGTGACAGCTGTACAGGGATGATTTTTCACTCATTGGAGAGACTGTCATAACTCACAGTCCTAAGAGAGTGTCTGTTTCTCACTGTCACTGGTGAGATAAGCTATATTTAATGCTGCAACATCAAAGCTGCCAATTTTACATTTGCATTTAGTGGTACGGTTACAAATTAAATACACTGCCTGCCTCGTTTTGGTTTGCAGAGGGTGAAGTGGTGTAATTACATTAGAGGGGAAAAAGGGCTTACTTGAAGTTTCAAAGTGTAGGGTTTGACATTTTAGGAACATTGGACAAGTACAGATTTAAATGGTGTGGGTTTGTATATTATCAGCAAAGCTACATTGAAAAATGTGCATGAGTGTATTGAGGTCAGACTTCTTATTCTGCAAATTACTATAGAGTTTCCTTGGGTAGCTCGGTGCTAAATATAAAAGAAAATCAACGTCCAGTCTGCTATAACTAGTATGGAAAAAAGGAATTTTCATTATCAGCCATGGAGATGAGATATATATTTGTGACTGTAAGCAATGGTGGGGTACAATTAGAATATCCTGGTTGATTATCTGTTTGTTTAAATGAGGAAAAATGCATCAAGTTCCTTTCAGGTGGTAGACTATATAACAAACTACCCATCAGGATTAAGCATCACTTCTTATTTTCTTTAAAAGGCTGGTGAAGTAATTGAAAAACACTGGATAGAGTCTGTTGTACTAAGACAGCATAAATCTAAAGTAAGGGAGACAAACATACAATGGTTACACTTCTTCACTATCCATGTGTCCTATGTCTGAACTATTTATTAACTGAAATGTGAATGGGCAATGAAGGGCCAATTTATATGTTACACCAAGAGATGTATTGTAACTGCCTTAAGCATCGATTTCCTTCCTTTGCCTATTCTTGATTGGGATATACACACATAGAACAGCAATAATGTGGGGTTTCCTTATCAGATCTTGGATATTTCCCCAGACTGTCTGCAACCATTAACCTTGCATATTATCTGACTTTAGTGATTAGTACAAGGCACATAAAACCGTATTAATGGCCAGCCTTGGGTTAGAATGGTGAGCTGAATTATTGGAGGTTAGATTTTGCTGACTTTGTGATACAAATGATAGTATTATGCTAGTCCTGTGAAATTGCTAATTTGTCATTTCTTTCATGGTGTAGTCAATGATGTGGTACTAATGAATGAGGCACATAATTGTGTGATACCGAACTGTAGCTTCTCGCTGATGCCTTCTGCGCCTGTATTAAGAGGAAGCGAATGTCAAGACTCTCTTTGTTCACTAGTTCCTCTCGCATTTCTGTGCCCTGCTGCTAGATGATCAGAAACAGTGCTTGTGATTAATGCTAAGGCTACTGCAGTTCGGTTTATAAGCCTAACTTTGTTCTGTTGTGCTCATTACTATTATGAGGCGCTTTTGTAGGATTCTGTCGCTTCTTTGCTCTTGCAGCTCTGCTGTGAGATGTGTGTGCTGCATCTGCAGCGAACTTCAGCAAATAAAGTCCTCCAGGATCTTACAGTTGCTGCCATTCTGAGATCTCCTCAAGAAGGTTTTTTCAGTGTACATCTCAGAGACTATCCAACAAAGTGTGCCTCCAAAAGGATTTGGAAGATAAACTGGAGTGGGTGAACTGGGGGTCAGTGTTTGAAGTATTTCTTTTTGTCTACTGTTATATTGGTTGTGGTTGTGCAAGGAGATCTAACTGGACCAGATTAACACATTCCAGTGGTCATTCAAAATGCTTCTTATCCTTATGATTAATTTGGGGGTTTCTTTTAATTTTTTTTTAAATCCCTTTTTTCTTGTTCTATATCCATTTTATTAGAAAGAATGAGGCTCAGGGGAAGAAGGGAAAGAAAGCAAAAAAAAGAAAAGGGGACTAAGTCTTTTCTTCTAATTGATAAAACAGAGTTCATGATTGTTCACAGGTATAATTTCAGCTTGTGTTATTAAACACTTTTTAGTGCTTCTCCCAGAAGGCACTGAAGAAATAGAAGTACACGTACCAGTCTGCTTTCCACCTGGCATCAAGAAGCAGCTGGGCCAGACCTGTAGTTCACTTACGCAATGGTGGACCTCCCTAGCAGCCTGAAGTGGGGCAAGTTCTCCTGCAGCAAGGGCTGCGGGGGAGCACCAGCTCAGGCCCTGCTGCCCTCAGGAGCATTACGGCGGTCCTGTGCCATCTGACGTCGTACCTAAAGCTCTAGCCTCAGAAAATAAAGTAAATATTGGAAAATCTCGGCCTGTATTAAGATAAGACAGAAAGATGAATACAGAATAAGAAATAGTATTTATTGTGAGAAAAATGAAAAATAATCATGGTTGGTCGAGAAGTCTGAAAAACAAGTCCAAGTGGATTTTGAAGGCTTGAAAACCAAAAGGTGTGTGTGGTGGAGAGAGAACCTAGAGTTTACACTATTATAAAAATCAAAAAATCTGGTTTATGCTACTTGGATGCTTGTTGTAGGCTGTGTTGATGCATTTTACAGATCTGGAGTCCTAGAGTCTGGTTTACTGCGGTATGGTTTGGTCTGATGTTAGTGTGATGCTACTGAGCTCAGGCACAAGTCCTTGAAACTCCTTCCCTAATTGGTCTGAGCAGTTTAATCTTGAGAAAATCATTTTGGAAACCAGCTTTTTAGCCTTCTTACATGTAAAATGGGAATAGAAACATTTGTTTACATCTAAAAAGTATTTTTCAGTTTTACATAAGAGTGACTTAGTGTCCGGCTGTTAGTGAATAGTGCCTATGATACGCAGCAGAGGTGTTCTGCTTCCCCCATCAAATTTTAAGTGGCAGAAATACTGGCTGCCCAAATGAAAGAGTCAAAGTCCCAATTAATTTGATATGCTTAGATTTAACTAGAAGCCCCTTCCATCTTTTTAGGCTCATAATTCTGTTCTCTAATTCTTTACCATGTGTAGCTATAGTGCTGTAATGAACTTTCATTGATGCCGAAGTTGGTATATTTCTTAAGATGACATCAGTATAAATAATCTTCTTTTGTAACAAACTGTGTATTTATTGCATTAGTTTTCAAGCCAGTAGTCACGCTATTCTAAAGGGTATTATTAATACGTCTCTGAGTTTGGAGCGATATCCTCCTCCTGCTGCTGAAGAACTCAAGCTCTGATAGTGACACACTTGCAAATCGCTGTTCTGCTTGAAGTCTTTTAACAGAAGATAGGAAGGCGGCTATTTTTCAGATCCAGGTTGTCTCAGTGTACAAGTAATTTTGTGTTGGTTTTAGGAGAACAGTTTACTTGGGAGCTCAAGTCTTCATGAGTTAACAGACAAATTCTCCCATTAGAATGATTCAGAAGCAAGGCACTTGTTTTTTCCAGATCTTTACTCATTCCACAAGTATTTGTGGAATGTGGAGTGCACTAGCTTTTCCATTAGATACAGTAGTTCAACAAAATTAACTAGCAAATACAGCAAAAAAGGGAATGTTAGGGTCCCACTAATGCAGAACTAGTGGCTTTTTGAAGCATAGGGATAGTAGGATTTGGAGAGAGACAGCAGGGAGCACATGCCATTTCTGCATTGTGAAGGACTTCTGCAGGACTATTTCCCATGGCCTTAGGCAGTGCAATTTAACAAATGAATCAATGAACCAGTTACTATCCCTAGTTCTGTCCCCCTAGTTCCTCTCCCCAAGCAAAGCTGTGATTTTCTTTTTATCTTTAGAATTTAAGCTTTGTGGATGATCTTGGACTATAGAAACTTTCATCTGTTTGTAGTGTAATAAAATGAGGAGGTTACTTGAAGGCTAAGAAAATTTGTGTTGGGAATACATCTTTGAAGGTAGGATCTCCTTTCAGAACAGTTTGCAAATGCTTGATGACCTTCCCCATAGTTTCCAAAGACTGGTGATACGTGCTGTTGAGGGGTGTGCAATCAGCAAGTTGTCTGTTTGTGGTTTTTTCGTAAGGTGTTCTTATGTGGTAACTGGGTACTTTCTGCAGTTGTGTGCTATGGATGTATGAGTCTTAAGTGTGTTTATTTTTTAATGAAAGAAACAGTATATTGCATCAAATAGAGATAAGGAAGTTATTTACTCTTCTAGTTCACCTCACAACAGCTGCAACACTAACATTTTCGGAAGAACTTTGTTCAGTTTTATTTAATTCAGGTTCTACTGGTTTAGGGTTGGTTTGTTTGTTTGTTTCTGGTTGTTTTTTAAATTCTTGGTAACTAGCAGATGTTTCCTGCTCTCTGTCTTGCTGTTCTGGTTAGAAATGGGTATTGCAGAGATTTAACCCAGTGCTGGATGTTTTCCCTGAACAGCATCTGAAACAGGTCAAAAGAGATCTGCTGGGCTCAGGGGGGCCCAACCATCCTTTTTGACTACTAACAAGGTCAAAGTGGCACCCACCGATGCTGAAAGTGTTGGGAGCTCTGCCCTGCCTGTCCGTTACATGGATCAAGAAGAGCAGGAGCTGGACTCTTTGAAGACCTGTAGTCACCCTTTCAAGACTAATTCCCAGGTTGCTGGACCCCAGCAAGGCAAAGCTGAGTCTCATGCTGACTGTCATCATCAGCTGTAGTCTGGCAAACACATAATCTGTGCACTATTTCCCTCTCCTTGGGCATAAGCTGAAAAGGTTCATCTCTAAAAGTAGCTGAGAGGGTTGCTGAGTCTCTCACCAAATCTGTTCATTCAGACTCTACACATACTGCTGGTGGGGCGTGCTGGTGTGATGGAAGAGGATCAAAAGAAATCTGACTTGTTAACAGTCTGTTTGAATCAAAAAAAGGATATTTTTGACCTGAAATCCTGTGCATTACTTGTTCAACTGATAAAAGAACTGCCATTGTTGCTACAAATTATCTGTTTTGTCCACACTAAAATGTAAAACATTTCTGTTGAAGGAAAGTACGGCACCATAAATAATTAAAACTATTCCAATTGACTTTTTTGGTCAATTTTAATCTGACCTTAAATCACAATGGTCAGCCGTTTTATTTATTTTTTTTAATTACTGATTATTTAGAGAGATTACTCTAAGCAATTACTAGTTAATATCCTTAATAGCCAGTTTTACATGTAGTCCACTGCTATGTTGCCACCGGCCCTGCTTGAGAAATATAATATACTGAATATCAGATCACATCCTGTATGTCCCCTGTATTAAAGAGAACAAAATGAAAGTAATATGCATTTCACTGATAAGGACCACTTTAGCTGTGATTATAGTTCTATCAAAATGTACCAGTCTAATATTAAGCACAGATTTACATATCTTTGAAATAATACAATTATATATAAGAAGCCTTGCTTTAGCGATTAAGACAATGAGATCTGCCCCATGGTGTTATGGGGAGAAGTCTGCTTTTTTTGATCTGGACAGGTTTTTTTTTTCTTCTTGATATTATTGAACCTATGTGAGGCAACAGCCTTTTTTTTTTTTCTTCTTCTATTTTCTGGAGGGTTACAATCGTTCTGTCAGTGATACTTGGGTTACATATTAAATGACCTTGTGGAGGTTCCTGTTTTATTGTAATCAACCATTTAGCAACAACTGGATGGTATATTTGTGCCTCACAGTTCGTTGTTTCACTGAGATTAAGGAACTATGGACCTTCTATATGTGCTATTATTTATTGAACCGTGTTTGAAGAAATTCGTCTACTGCTTTTCATTGATGGGAGTTTCTGGCTAACAGCACTTTAAATAAGTGGAAAATGCTCAGTTATCACCCAATGTGAACAGGATCAATAATAGTTTAGTAGTGTCTGATAATTGCAGTGGCTGTTATACACAAGAGCTTGCATCTTCTTGAGTGACTCTTATCAATCTATTGTCCGTCATCATCTGATAATCAGACCGAAAATATAGCGGGGAATTATCCCTTTTTGAATCAAGCTTGTGAAAAACATTTGAAATAATGGTAAAAAAATTTTCATTGTTCCACTCAGCAGGGAGAAAAATTCAGTATCTGGGTGACTATAGTGAGAAAGGGACAAAAAAAAAAATCCAATGTGCACTTGCTAAGTAGAAAAATATGTATAGCACAGAGATATAAGGGCAAAATATTTCTGCAATATTTGGAGAGTGTCTTAAAATATTTGCAATTATATTCTGAAGGAGTCATGACCCTTTGTACCTCTCAGGACTATGCTGGTGACTTGAAAGGAAACCATAGGACACAGATGGCAAGAAAGGTATGCTAGAGTGCAGCAGAGTGCAGCTCTTGTTGCTTTGTTCCTGAGGGCAGCAGCATCTCCACTTCACAGCACAAGCACCCCAACGCTGTGACGGTGTGCAGCTTTGACTCTTCCCTCCTGCTCTTGGAAGTAATGTTGCTCTTCGACATACTGAGTTCACCTACAAAACCAGAAATACTTATCTCCCCCCCGCCACCCCACCTCTTTCCATGCCAGTAGGAGTGGCTTTTTTAATGATAGTCTCATCATCTTCCCGCTTATGCTTCTCTCTCCATTTTCCTTTCCTTTTTTTAATTTATCTTTTACCTTGTTACTTTCACTAACATGTATAGCCTGGCCATCTTAGGTTTCATGGCCTTTCTCCTCTGCTGGCAACAGACAGAACTGCCAGAAGTCTGCCTGGGCATAGGTTTTCATATTGCTAGGCTCAGTTACCTAAGAGAATCCTTTGGCTCTTTTTACACATTTGTTCTAGGAATGAAGACAATAAATTTTAAAAAACGCTGTTAAATGATATGCACGTCTGTAGACCAGTGGCTCTACTAGTGTATTCTTTTATCAAAAGAACTTGACAGTTTGTGTGTAGTCTACCAGTAGCATCATCATGTTTTCTCTGCGAGAAGCTTCTGGCTTTGGTGTCTACTGTATCAGGCCACTTGTTTGGCTGACACATATGTTGGGGGAAGACAGAAGCAGGTTGGAAGAGACCTGCTCAAAGCAGGTTCAGTTACTTTAGGTTTATCAGGGATTGGTACAGGCAAGTCAAGTTTTGGATATCTGCAACAGTCTCCACAACCTCTCTGGGTTCCTGTTCCAGTGTTTGATCTTATTGAATAGTTTCTCTAATAGTCTTAAGTAATATTTAAGCCGAAGTCTTCAGCTACCCTGGGTATACTGTCTTCAATAAACTCTTTTGTCTACTTTTGAATAAAAACTTGATTTTTGCCATATGGCTTGCAATGTGAAGATTTAAATGCAGTATTTCTGTACCTTGGCATGCATACATTCTCTCTTCCTTTCTGTTTATTTCAAAGGGAGTTACAGAGTTGAGTGTGGTCTGCTGTGTAGTATATATCTCCTGGACTATTCAGAATGGAATGAAATTACAACAGCTATAATTGCCTGGGAAATCACTTTTGGTTGAGCAAATAGGGAACTTAACTGGTGGATGCTCCTGTAGTCCTGTAGTCCTTTGCTAGACGATTTGAACACAATCAAATTACTCTGTTGAAACAAAGCAAAATTTACTGGTAGCCAAAGTTTAATTACTTTGAAATATTAATCTCTAGTATGTTCCTGCAGGACTTCCTCTCTATAAGGATATTGTCTTTTTCTCCATATGTCACTGACTAAGGATTTACAAATACTAACAAAACTCTTTCAGATTTAAAAAATGTCCCTATTCTACGTCAGGACAAACCCACCCACCCATCCCCCGCCACTGTTTCTGGGTGAAAAGGGGGCGACAAGTGATTCCCCATCAAACCCAGAAAAGGAATATCAGGGAAGATAGTGGGGAATTGGTTTCAAGTTCCTGTTCTGCTATACTTCTTATTCCCTTATATGCCATACTTCTTGATCCCCTTATGTGTAACACTGCAGGCTGCTGCTGGGTGCCTTCTCATGTCCTGTGCTAGAGATGACGCCCTCCTCCTGCCTGCTCCTAGGCGTAGGGCTTGAAAAGGAACATGAGCGCATTAAAGGCAGTGACCTAACTACTAGGCCATGGTTTATGTCGTCTTCCAAAACAAACACCTTGGACCTGAAAGATTATCCTGATGCAAATTTCCACTGCATTGGCATTATTCTTGCAGAAAAAAAGGCTCGTTTTTGATTCAGCTGGTTTGTGTCCTTACAGTTGTTTTGAATCAGCTTCTCTAACCAAAAAAATATAAAAGGTGCAGCTGAAGCATTTCTGACTACATATTTGAAAAATTTTTCTCTTTGCTTTGTAGAGAGCTTTTTGTTCTCTTAAAGTGAAATAAAGTCTCAGATAAAACAGAAATTAAATCAGTCTTATTTCCATGAAAACTATAGCCTCTAACTCCATCAACTACAACTTTGTGGACCATATACGGTATTTTTACCTAAAGCCCATTTGGTAGGTAAAGACTGAAAGGCAATATATGACTAATTTTTAGACCTAGCCTTGAAAGCTGACCTGCTTGAGCTTGGCTCGTGCCTTCGGAGGGCTAAGTCCACAAGGACATTTGTTACTTCTGTATTCAGAGCATTCCTCCTTTCCTTCTGAGCTCTAGTTGGCTATGCTTTCAGAAAGGAATAGATGGTGCTCTGTCTTCTCAAATTGACAAACAGAGTTCTGGCTTCCCAAATGGAGGATTTCCATATAACGGCAAGAAAAGCAAAGGAAAGAGCTTGTTACTGAAATGGCAATCATTTTCCTGTACCATCCTGGAGTTCTCAGCTGGTTTGCTGGTTCCCTTTTCTGTGCACACAGAGGTGTTTAAGAAAGCAGCTCCCTTCACTCTTTGGAGCGAAACAGGTTAAATATTGCAGCATAAATGTGTGTTGCACAGTGAAAAAGACTTGCAGATGATGCTGTTAAGACCCATGAAACTTTTATACTTCAACCCAAACCTATGCATTTTGTTTTACTCAGAAAATTCAGCCCTTAAAAATCAAAATGCCATGGAAAAGTATTCTTATCTGATCTCAGACAATCCCCATAATGTTGTAAACTTAATAACGAAAGAATGTTAGTAATGAATGAATATGTGGCATGTCTATGAGAAGCTTTGTCACTTTTCTCCATGGAGTAAAGAGTGAAGGACAGCTAGGCTCTCATTTGGCTGCCTCAGGTAAGTGCCCAAAGTTAAGGCAGCATGACTTTGGATTCCAGCTTCTTACCAAAACAGAGTAAAGACAAAATTCACCTGTCTGGGAAACCGAAAAGTATTCCGTTGAGGAAAGCAGGATTTAATTTCTGTTCTCAGTTACTCAGTTTAATTTGTACTTCCCTTAAAGAGGATGAAAGTTGCCACTCCTTATATTAAAATTTAATGATATTTGCAAATGGTTAATAAAATGTAATAGCTTAAGGCAGTAGTATTTGCTACAGATGAATTCCAAGGAAATAAGCATTTTAGGTGGAAATACAGGCGATTGGAATTCAAAGCAATCAATTATTAAGTCACTTTCTAATCTTCAGCTTTCTGTAAACCAACTATAAAAAGAAACCAAGTGAGATCCTTGTCTACAGCACTCAAGCTCCCATCACATTATATAAAAGCAGTGTCAACCTCTCCTGTTTGACTGAGAAACGTTTCGAACTGATGAGTGTCGGCCTCTGTTCAGGTAGATAACTTGGTGGCAAACAGACCAGTTAAATACCTGTTTTACTCAGTCTTTTTATCTTGAAATTAATTTTCCTCTAGTGCCTACTGATTACAATAAGCTTTTGTTTTTCCTCTGCAGCTGTTTGCTTTGGCATGGAAGGTGGGAAGAAGTTCCTTTTGGAGCCAGTCTCTGCTCATCCCAGAGCTGCGGAGCAGTATCAGGCTTATCTTCTCCCGTTTCCCAAGCTGGGGCTGCCAGCCTGCCCAGCGCAAGGCGCTGGACAGCCTGAGCGTGAATAGAGGCTTTCAGCAGATCCATGCAGCAAGCTATCTTCAAGCCCAGCCCTTTCTACCCTCTTTATCTTCCAAAGTGGCAGCCTGATATCCAATATCCAGAAAGTCAGTGGGAGTCGTGCTCTTCTATTTTAATTCTAGATAAGTGGGTGTCAATATATAATCTTACAGCCTACCAGTCCTCCGGGATAAACACTAAAATGTAAGAGCATTGAAATGTTTTCCACAGCCCCTGTCTTTAGGGCAGAATAGGCCATGCAAGTGAACCCAAGACCCCTCTGAGTTAATAGCTCCCCTTTTAAGACAGGGAGGAGTTCATAGAGGATGGAGAACAATATAAAAATGCATCTAAAACTGGAACTGGGTAATGGCTTTGGTACTAAAGGGCTAAAGAGAAACAGCGAATGCTCTCAAAGATTGCAGTTCAATTCCTGGTTTTAACAGTTCAGTCAGGAGTCATGAAAGCAGCAAATGGCAATTTTATAGTTATTATTACTTTAAGAAAAGGGATTTCTCCCCTCCCCCCCCCCCGCTTTTTGTTTAGAAATGGGAAGCTCCTTTAACAGAGGTGATGCACAACAGGACGGCAGGCGACATCCAAGTATGTTATAGGCATATCCTCATTCTATAACAAAAATAATGATATCAAGTTAAGGTTTTAATGGAAGGTTCTTTAGGTAAGTTTATAGGTGTTTACCAGTGAACAAAAAATAAATCAGTATATTTAACTGACTTATCCTTTCAACAACTCTAATACCCTTTTTTAGCATCTAATTCCCTGAGATAGGAGATACCACTCACTTATTTCACCTGGTCTAAGGTCCAGGGTGGAGTTTTTTGTTTTGTTTTGTTTTGCTTTGCTTTGCTTTGTTTTTAGCATTTGGGAAGATATGAAACTGCCTCTTACATCCTTTACATGACTATTATGCACCACTCATTTAAAAGAGTGCTGCTGCCGCATCAGCCCCTATCTTCCAGAGTTGTATAGGAGCGCACTGGAGCGCTGCTCCCTTACTTGAGACATTTTTGACAGAAAGTATAGTTGAAGTATCTCTATCCAACCATACTCCAGGATGGTAATGAAGACTGCCATTTCTTAGGCACCATTCATCATCCAGCTTGACATCTGCTGAGACAGTTTCCTGCAGCTGCATTTAATATTCTAGTGCATTTATTTATTTATAATCCTGGCTGCTCAACAAATGGCAAGATCAGACAGATTTGATATGGGGGTGTCCCCGTAAAACACCCATATTATAAAGTTAAATGTGTCCTTATGTGAGGTTTTACTACACCTAAAACACTGTGTAGCATTTAGGGCTCACAAAAAGCATCAGATATTTAATTTTTTTGCAGGCAGATCTGTTCAGAGCAAAACTGGGTCTAGGTATAGCTTTTATTACTCTTAGAATTCAACTGATTTGCGGTGGGGAGATGACCCATTCAGCTGTGTAAATATCTCAAACATCCATAGGTTAAGAAATTCAAGAAAAACATAATCTGCTTTGTCACCCGTATTCCATTGATATATAAAATAACATACCTTTGTGAAGTAGGTGCATACATTAATGGGAGCTTTAACTGTTGATTTCTCTGTTTCTGTCACCATTATAATATTACTTAATCACAGCTTTTTGTGTCTAATTTACCCAAGAGTATTTTTAATAGAAGCATAAAAGAAATTCAATGCTGGGTATGAAAAGAAAAGGAATTGGGGTCCAGTCTCTTTGGCAAATACTCCATAACAAGGTAATTCTTTAAAGGCATATCACATAGCTTTGAGAGAATAAAATAAATGCTTCAGGGTAGTTCTGGTCTTTCAGATAAATACACAATTAGATTATATGATTTACATTAGATGATGTTAATTTACATAGGAAAATATGTGAAGCATTCCCGAGGAGTAAGGACAGATCTATATAACGGGAGAGACCTTTAACAAGCCCTTGCTCCCCCTTGTTAAATAATAAACCAGAAATAATGTTTAAGTGTTAGAGTTTTTGTGATATATTTGAGAGCCTTTCTTACAAATTATGAATAAAATTAACTGCTGCTCATTCTCATGCATGCTATCAAGATTTTACACACCAATATGTCAAGATTTTTCACGTCAGCATACTAATACATGTACATCTTTAATAGTCATGATACATAAATGAACACATCTAAGAACAAATAGGTAACCAATTCACAGAAAAATAAAAAAAGTAAATTGGATCATTAGGAACAGATCTATTTTTGGTTATGTGAAATAAAAACTATGAATATCCCATTAATGAAACATATGGGAAGAAGTTGTTTGCTACATAATTTTATTAAGATAAAGTTTTTATTTTCACATAGGGTAGACAAATAATTTAAGATACACAAAGGACACAAAGTGGTGGGAATTGAGGTGAGTTTGTCTTCTTTTTCCTGGAAGACAGTGCAGCAGGCAAGTGAATGGACTATGGTGGGTCTTCCCAACTGAATCCAAACGCCTTTGTTTGGTTGTTCCTTCCTTTAATGTAGGTGAATACTTTCATGTGAGCAAAGACCATAGGACTGCCTCCCCTCTGACAGCATCGTCTGGAAGAGACATCTCATTTTGGCTGCTTGTTCCTTTAATGCTCCCATAATGAATATATGGTTTATTTGCAGCACATCTAATTATCTGTTTATACTTTACAAACCACTCTGAAAGCATTTTTTTTTCTTTACCCTGGCACCCACACATATTTTTTAACATTCTGGGGACGTTTTCCTAGAAATGTTTAAAACTGTATGCGTCTGATACAGAATAGGGGTATCCTTGTGATACAACCAAAAATTATGGCCTACGACATGACACATAGGTACATCATAGCTTGTGTTTACAATACAGTCAACCAGTCCACCTAGCCTTAACAGTTAAGG
This sequence comes from Calonectris borealis, assembly GCF_964195595.1. NCBI lineage: Eukaryota > Metazoa > Chordata > Aves > Procellariiformes > Procellariidae > Calonectris > Calonectris borealis. The sequence continues at coordinate 154,124,675 of NC_134312.1, read as the reverse complement.
TTGCCGCTTCCATTCCAAATGAGAGGCAAACCTGGCAGGCAGGTTATAAGCAAGCCACATAGCCGCTTGCTTCCTGAACTTTACATTTGCAGAATAATAATAGTTTTCTCTCTGTTTTGAAATAAAAGATTCAGGGATGTTAGAATTAATGAGATGTCCAGTCTAAATGCAATCACTAAAATTAGCAGAAGCAAGAGGTATCACATATGATGTAAAGGTCTTTTATTTTTTCCCACTTGTGGGACGGTGGTGACTGGTGTCACACACTCCCTGTAGTGACTTGAATGGTTTTTGTAATGAATAATACTACGCCTGTTAATGAGCACAGGCGTGTTTAAATAGCGAAATGGTATTCTCTGCTTATTCATGTGCGTTGTTTACAGGAGAGTAAAACATCCAAGGTTAAACATGAGGACTATGTCTTCAAGGTTTCTTGACCAGACATGCATACGCATATATGTGCATTGCTATAGGTCAGGGTCCTTCTTTTTTAAAAATTACCTGATTAGAAGATCAGCAAACCCCAGATGAATACAAGACACAATGAAGGTCTCAGATTTTAAGAGGAGTGTAGCTTTGGATTCTTTTTTTCTTCTTCTTTTGTTATAACCACATATACCTGACATAGGTACAGTATCGATCTGCCTACTGGTGGTGAAGCTGGCTTTTTGTTCATCTGGTGGTTGTGTTACCCTAAAGCTGCATGTCAGTTCATCAAAATCAATTCTCTTTTGATTTTTGCAACAGCAGAGATGGGTCAGCTAACAAATGACAAAGGGCCCTATTCATGACAAAGCGATTGTTGCATTACAAGTACAATTTTGTAGGAATTTAACAAAAAAAAGAAGCATAAGAACACAATTTTACTGCATCATTTACTGTCTCACATGATTCCTCAGACCTCTTGAATGTCACATAACACAGTGTTTAGACTGCCTTCAGCGTAGACTAGTCACCTTCTTAAAGAGAAACGCACCAGATTCAACAGTGCATATTTTTTCAATATAAAAAAAATGTTCTTCATCTAAACGTGTTTCCTAACACTTTGCAACAAATTCAGAAACACCTTAACTGACCAAACAGAACCCACTCCATATTACTCACAATATAATCGTCTATTTATTTTAGTTACTTAGCACAGATTATATAGGTGAGACAAGAGCTCACTGATCCAGTATGTGAATTGGTCACTTCTCCTGCTAAACAGTTACAAATGCCTCCTGCAAGGATGGCTTGACTGCAAAGCTCAGACAGAATCTGCAAAAAGATCCACTTGATAATTTTGCAAAGATTTTTACCAGCTCAGTGCCGACAACTGACGCAAATGTATGAATTAACAGAGGGAGGGTATGAATTAACATTTTCAGGAAACAAAATTTTAAAGCTGACATTTTTGCCTGAATGAGAGTTTGTGTTTGAGCAACACTGAGCTCACGCAGACCATAGATGTCTTTCTTTGTAGACATTTACCAGATGAATGGCAAATCTGTACATCAAAATCCAGTTTAAACACTTTAACTTAGACACAAACATAAGTGTGAAAGTTTTCCATGGGGCTGGGAGTGTCCTTACTTATGTCCATATGTGGAACATCCTGTTTGTATCGCAGTAGTAGCACCAAAGTTTGGAAAACTGCTGACTTACTGGTTGGAGGCTCTTGTTTTGGAGTAGCTCTTGGATGCCACACAGCTGAAAAAGGTACACTTGTGATCTTTTCATTTTCAATAGCCCTGGTGCAGCGCTTGAGGAAAGTAAGGATTTAGCAAGCTGGTTGAGCTAGTTCCCATCTCTAATGGTTGTTAGCTTTTGTCTTAAACCGAGATATTGTCACCTACTTGATTTCTAACTGGCCAAACAGTTGTCCCTAAGATTGGCGTGCTGGAAGCGTTTTGTGCCGAGGAAGGCTGTAACTCCTTTTCGAATTTGTCCTTTAATAAAGTTTTCTGAGCTTTTTTCTCCGGGAATTCTTAAGAACCATCAATATTTATTTAGCTGTAACAGGGGGCAGAAAAGACTTTCTCATTATTAACTTGTTGAAGAGTGGTTTGCAAGCATTGCCAGGTCAGTGAAGAATACTTTTGGAAGTATTGCAGGGGGATGGCGTACAGCTTTTTGCAAGGAGGCAACCTCCAGCCTCTAGCTCCGTGGGCTATTTTGCAAAGTCTTTGCTTTCTCAACCCAGCCAGAGGGTTTCCAAGTGTAGCTTTAGCTCTCCCCGTCTGCACTGATGGCCAAGAGAGATGCTTCTTGGACACATAATATGACTGGGGGCTGAGGGGCATGCTGGCACCCTCATTGGAACTGGGACTGCATCTACCCCAAACTTTCTGTATCTCCACAAGTCCATGGAAAGGACAACCATTAGGCCACTCTGGGCTTGTTTTTGTTGTTGGTGGTGGGGTTTTTTATTGCTGGAGAACTCAAAAGAGAAGCAGTTGCTGTTTGTCAATCAAAGGGAATAAAAATGCAAACAATGACAGTATTATGCCTGTATGGATGTATGATTTGCATTTAGATTTATGCAAATAGCTATGGAAATCAAGTTGGCACTTGGCTTTCAGTAGGTTACTGGTATGGCTTGTGGAGTTGCAAAGTTTGAACAGCCACATTTTAGTTCCTTTGGTAACAGGAGTAACTCTTCTCTGCTTAAACAGTAGATTGGCCACCATTCCTTTTCATTTTTTGCAAGATGCTAAACTTTTTCCTCCCATTATGAACTTGGAACTATTCAAACTGTTTGTTTTTAGCCCCAGAAGTTCTAAGCATGCAGATGCTTTTTCTGCATGTGCATATTCTTGCGTGTTTTAATTTATAGGCACAGAAACAGCGGTTTACTGTTTCCTATGCAGAGGGATTAGATGCCAGTAGCCAGGACCATGTTGGGACAGCTTTTTCACAGCTGTTTAAGCACAGAATAAAAACCCTTATTGATCCTACTGAAACACTGAAGACATGGCTATTATTATTACATATCCATTTATCCTCTGGTGTTACATTTGTCTTATAGACAACACTCTTTAACCAAGGTGTTGTCCAGACTGCTAGGAAAATGCATTACGCTGGGGGATGTACTACTGTTTGTGCACTCTACTGCAATATTATTCCTGATATGAATGGGAAGATCACAGTAAATTCATTGGCAACAGACTCAGTCTGCCAGGCTTGGATAAATATATATTTCATTGACATATAGGAACTGTGCAGCTCTGAAACACCTTTTTCTTAGGACTACTTTAAGGTCATAATATCGACAAGTATTTTAATTACGGTCAATACATTCCCTTTGCTTATTTCATGTTTTCTGAAATAACGTTTGCATCTTCTCTAATAAAAAATACCAAGTGCCATTCCTTTCCTCTGGCACACGCATGTGATTTAACTTGGGGTCTGCCTGGTGCAGAGATGTTGGGAGTTTATCAGGGCATTTTTTTTTCTCCCAGCAATCTCCTTCTGGGGAGTTTGTCAGTTTGCAAGCTATAACAAGACGTAGGTTAAAAGAAAAAGGGCATTTTAGTGGAGGAGGGAATTAAAATTCAGCAGCCTAATATCTGCAGTAGTTTATAACAGGGCCTTATAAAAGGCAGCTCTGTGTCTTTTTTTGTGTGCACTTTTATTTCCTTTGATATCAGCAGGGGAATTTTCTCTGCAAGACCCATTCCCATCTCACTTTTCTGCTTTCAGATCCCTGCTGCTCTGGGTTTTCTCCTTTCATTTTGATATATGTTATATTCTTCAAGCTTCCCACTTGAAGGTTGTAGGAAGCTCGATATTGCCCTTAAAATAGAGAACACAATTGACGTGAAAATTCTTCAAGGGGTGGCCCTGCTTTTCATATATGTTGAAAAGAATCCTTCCACTTACTGGGAGGCCTTGACGATGGTGGAGGTGAAATCTTCAGGACACCATCCTATGCCTAATGAAATTGTACGAGAAACGGTAACTTGCTACCGGCGGTTTCAGTTGTACCATATCCTTAATAAGAATGCATTTGAGTATTCTATAATTACACAATAATAAGAAATAATTATGGGTTTATGTATATACACCTATGTCTAATGCTGCTACTGAATTAAAAATGTGTTGTGATGGACTGCTGCTCGGATGTTTGCCCTCCACGAAATGTGGCAAGCTCCCTAGTTTAGCCTGAAGTAATTCCTTTTCTCTACTTCCTAGGGCAGAGGCTACAAAGCCAGTTAGGTGCTTCTGCAGAAGTGGGGAATTTCTTTCTAGACACCGATCAGAGTGTGGTTAACACGTTCCAAATGAAATTGTGTTTAAACCTCCCTCCAGCTCCTCGCTGACTCTTCTGTCACTTTTTGGTGACCCCACGGTAGGCTCGGAAGGCAGCGTGCAGGGCAGCGTGGGGTTATCATCTCACACGCTCCGCTCCGGCAGTGGCCTGCGGTGCATTTCTAGCTGTTACAAATAGATGGCACTTTTGACTTGTACTAGAGCAATTCAGTTGGTTGGATGCAATACCTGAAAAAACCCCCACTTGCTAGGGTTTTCAGAAGTCAGGCACATATTTGTTATTACTTATATAGGGGCAAAAGAAATCAGGCAGATTCAAATAGTCTGCCATGTATATCTCAGGCGGGGAAAGCTTAAAAATCTAAAAATTAAATGGTAGGATGGGCAAATCGAGTACTCTTGTAATGTATTTCCAGACTCATGCACTGGATTCTCAGGGCAAACTGGAAGAGAATTATCTTTTAATACTGAATTGCTTTAAACGCGAACTAGGCAATTGCCACAAAAGTCTCTTATTTGCTGCTTTTCTGGTCTACACGTGTGCACACTGAGACACACATACACACAGGGGGGGAAAAATCAGCCTGTTGTCTTGCAAGTGTTACTTATCATATTAATTAAAATCTGGTGACACGATAACACTAGCAGCTGTGTGGGAAAGCGAGGGAAATTAACAAACGTTTGATTTGTTGTGTTGCTAATGTGACACTTATTATACAGGTCACAGTAAAACAATACCTCAGCCAAAATATGCTAATACTGGTGGAGAACTGTTGCAGTTGTAAAAACATTGGTGTTTATTATAATGAGGCAAAATAGCACATTACCTTTAGTAGAGCGACTTGCTGTTTCTCAGTGCAAGAATAAAGAATATCTGAAGGTTTAATAAAAAAAAAAAAAAAGATGTAGAGGAAGAATAAAGTGAAATTGTTATACTTCTAAAGCCAGTAAAAGAAAACAACCTCAGGTACAAAAAGGACATACAGCTCTTAGAAAGCAAAATGTGTAATTTCTAATGGACATGGATTAAATGGAGGATGCTTGCAGCTTCTTCACTTAGCATTCCAAGGAACTTTATTACAAGAACAAAAGAAAATGATTTTCCAAGATACAAGTTATGCTATAAAATACACGTAGCACAGGAAATGTAATTACATTTAGAAATGGATGTATTAACCGCCCTTTTCCCCTGAGGAAAACTAATATGTGAGCTTATTTTTAATGGTGGCTTATATCCAATCAACCGGTTTGATGACGTTTTTAAACAAAGACCTTCGGACTTTAAATAATCATTCCAATGCAATTGTTGGATCATATATAATTACTTGCTGTTAGGTACCTCTTCCCAAACTTAATTGCACTATACTCTGGATCTGAGAGCTTTTTTTTATATATAAAAATAAATAAATTTACAGAATTCAAATCTGAAATAGGAAAAATTCTTCCCACAACTGAAGTAAAAATTAAGAGTATGCATTCAGCATTTTGTAGCTATTTACATCTTCCCAGGAATAATTCTATTTTTACCTTTTCAAAGGTTTCGTTCATTTCCAGGGTATTTTCTCAATCTTTGTACCATACTTTTGAGCCCAAGGAAGGATTTTTGTTTTTTTTTTCTTTCTGATGTTTTGATCATTTTACTGAAATGGGGTGTATGAAGTCAACCATTTGTTTGACAGTCTTTGACAGCAGATTATGTAGATTTTGCCTGACAGAACACTAGTCATTCGGAACTGAATTCCGAGTGAGCAATCTAGATCAGAGGTCAGGCTGTGGGGTACAAATTGGGACAGATATTTCACCTTGCCGTGCGAAAGGACACAAAAAAGCACACGAATCAGGAATTGGTGAGAACTAAAAGGTTAAAGCAGAGGTGATCCAATTACACAATATTTACAGCCTAAGATTGTGCTAAAGTCCTTTTGAACCTCCTGTCCCTCCAGTTCACGGAGAAAGCGGGCTCTGATTTGGAAGTCTTCCCTGAAGAAATGTAAATGCACTCTTTAAAGATCTGCTCTATGCCAAAATGCTAAAATATACCTGTTGTCACTTGCATTTCCCATCATTCACCCTGGTTTCAGTTTCAAATGGGGTATCAGAGTACATAGGTGCACACGCCAGAAAATAATTCTTTATTCCTCCCCCTTTTTCAGAATAATGCCAGTAAGAAAAAAAATATAAAGAAAAGATAGTTATCTAGGGCAAAACTCAGGTATAGAACTCAGAGACTAGATATTTTGACTTTTCAGATTAAAATTGCCAGGTGTAAAAATGTAATACTGAGACGCTGAATCCAATTATTGATAAATTAGAGGGTAAAAAAAACACACCACAAAAAACCAAAAAGTGTTCTATATTTTAATGGTAACTGGACCATGATAGAAATGAAACCAATTTGCAAATATCTTAAGCTCTCAAGAGGAACTCTGATTTTTTTACTTTTAGTGATCAGTATGACCAGTTACACTAACAAAACAAAATCACAAGGGCATTTGAGTTGGAGATTTTAAAGAAATAAAGACTAGATTGGAAAGGTGGTTCGTTTTAATTGTTTTACCTCTGAATTACTTGTAATTGGAGATCATTTTCAGAAAAACATTAGTGTAACATTTATTATTTATCCTCATCTATTACACTCATTCTTTTATTACTATCTGCCAAAACATAGCAAAAGTCAAAGCAGAAGAGGTTAAAGAAATTCCAGAAAGTGATTAAGTTTGTTTTTCTTTTTGGAGAATCTGTATAAATTAGATGGAGCTTTTGTGCAAACTTCCACCTCATATAAGTATGAAAGGATGTCTACATGTTCAAGGAGGTTAAGGATACCTGAATCAATAATGAAGATGCCAAGAGAACAATTTAAATCTACTAAGTAACTAAAATCCTAAAACCATTGGGGGGGGGGGGTGGAAGATAGAGGAAAAAAGAAAACACTTAAGGCTGATGAAATATCAAGGTTTATTATTCTATTAGACTTTGACAATGAAATGAAATACACAGACCTCGAACAATGTTATTAAAATAAAATTTCAAAGCTTGATTTTTCAATCATGCAGTCAAAGAAAGGAAGACATTTTACAGTCATATCCTGTAGAGTATAGGAAAGTTCTCTGTCAAAGCTGTGTAACATTTTGATTAAGTGCTTGATAGATTATAAATATAAGTCAGAGCTAGCAAGACACTGTAATAAATGGATCTTCTAAGAATGACTTGTGATCAATTTCAAATTACAGAAGTTTGTAATATACTCATTTCTTCCCTACATATACTCTCTTTAATAATGCCTTCAATTACGTGTGTGTAGTTTTGTCTGGATGTAGGTACTCCATGTAGAAATACAGACTCGTGCATGTATAAATATATGTATACATACATGTATATACATGTACATATGTTTGCACTTCCACAACTCCTTACATAAGGTTTCAAGCACTGTCCTATTCCGCAACTTGGTGTTTTTTTCATTAATATTATTTTGCTTATCATTAGACTTTAAATCAATGGGAAGACCTGCCACGAATGGGTTTTGGACGAGCAGACGAGACTCCAAACCCACAGATGATTACATAGGAAGTCAGTGGCAAATGCAATGCCACAAAAAGGGAAATGTGGGGCCGTTCCTGGTGGATTACAGTGAGCAACAAAACACTCTGCTTTTTGCTGCTGTGCCTCATTTCCACTGCAGCATAACTTTGTAAGATTTTTTTCTAAGGGAAAATTATTTTGGTATGAACCGAGCAGTAGCTGATTCAGTTCTGTGCTCTCAACTTCTGTTACCACTACTGTTCATTGAAATAATATAATTTATTGATATAATTTAACCTCTCTCATATGAATTGTTTGAAAGCAACCAGTCTCTTAAGTACTATTGATCTATGCTCTACCCTGATTTTAATGGGCACTCTTAGAATACTGTCTCTGGAACCTACTCTATTTGTCCCTAAGTACATTAATCTCAATAATTACAATTATATTCATTATAAAAATACTCCATGTAGTACCTAAAAAATTTGACTCTTAGCTGGAATTAATTTGTCGTTATCTTGTTCTAAACTGGAAGAAGCCTACCAAAAAGGCAGGAAATGACTAGAGAAAGAAGAGAAAATTTCCAAAGGGGAAACAAGGAGAGACTATTTCCAGTGAAGTTGTACCACACGACATGTTTTAAATGTATACATTCAATACTATAATAAGTTTACCGTCAATTGTTGGTTCATAGGTCATCGGTCATGAATTATAATCTGAAATTACTTTCTTCTGAATAAGCTCTGAAACTATGCAGGTTTTTCATATATCAGAATCTTTACAGTTCACTGGGAAAGATTCATTGTCAATGCAAGCCTGATAAATTTGGCAAGATGTTAACATTTATTACTAACATTTGTTTGTTTAGATTACTGTAACTTGCTGTACAGTGTATTTATAATAAGCATTAGACCAGCAATAATAGGAACTTTCCTTTTGAAATGTCACAGATGTGCCATTCCCTTTAATTCTCTAGAAATATGGGAAGTGATGATAGAAAAGGGGGGGTGCCGTTCAAAATATGCAATTTGAGTTTTAGGAGCAATTTTTAAAAAGACCAATTTCCATATATCAACACTTCTCAGTGAGTTCCATGAAACATTTTGATATGATTTACCAAAAACAGTTTTTGCATCAGGAACATTACAGTAGCTAATCTGCATCTGTAAAGAGTGGGAAATGGAATCACATTAGATATAAATGTAATGCAAAAAAGAAAAAAAGTTAATGCAACATTATGGTAGAGAATTTAAATGTAGAATAGTGAGGATAATCAAAGTTATGGTTCCCACAGCAACAGTAACTCAGCTTTATTTAAGTTGTAGCATTATACATGTTTTATTCCTTAGAAAACGGATTTATTTTTTCTCAACTATATAGGATAACATTTGCACATTAGGAAATATTTGTCTCTGAGATGAAACTGTGAACACCAAAGATATATATTTAGTGAAACTAGGTATTTCTGAGTGTGGCCAAGGAAATATCTTTCACACTAAAAGGTGAGAGAAATTTAGCTTGGGAGAAGGATATTTAAATTAGTGTGCAGTAATTTAGTGCAGTTAACTGTTTAATTGATGACCTGTCATGAGATTTGCTAGAAGTACTTGAATATTTCAGCTAGAACTACTTGAGTATTTCATATTTAAACACTAAACTTTTGCTTAAATATTAGATGCTTTTAGTTATTTTGCATTTAACCTGACTGGAAACTTTTTTACATTTTCCATTGAGCTTTTATACTGGCCGGATCATCCATGGTATAACCTTGCAACAAAATGAAGAACTGTGTTACAAGCTTCAGAAGAGCCTACTAAACTGTTATAAAACTGACAGGTGATGAACACTAAGCAGTAAATGAGATGAGAAATAACCAAAAGGCTAACTATCTGTATTTGGCTGTTTATATTTAGGCTTTATAGTGATGATGCAGGAATCTAATTTTCAAGGTTGCTTTCTCTTTCTTTGAATAAAATTAGCTCATTACATAAAAAATGGAAAATAGACCACTATAACCCATCAAATCTGGCCATTAGGCTCCTCCCATATGGGTCATTAGTCTAATGTGAATCCTGAATCTTCAGATTCCCCTGCTGTAGACATCTGCCACTCAAGTGACAAAGCAACTGTTAACCTCTCTTTGGGTACCAACCCCTACAGCGATACTTGAAGCACTCTTTGCTAGTAGGTTACATTCAGAAATCCCGAGTTTGCTCTGTAGCTATGGCACAAGGTGCGGCAGTTAGTAATAGGATAACTAAAACTTGTACATTCAATATATGAAGTTTTGAATTACAGGGCATTTGGTTGCAGGTCCTCCCCCTGTGTCCCAGTGGGATTTTGCCTTTAGTACAAAATCCATCATGCTAGAGATGCCACAATATTTGTTAGGGCAAGACTGGTGAGGGCTTCTGTGGTGCGAGAAAGACATCTAGTCAATGGTGCTATGTTTAGAAATAGAACAAAGCCAAGGCACAGGTTGGGTCGCTGTCCCACCATCAGTCTCGGTATACTCCCTTGCACGGACCAGGGGATAGTATATACCAGGAACGATTCCCAAGGGGGACTTCTGCCATAGGGGATGAAAGGTTAACCCTATAAAGATGAACTTTGTCATGGCACATGGTCCATTTTAATTGTCAGCATAGACATCTCCTGCAAGTTCACCTGATACGTAAGTGCCTGTGCTCACCTAACAAAGAAGCTTACAGAGAAGCTCGCCTAACAGAGAAGGTTACCAGAGAAGCTTAGCTTTGTGTCCATGCTATTAAAATGCATGTGCTTCTGGGGCCCAAGTAAAGCACAGCACTTTGTGTCCACCCAAACCCTACTCGGGTTTTTCTGGAACATTAATAGTTGGAGTACCTGAAAAAAAAGGCAGGAGCTAAATTAAGGATTTTGTAGTATTGACTATCAAGGGGTCCACAGTTTGAACCTTGTCCTCACAGTACTTTAATTAGCAGTGGTTTTGTACGCTAGTAAGCCCAGTGATGGTAAAAAAGGTGGTATCGTGAAGCTAGTTACTCGGTGCAAAAGGGATTTTCTCAGGCCCTGTGGTTTGTGAATATTGGTGGCTACCACCTGGTAGCGAGGTGGGCTGTGGGGAAAGGTGTTGTTCATAGGGCATCCATCATACATTTGCTGCCCAGGCTTCTGGTCTGATGTTATTAACACTTTAGTTAACAAGCTGTGTTAAATGAAGCCCTAGACTTTCTGTGACCTACCTAAAATTGTCATCAGAGTTGTGCCTGTAAATATTTATATGCTTATAGACTGCTCTTCTGGCAAACAATACATTAAATATTCTTTGAGTGTCCTATACACGCAATGTGACTGAAATTCCTGGATTGTTTGTTTATATTCTCTTTTTTTCCTTGGTAATAAGATTTTTTTCTTTCTTTTTTTTAGAAAAAAGTAAAAAGAAATTCATGTTTCATTAATCAGCATCCTCCTTAGTAACTTTGTTAGAGAAAACAGTCATTTCACACAAGGATTAAAAAAGATTTTCACTTAAGTTTCAGTCCTGCAGAATGCAGAGGGAACATTTGGAGGGAGCAATACAGAGAAATTTGCACTGGTAAATCAACTCTGTTTAAAAACAAAAGACAAGTCTGCTGAGAACCTTTCAATACAATCATTCTGCAGAAAACAGAATGATTTTATGAGTGAAAGCCTATGCTCACCTGAGTGTGATAAATTAGAATCAGACCCAACTACATGGTTGTGATTGTTTCCACAGAACTTTTCCAAATAATTAAATATCACACACATGATGTCAGAATACCATAGGAATAACACTTGAAAATCTACTGAGGTGTAGTGTAAATGAACACATGCATGATTCTGTTACTTGGTAAGTCATTCTAGAAACAGTGAAAGATCATGAAAAATGTAATTTTGAGAAGGATATAATTTCTAAATTAATGTATCCAGATATTCCTAAACCACCCATCTTCAGAGTGGACTAAGTCCTTTGAAAATCTGAAATTGTAAGGACACTCTGTATTTTAGTCTTCATATCCAAAAGATGAAAAAGGCAATTTTTAACTGACTGGAAAGCAAATTCTCCAGCACAGACCTGGAATCCACAGTCTCTCAGCTGCGATTATTCAAACTCTGTTGAAAGAGAAGTACTCAAACTTTGCAAAAATCCTTGTTGGTCTGAACATAGGACTTAAAGGAATAAACTCCCTCTCTTTCTCGCGGATCAAAACATTGAAGTATTCAGAAAGTTATGCACCCTTGAGAAAGAGAAGTACGTAATGAAATCACTTATTTTAATTCTACATTACAGAAAAACATTTCAAACATTATTGAGCTATTATGGACTCATTTAAAACATTATCATATGTATGGCAATATAAAAACATGTAAAATAGCTCTATGAAACTCACACAGCTCATTCCAGAGAAACAAACACATACATTATTCTCTCTTTCCTAATAATTCAATTTATTACCTGTAAGAGAGAGCTGTGTATTTCTTCCAGCAAAACAGTGCTTTTAGGTCAGGCAAATGAGTTGTGATAGAAAACTATGGTTAATCAGGTTTTAAAATTATTATTTTTAGAAAGCAAGCTATATCTGGGGTAGTTGGAGGTTCCAGACATTTCCACATGCACAGCGTTTCTGTGTCTTTGAACCTACTGATCAGAAAACTCTGCGTAAAAATCCCAGATTGTTCAGCTTCCCCTGGTTACAAAAAATGCTGTGGTGGGTTTCTGATTTCCACAGTGCCCTATGAAGGGGAGGTCCTTAATGAGAAGTTGGCGTGGCTGAATCATCTGGCGGTAGTCACCCTACAGACTCCATAAGGAGAGGGAGAGAGTGCTTCCTCCGGAGCATTAATGCCGAGGAGATGGTTCAGGTCCCTCCTGGTCAGAGGCAGTTTGGAGCAGCAGCTTCTCTCCAAGGGGTACAGGGGAGCCCGAAGAGACCAGGACCCAGACTTGCCCATAGGCAAGTCTGGACCCCGTCAGTGCCGCAAGCCGACGTTTAAGCAGCGGCACCACAACTATGGCAAGGACTGGGGAGCAAAGGCCGGAGGAAGGCTTTTGTTTGTTTTCCACCAAAGCCTGCAGCAAAAAGACTGCCTGCTGGAGATGATAGGGAGAATGTGTAGCACAGAAAATTAGAGATTATCAAGAAAATTGGGAAAACAGAAGTCATCTGAGGAAGAGAGACATGGAGTAAACAAAAAAAATGAGGACAGAGAACAGCATGAGGTCAAAAAAAACCACACCAAAAAAGCAGAAGAAAGATGACACACATGTAAAAGGTATCAATTTTAGAAGACCAGCTGCAGCCCAAACTCAGGAACTTCAGGGGGAAACTTTGCAGCCTGTGACAGGAGATGAGCTGAGAGGACCGTAAATCTCCATCCTAGTGTTCCCATTTCTAGAGCTTGGAAGGGATAGGCAGAACAGCTCTCATCTGCTTCACTGTTAGGTGTTCCTTCCCTTGGTCCTCATGTAAGCCTTAACTCTGGGCATCTGTTGTCCCAGGGGTTCCTCAGGACAAGTTCACACCAGGAAATATCTGGTTGCTTTGTGAATGTCTTCTTTATTTCAAAACATAAAGATTTAATCGTAGTCAACTGCTGCATTAACTTGCACTAAGTGCAGCTTATCCCAAGTGTCTGCTTTGACTCAGGGAAGACCTCAGGTAGTTCAGGATCACATTAAGTCCAATCAAGTCTAGGAAAGCTGTACTGTACAGGAACCACAGAAACAAACACAGGTTGGAAAATGTATGGTACAGTAACGCTGCTGCACTCTGCTCTCCAGGGTGAGAACAGCATTTCCCCGGCAGTGACGTACTCCGTATTGTGCTAGCAATATTTAGTACTACAGTGCATTTGTTAGTGTCTAATCATCAGAATCAGAGAGATGAGGTCTCAACATGTATAAATTGTCATAAATTTGAAATTAGTTAACAAAACCTACAGGAGTTTCATGCTTAGGCTGGTTCTTAGACTGTTCCTGGAAATTTAAGTAAGCTGTAAGACATTCCACACAACCGATACCTGAAAAAAGGGTGGGCACTTTTACAGACCTTGATGAATGTCAAGACAAAAGTTTTCTTCCATTACTTTTGATATTCCTAGTCTGCCCTGAGCTACTCATCTCTGTTGCTGGACAGAGATGCCTCCTTGCCTTGTCTTTAAACCCTTTAAACATATTTCTGCTGAGGTAAGAACATGAGCAAAGGGGCCATTGCTATTTCCCCCATCTGTACGGCCAGTTCTAAAGCTAAATGTTCCTCAATTTTTTTTTTTTTAATGGCTGAATAAGAAATCCTAACTATTAGATGAACCAAAAACTCAATAGTTTTGGACCACACAGCTATTACTAACAGGCAAATTACATATTTGAACTTATCTTTGGAGGTCAGGATAGACAACCCAAACGCTTTTGGTAGATGGGAAGATGTGTTGGTCTTACAGGATATAGCATCAAACATGGCTCATTTTAAACTCTAGGTGGCTTTTAGGCTGTATCATTATTTCATTTTTTCCAGATGGCAAATATACACTTCAGATTCACTTATTGTAATTCCTCCAAATACTTTGTTTTCTTCATCTCTCTGTACGTTTTTTCTCTTGCCACAGCTGACGGTAAGGCCCTGCCTGTGACAGTTTAGGAATGAATTTGCTCAGTTATGCTAAAGAGCTTCCAGATTTTTTGTTTTATATTCTCTACGTTCTTAATTTCCTTTAGGGTTTGGCTCAATGACTTTGTCTTATGTAACCATGCCCATCACGCTGACTTAAAATTTGTTCCTGCCTCCTGCGCTATGTCGTTTCTTTTGTTGTTTTGCAGTCCGGTGCCTTGAAGTTAGTGATTTCTGATTTTAGATCAGCACACTAAATTACCTTACTAGAACCCAGCTCTGAACCTGAGCAGTTTGCTACATTGAGGTTCCCATTTGGGATGGAAGTGGTTAACACACTGACGCACAGGAACAACGCTTGCCCTGTTGAGTTCAGCCTGTCCAACCTCTTAGTGAAAATCTAAAGCCAAGAATACTTTTTTTTCCTTTCCAGCTATTGTTTAGCACTTGCTGTTGACAGATTAGGAAAAATTATCTCTTTTCTTGGTTTCATTCTACTGACCACACAATTAATCTACTTGGATCGTGTCTGTTTTTGATTAATAACTTCTTATTTTATCACAGAAATGCATAATTTTATTTAGTTTCACAGCGTTGATTGGATTTCCCTTGAAAATATCATTCTGAGTTTTTGAAGTCTTTCCAGAGGGAGGAAGGAGTTGTCTTTACACATACATTACATTACAGATATTCTCTCTGTCCCCTTTATTTTGACATAAACTTCTCTGGGCCAGCCAGGCTACTTCAATTCTGAAGAAGCGCTTAATTTTTCTCTATCATTTTCTCTCGTCCTTCCAGAAGGAGTTATTTTTTGTGGAGTAAGGATAAGCATCCACTCCCAAAACCATTTTTAGGCTGATCTGTTAGTAAATTGCTAATGGATCTGGGAGATCAGTGCATAAATCTAATACATCCTGTGCTTGTTACAGCCTACCCATGTTTGGCTTATTGCAATATTAGAAACTTCAGCCTACACTGGATTTCAGATGCAATCAGTTATATCTTTGGCTAGGGACAGTGGATCATAATTAAAATGACAATTCTGAATTTGCACAAGTCATTTAAAGGAATAAATGTCTTCCTAGTCTTAATAGTTCTGTGCAACATTTTAGATATAGCCATATTTTCAAACATAGTATGGATAGGAATTATTTCATTGAAAACTATAATAACAACAATTTTTTTTTCTGCCAAAAACCAAAAGTTTTTTCCTTTTCAGCTATTGTTTAGTGCTTGCTGTTGACAGTTCTTTCAAGATTTGAAAAAATACTCTCTTTTCTTGGTTTCATTCTACTGATCATACAATTAACCTAATTGGATAATGTCTTTTTTTTGATTAATAACTTCTTATTTTATCTCAGGGATGAATAATTTTATTTATATGATGTTAATATAGACCAAAGATAATTAACTCTCTTTTATAATGATTGTGACCCTTCTTCCTTTTTATATAACAGCATTTAGATTTGAAAGAGTATTTAGATTTCCAAGACTTTTTACAGCCCTTAAGAACTCAAATAAAATCTGTTCAAACACACTGAAAATCAGTCAGAAACTAACAATAATAATAGACCAAACTCTTGCTTTAAGAGGCAGTAGAAAAAATCCATTTTATTTTTTTATGTTTGAAATATTTATTTCAAAACAGGTTTAACAACTTTTAAATTGTCACTAGCATAAATTAAGAAAGAAACCCTCAGACACAATTGTTTTATTTCACAATAAAATATCTGTAGAAACAGAATCACAGATGATGTTGGGTAACCATATTCTGTGGCATTAAAATTGTAATAATTGACTGCCAGATAGAACGTCTAAATAAATATCAGCTAAAAAATGCATCTATACATTTTTACTTCATTACATTTACTTTATTTTACTTCATTACATTACTTACATTGCATTTCAGTTATGAAGAATGGTATTTTTTTCCTCACAATGACTTTGCTGCAGAAGGAAACTCGGTACCTCTTGACTTTTACCACATAAAATCTGCATCTTACTAAACTAGTTATAAAGTAATTCTGGAGGAGGATGTTGTCAGCAGTGGCCTGGTGTTAATGGCAGCCAGTCTGTGGGAAGACTGTGTTTTCTTTTGCTTTCCATGGAAAAGAATCAAAGCTAGTGGTCAAACATACTTTTACCAGCTCAATGTATAGACATAAAAATGTCTTCTCTGATAATGTAACATTGGTAGGTGATTTTGAAAACACAGTTGTCCAGGCCACATTGAATGAAATGCTCGTAAATGAGTGTTTTGAAATCAAAGGGGTCTGTGAAATTTCTCCTAGTTTCAGAATCCGTCGTTTCTGTTCCTTTTAAAAAGAGTTAAGTCATTATTAATAAATTAAAAATATTTTTTTCATTTATACAGTCAAAGCTGGATCTGCTGCTAGGAAGATGAGGCTGATAATGCTGTCAGGGGCTAGGTCATGGACTCTAAGTGCTGGGAACCAAAAGTGGAGTTAGTCAGGAGACAGGCACAGAATTAAAAGAAATGGTGATTTAAGGGACTGAATTCTTCTCCCATCCAAATCGTAAGTCCTGTCTCAATCACTTTTGCTTGGGATCTCACACTAATGCACTTTGTAGTGGAATTTAACAAGTGTCTAGTACCCAGGGCCATCTATATTCTTATAGTATCAAGTATAAAGTATCATTACAGGCATCCCACATACACTATTAGGTGTATCAGGTGTATGTATATTACATTAGAGTGTAATGCATGCCCTATATTACTAATAAAGGTACTAATTAGTATCATGTGTATGTATATTATACTATAGGTCTAGCCAAATAAATATGCTGGCTGTGTGCTCATGTGGAATTTAGAAAAAGAGTGATGATGCAGAGGAACTGCAAAACACATAAGTTCTGAAGAAATAAGAAGAAGATCAGCGTCTGGAAACCCTAACGAACAGAGTCCTGAAAATAATTTTCTCAAAGTCAAAAGAGATGTACAGGCCAGAAGTCATTTCCAGACTGGAGGGAGATTAAAGTTGGTTAAAGCTATTTAAATTAAAAGCAAGAGAAGGTGGAAAGAAAGTTGAGGGGTGAGAGTCTCAGGATGGAGAATAAAGTAACAGCACAGAAGTTTGGGGGTAACATTCAAGGAAAGCTGATAAGGGATATTAGGAGATAACTCTTACAAGTTAAACCTACAGCAGAGAAATCTCCAGATTTTCAGATATGATCATGGTAGATAAAAACTTAGAAAGCAGACAATAAGCCACAAGGACTTCTCACAGTGGTGCTCTGCTACTCCGGGCTCACAGACATACAACCATGAAAGAGGCCTATCAACTAATATGAGGGAGTGTAATTATTCATACCATGGCTAGAAAGAGAACACAATGTTGGATCAAAATAGGCCATTTATACTTGTAATCAATTAGAGCTGAGGAAACTGTCACCTCAAACCTTGCTAGCCACATCTAAACTGAGCTTGAATTCAAAGCAAAGTTTAAATCTCAGGAAAGGACGTTCACACTGGGGAGACGTACATGACTTCTGTTGGAATATCGTTTTCCAACTGACTGCCTTTCCCCAGTCAAGCCTCTTTTGTAATGAACTTCCTCGGGCTTTCAAATGTGTCTTCTCTGAATAACCTTAGCAGCTCCAGATCTCTGCCGAGCACGCTAACGAAGGTGGACTTGCTGCCCCTTGCCAAGCCTACAACTGGCTTTTCCACCAGCTCCTTTCAGACCACCAAAGTGGGACCTCTTATTGTCAGAATGCTTTGCCAGTCTCTGAACATTTCCTAAATTTATTCTATTTAACTTATCGTGGCTGTGATCACTGAGAACACAGAGAAATGAGGCAAGATGAATATTTTCTTTATAGTGGTAGGAATATTATGCAGTAATTTTCTCTTGTGTGTCAGGAGAGTGCAAGTTTTACTCAAAGAGTTCTTTCTGCAACCAAGCCAGTGACGACCAAAAAATCTAAATGAGCATCTCTTCTGCATTTCATCTTTTTTTTTACATGTTTAAAGTAACTGTTTCTTTCAGCTTTGAGCAAGCTCACTGGAGTTCCCGCTTGCCCGTGATGACCTACTTAAATCTTCTGGCACAGTTCTAGGAGGACAAAGAAGTAACTGGTTCCCACTTCTAACTTTCGTTTTCCTCTGCCCAGCCACTGTGAGACTTTTTCTGTAAAGATCCCAAAGACATACGTTATTCTGAAAAAAGGGGTATTCATCTTGAAACAGGAATATGGGTCTGTATAACAAGGAAGAAAGTAGCAAGAGAAGGCTGGCATATATTTTTTGCCCCTTTTGAGTACCCAGTAGCACATATATTTTTGTACCCTTTGTTTCCTCTGCTGAATCCCTCTTGGAAATGAGCTTCCTCCCAATATTTATGGTTAGATACAGCTGTTTCTACAGATTATAACAATGCCCTGTATGCAATTATCCAGAGAACAGTATGAGGACTCCTGCCCAGGGACCAAGCCCTCTTTGGTGCTTCCAGTTCTTGTACAGCATTGGTTTTGAACCTACATGTCCTCAGACACTTTGGAAGGTCTAAGGATACTTCTCAGATAATCACATCATTTCCCACAGGGATGGATACTATGCACTGTGTAGCTTGTTGCTTCAATTTCCATGCAGCTTTCTTCCAACTGTTTCTGAAGATAGTTGAAGTCCTCGTAAAAACACTCTTTGACATCAGTGCTGGAGTAATTTATAGTGTCCTATGCCAAGGCAGAATATAGCAGATGAACAGCCTACTCAAGTCATAAATGAGCTTATATGCACTAGAATATATGCACTAGAAATGGTTAATTGGTAAATTTGCATACTTCAGGTGAGAGGACGAAAATGTATTTTTTTAATACAAAATCATTTGTATTGCTACATTTAACTAATCGAGTCTGTAATCTAGCACCACTGCCTATGTGGTGAAGAGGCATTCAACTTCATTACTGATTTTCTTTTTACTATTCTTTACTTAGTAACTCCCACTTTTTTTTGAGGGGGGGGCTGGTGGAAAGAAAGGCCACTTGTCCTGTGGGAGCTTGTTAATGACTCCTAGAAATGTGTGCTCTTATTGGGGAAAAAGTGCTTTACCTATAGTCAATCCTACAGAAATGTGGGGTGAGGTCCCAAGACTGCAATACTTACTTTACATAAAACATCAGGTTGCTCTTTAAATAGCTGTCCCAGAAGCGCAAGGCATTTTATTATCCATTAAGTTACTTAGCATCCACTATATTTTTTTAAAAGTTATTTTCCCCAGAGGAGTTCCTAATATATGGTATTCCAGCACAGAGGAAGAAGAGCAAAGTATCTACAGCAAATAATCTTCTGCTAAATTCAATCCTCGTAATTTAGGAAGTGTAGTAGATAGCAGTAAGAGTGCTGAGAGATCCATATGATACCTCTCTACATTTAGGATCTGTCCTGGACTTCTGTATGGGCAACATGGCAGAGCTTCTTTGCCTTTTTTATAAGGGGAAATACTTATTTCTATGTTTTCCCTGAATACTTCTACAGCCAGTATTCTTCTGTGTTGGTTTATAGCGGGCAACTCTAGATGTAGGCATGTGTGTGAGGGGGCCAAGTGGATAGGTACTACCGGCGAACAGAGGAAGGCAGACCAGAGGCACTGTACAAGTTTTAGCTGTGCAGAATCTCTATGGAGAAACCTACACTAGAAGCTTACTACAAATGAAGGAGTTTGGCACCAGATTATGGACCTTAAAACCAAATGGACATCCTTCTGGTTACTCCTGAAAAAAAAAGTGGGTGGAGGAGGGGTTAGTCACATCTCCTCAGATGTCTACTAGAAGTTACTTTCTTTAGATGCCGTATTTAGCTGAAATGAGTCTTCTGGTCCGACTCGCCAGGCTCTCTGCAAAGGCACTCATGTCAGGTTTCTCAAAAGGGGAGAAATTCAGTTTCACAGGTTTTGTTCTAAAGGCAAAGGTGAGCTCAGAATTCTTACATTTTCTGTGATGAGGCAAACAATCTAACACGAAGAGCAAAATGTGAGAGGCAATGAATTCTGGAAACTAAGAAAATCAGTTATTGATTGTAATGGAGATATAGAGAAGGAAGCCTGAGCTTTACAAAATGAATTAAGCAAGGAGGAAAACAAAAGCTTCTTCCAAAAGAAGAAGCCAGAACTTATGAAAACTGCATGCTCAGGGACAGGTTATGGCCTTGAAGTTAATACCATCGGTGACAACTTCTGGAGAAATATTTTTTTTCAGTTTCCTGAATTACTATTATCACTTTCTTAACTCTGTTGGCTTTCAGCTATCCAACTCACCAGTATGCCTAGAATTGCTTTAGTCGTTAAAAGTGATAATGTATTACAGCAGATACACAGATACCGTGTTTGAAGGCATCTTCCAAATTACATGAAGTGCAGAGATAAAGTTGCATACCACCACAATATGGATTAATTTTCTGGGTTTTGTTGTCGTTATTGTTGAAAAGCATTCTTTTTTCAGCAAAATTTCCAAATATGAAAAGAGGGGTTCTGCTGGACTGTCCTGTTGTGAGTAATAATGCATGTGTCCTTTTATTCAAACCTAGATCAGATTTAGTTGTAAAGTGCACTAAGGTGAAGTTCTCTGAGAACAGACGTTGTAGTATTGAAGGGAGACTCCGTGATCACTCTGACTGTTGTGTGGCAGGCAGGTAAGAGCTTCTCTGGAAACTGTTCAGGACATGAGGGACAAAAGGGATTTATAGAAAGGTATTAACGAAGGTTCATGGTAGCTGAAGGATGCAGCCACTCTGACGATGTCCTTTTAAGCTTTCCTATACCCCTGTCCCTCTCGAACTGCCTGATGCACAAAGGACAGCATCTCTCTCCCTTTACACTGCTACAAAGTCTAGCAAGAGATGTCTTAAAAATCCCTCCAAATATGATGGAGACGGGTTTTGGTCGGTTAGCTAGCTACTTATTTCATCTCTCTGGAAAAACGTGGCAGGAGTTAGAAGAAGCAAGACTCCATCTCTAAATTAGAGAAGAAACTTTTGGGAGAAGGAATGATCTAAATTTTGGTCTGCCTACCCATGTAGTGATGGCTAAAATGCAGAGATTTGTAAACCCTCCCCAAAGAAAGAGGTCTGTAAACCTCAGATGATGAGACTGGAAAGCAGGGATGTGACTGCGCTGTTACTGCTCAGTCAGCAGATTTCAGCCTACCCTCATTTTAAATCTATTCTTTCTAAGCTTTGTGGGCTCCAGCATCGCTCTCTTATCAAGTCACTAATCCATAATGAGAATATTACTCTGTTTGCCCCAATAGGAATGATCATATTGAAAAAAAAAAAAAAAAGAAAACAAAGCACTGCAGCAACTATCCTAAATGGTCTCAGCGAAGCGGAGCAGCTGTGCCTACCATGACATGGAAGCTTTTGTCCTCCTTATTTTTTAAACACTTTGAGGTTGAAATGACTCGATTCAGCAGAGTCCATTTCCTTTCAGGTTCATTTCTTTATGATGCTACAAGAGGAATAACTTCAGCTTCCAGCCACCCACAGAAGGTGCAGTGTAGTGCATCTGGTTTATGTGCTTTGTGTACACAGCGGCTGCTGATTATATGTTATTCACCAACATACTAAGTACAAAGGCAGATAGTTGCCACGTTTGATAGGTTAATTTTAAAGGGGTTTTGTTAGCAAACAAATCTTAGAAATAAAGCAAAAAAATGCCCAAGTTTGGTTCCAACCTCTCCTCCTCTTCTGGGGAGGAGCTGCTCGCCTCTTCAGCAAGAATTCAAATGAATTGAAAATTCCTTTAGAACTGACAGCCCAAGTGTAAGAATGATAAACGGCTTTGGCCTTGATAATTTTTATTAAGCACTAAATGTCACATTTAACCTGCATTACTGAAAGCAATTACCCATGTATCAACAGTCAAGCAGTGCAGAGCTAGACGCCTGAAGCAGCAGCATTATGCTCCATCTGGGAATAAGGATTTTCAATTAGAAGGCAAATAGCTGGAGAGGGGATCAAGTCCTCCAGTGGCTCCCAAAGGAGGTCTATGAGAAGCAAAGTCTTCATATCCAAGTAATCGCAGGCAATGTCAACAGAGCATTCCAAACCATCTGCTGCCAGAGTAGCATTTACTTTATCAAATCTCAATATTTACAGAACACTGATCAGCTCGTGGGACCAGGATGGCTCACTGCCAGGGTGTTCTGGGAAATTCATTTTAAGGTGTGTTTCAGTAGGCTAATTAATTTACAAGCACCTGTTTCATCACTGGGAGCTGTTAGCACACCAGATGAGCTGCAGCAGGGGAAGGGGACTTTTTATCCCAGCTAAATTGATTTCAATTGATTTTCATTTACTGATGGCACAGTTGTAGTTTAATATGAGCGTGGCCTAAAGTCTTTTTGTTTATTAATGTATAAGCCAGTTTAGGTAGTTTATTATTTAAAAATATACTTTGACTCTAGAAGACCTACGAGATTTTTTAAGTTAAATACAGCACACACCTTCCCCGAGCAAGGTATATCGTACACATCCTAATCCATTTTGGTTAATTGTTTTTTTTTCAATGCTATGTTGTTTAAAAGAGAAAAAAAAATACAGCTTTTTCTGTTAAAAGATGGGCCTAATTCTGTTGGTATGTCATTCAGAGAGTCTCTGTGAAGGAAACATCATGCTGTAAACCTCTCTGTACCCAGCACCAGGAATTGTGGCACCTAACCTCAAACTGCTCTCTCACACCAGGCATTGAGGTTCCTAACTTCTGTGTCTCAGTTTCCGCCATCAACAAAGGAACTATAATAACTTCTTACACTACTTCTTCACATCAGGGAGCCAATTCAGGATTAATTAGTTCACGTTTGAATGTCATTTTGCAAATGTAAAGTTCAAGATATTTCTAGTTAAGATGTGACAAGTGGCACAGAGGAATGATTTGCAAAGCCAAATTAATAATTTTTGTTTCATAAGCACAGTGTAGCAAGAGCTACATTACGTAGAAGAACAGTCGTCTTCAAAGAAGCCAGACTTTTGAACATAGAATATTTTCACAACAAACTACTCAGATCTGAGTGACAGACCAAGAATGAATTGCAAACATTATTTGGCTAGAATTTTAGTGTGATAGGTTTGAGAAAATAAATCGGAGATTAACTTGAGAAGAACTTGTGTTAACACAGCAGGATAAGATTTAAGAGGCTTGGGAAGTCCTGGGACTCTTAGGCTGCCTGTGAGGCTTTCGCCAGATCTTTGTGTCCTTCTGTTCTCACTCTGTAAAATGAGGATAATATTAGCTGCCCCACCTGCCTTGTTTAGCATCTTCAGACTGGGCATGGGGTGACTGTTTTGCCATGTGCTATTACAGCAGTTTTCACCTTACTGCTCCAGTATTGGTTGGTTCCTCTTGACACTGCAGTAATAGAAAGAGGGAATAATGACAATTTTATCACAGTAATGTCAAGATAACCTAACCCATATTGACTTCCTCTTGACAGTCCTGTAGTACAATTATTGTCCTTTTGAATTACTGGTCTAGATCTTCTTTACACTGTGGATGTATGGTGGCTATATGAGATGGAGGGAAGATCTCTCAAAGAAGGCAATTTAAATTAGCAGGAGAAAGAATAAATAGTTTAGGCAGCTGGAAGCTCAGCTTAAATAGATTTTGATTAGAGATAAAGAATGTATTTTTTTAATCGTGATAATTATCTACTAGTGAAAGGTTCATGGGGGTTTAGTGGATTTTGATCTTTAGATCACATATTTTTGCTTGGGGTCAGCAATGAAGGCCTTGATGAAGAAATCCCGTGGCCTGCTATGTGCTGAAGATAGAATAAATATACTGGTTTTCAGTTTGCTTTTAACTTCAGGTCCGTGATTCCCTGGTAAATTTTGGGCTACTTCTTCAGGGAACAACAAAAATGATTTAAAAATAAATTAATCTCATATTATGTTATATAACAGCCTACACGTGTGAAGGAGTTTGAGTCAGTCTCTGCTAAAGCAGTTCTGAAGGTCCATGAAGGGGAAAAAATTTGGAACTACTCATCCAGTGAATTAATGGTGATTTTTTGCTTTAAAATTTATTCAGCAGTTTTGTGTTTCATCCCTTGGAAAGAGGGAGAAAGAGCTTGGGTCTTCTTTGTGCCCTCCCAGTTAGAGTGGGCTCCGAGGGGTGTCCTGGGTCAGCAGCACCCCTGGAGTGTCTGTGGCGTTTCACAGGGCGGTCTTGCCCTTGGCACACGCACAGGCACATCCCTGCTCTGATGGGAATTGCACCGAGGGCCTTGCAGGGTGCTTGTCATACAGTAGAGTCGTGTTTGCTACTAATTGCAGGATTGCCACAGCTATTTAGAATATGTACCCAAAGGACGCAAGTATTCCTCCCTACAAATATGTAATACTGCTGCACTAGAATATTCATTTTTATTTAGGACTATGTAACTATATCATGTGGTCATGAAAGTTTTCTTTCAGTGTAAAATGCTTCTGTTTGTTTTAAATTTACTCCTTCCATGGTCCTGGTCTGACATACTCCATGTCTTTGGGTTCAGTTTGGCAGGAGAGAGCTTATTTCCAGCCTTTGCATTTGTTATCCATTGGTTGGAGAGGTTTTTCTAAAAGAATGATTTAAGCATGAAGGCTTTGTACATTAGCTTGTTTATATATTGACAATGGGGGAAAATAAAGGATTGGACATACCTGCAGAAGGAGGAAAAACTTTCTATGAGTATCTACAAATTTCAAGCTTATGATTATCCCAGAGCCATGATCTCATCCAGTTTCTAATGTTAAAAGCAGTGTGTTAGCATTTATTTGTCTGTTTCTTACCTTTATGTGTAGTGAAATGGGTAGAGGAGGAATTTTGCTAAGTTGGGTTTTTTGGGGGTTTGTGGTATGGGGTTTTTTTCTGTGACACACACGTCGTTGTTTTTCTCATCTCAGAGGCTGTTTGACCGTGGTAATATCTGTGTCTGAGGGGTCTCCTTCATATGGAAAATGAAGAAAATTTAATAATGTCATGAGGTTCAGAGAGGGGTCTTTAGTTTGCTTGGTATCTGAGATAAGGGTAGTTAAGCATGATCATAAATTTGTTGCTTATAGTGTGTTGACAAAGTGCTTGGATTTGTGCAAAACAGAAAAAGCGGCATTTCTTGCTTCAAGGAACTACCTTAGTCTAACTTAATTTTTAAAAATGTGTTCACGTTCTTTTTCTGATTTTCAGAGGATATGTTCATCAAAAATGTCAACATTTCAAGGAGGAGAAAGTAACTGTTTAAAAATGAGAAAGCTGTAGTTTTTCAAAACAGCTGGGATTTGCTTTGACTTCCCAAATCTGAAAAAATACCTTTGAATAGGGAATGACTAACAGAACACATTATGAACATATTAAAAAGCTGGTCTGCAGTCCTAAATATATGGCCGTGTTAAATGTAAAGTCACTGTCGTTTATACCTAAAAACATCTTTTTCTTTCCAAATTCTTCCGGTGAAAAATAATTATTTATTTCATAATACAACTTTTTTTTTTGTCTTGCAATCACCACAGTGATGGATATTTACATTTGAAAGAAATTTCAGCAGAGATGTAGATCAGGCAAATTGAGATAGAGCAAATTCTGACATTTTAGACTTATTTTGGTATCTCTCAGGGTTTCAGAGCACGATTAAATTGGTTTCACCTAGGAAGAGAGTTGTATCAGCCATTTAACATGCACATAAATAGCAAGAGAGTAAAATCCTGGACACTCTGAAGTCAATGGCAAAACTTTCACTGGATCTAACATTTTACCCAGTAAGTTTTGAGAAAATATGTCAAATTTTATCCTGCGGTAATTATCTTGAAGTAATTGTCTTTAATGTCTTACAGAGGGTGCAGCGAATAACATGCTGAGCCATCCTGAGGTGATAAAAATGACAGAAATTCACAGAATGGTGGGGGGACAGGAAGACACTGTTAATACCCCCGTAGCAGCGCTGTAACTACATAGCAGAAAATAGACTGGAAATCCCATTTATTCCCTGAAATGCCTAATAGTACCCTGCCACTGCAGCCATGGGTTTGTGCCAGGTATTTTTTGACAAGCGTACTAACCTGATGATCCCCCCGCACTGTTAGTTGTGGTGTTTTATTGCTAGTTGGTTGCATGCACTGGGACAGGTGCTTTATTTGCTAATGAAACTGAATAAATCTTTAAAATGTGGCCGTTCAAGCACAGCTGATTAGCAGCTGCAGGAAAGTAGTTGTGTTATTGTGGTGGAGGTTTGTTCCTTGTAATGCAGAAAATACATACCTACTCAGGAAGTCCCGGACTTAGTGTGACCATTGACTTGTTCCAGAGAAGCCACCAAAAAGCTTTAATTACTACGTATAGAAGTCTGGCTCCATTCTCCCCTGTGACCTAGAGGTGAAAGGATCTATATTTAACTTTTAACAGGGTCCGTAATCTATCCACTCCCCATCCCCATCGTTTGCTTTATCGTTCTATTTCAGCACCCTGTCACAGTCTGGCTTCCACAATGCTCTCACAAGGGTGATTCAGCATACTGTAATTTTATTGCTGGTAGTTCTGTTTTCTTTAATGGGATTTGTTTTACTTTGCAGAATTACTTTAAGCTCTGATCTGTTGTAGGATAAAGATGTTATTATGACAGTGTTAGCTTCTCTGTCAATTACAGTGCCTTGAGGATTGCATTTTGAGACTTCATGTAAACACTTTACAGAGCTAATAACATAGATACCATATGTAAAGCTTGAAAAATATTTAAATAGGGCACATTTGAAGGAATAAAACAATCAAAAGGCTTTTTGGGGGATAATGAAGATTACACTGAATTGTTTAAACTCAATGTACAGCTTTTAGAACATAACCCATATACCATCATCCATTTTCCTTTTTCTTCCTGCTTAGCTACAATTTATTTGAACTGTTGGAATATGTTTTCAGCAGAATTCCTTTACAGTAATTGATGAGATCTCTGGGATAATGTCTTTGGAACAACAACCTTTCATTTATGTAACAATCATTAGTCATTTTTGTTAACAGTCTTGACTATAAGAAAAACAGTTGTTACAAAAATGAAAACAAGCAAGCTAGCTAGCTGCTTAGGCAGAAATGCATCACTTTCTGTGATGGCAGTAATGTTGCTTGGATGTTTTGGCTGACTCCAAGTGAGGTTTTTTAACCCCTTTGCAAGCAAAATAACTGCAAGACTGCAGCTGGTAACTTCAGTCACAGATTAACTGCAGCCATCAAGGGTTACTACTGATACAATATTTTCAGTATAAGATTTTCTGTGGAGACTGAAACAGAAGCCCAACCTTTGATCAAAATGGAGTATTTATTATTTCATTTTTCTTATAATACTTGTTCCATACTATAGTTTGAATACTGTTCCTCTCCTTTCCTTCCCCTTCCTCTTCCGCCTTCCCCTTCCCCTTCCGCCTTCCCTAGTAAAGCAAGTATTCTCTTTCCCTTACGAGCAAAGCAAGTATTTTTTTTTCCAGTTTTGTGCACTGTGCAGCTCTATTAAACTATCATCTGGCTTATTTAAAGAAGGTCACATAGCAAGTCCATATCACCCTAGTTATTGTCAGCTGTCTTAGGAAACGATTGGCAGGTGTAATGGGATATAAAGTGAAAATATGGTGGTCCTGCCGCTTCATTTTCTTCATCATCCCAGTTCTGGTGGTGTTATTTTTCCACCTGGTTGGGTTTGGGTTTTTTTTTGGGGGGGTGGGGGGAGTCGTGTGTGTGTTCGTTGATGAATTTAATTTTTTCCTTCAGTTTTCTATGGGTTTTAAAGCCCCACTTCTCCAGTTAATCTGTAGAGCTAGCGTTGCTTGCATTTCTTCAATAAAAATTCTGACCTGGGGTTATACATGCAACAGCTCTGTGATCATGGCTCTTAGTTAGCAGAACTCACCTAGATAACCCAAAGTTAATTTTCCTGAGGAATTAATTCGGAAGTTAAGGGTGTTACTCATTTGAGTAAATGCTGCTCCCTCCAGATGCCAGCTCCGGCAGGTCCTGGTACTGCAGCTCTAAGGAAAGCCACCTGGAGATCACTGACAAATCACTTGCACATGGCTTTCGTGACCCTATCTGAGCACTATCAGTGAAATCCACCTCCTCACATCTACCTCTTCCTTCTCTTTGTTCCCAAGTCTATTTCTTGCTGTCAAGGAATCTGAAGACTTGGAACTAGGGCCTGAATCATCAGAAAATGGCACGTACTGTGTTACTGTCCTTCTCCAGTGTGAGACTGAATGACTCTGTGGTTTCCTATATAAAAAGTGTCTTTTGTGAGATTGTCTTTTTGTTTAAACAAAAAGAGAGAGAGGGAGAGAATGAAATATACTATGGAATACTCAAGCAGATGCTTGGCATTATATTAACACATGTATTATGGCGTATCATGTAATGGTACACTGTGGGGAATAGTAATGAATAGTTTGGAGCACAATAATGTGCATTGTTGATGTTTGTTAAAATAAAGATATTCAATTTATAATAAAAGGGATTAGAAGCTTAATTCATGACTATGTTAATATTTGTCTGCAAGTACACAGATAAATGGTAACGTACCTTATCACATTAAACACCTGCACGTACAAGTTCCTCTGCTGAGATCTCCATGGGATTGTATGTTTTACAGAGCTTAAACTTTCATTTCCCAAAATAATGATATCATTCATTTACAGATATAGATAGGCTCTTCTTACTCAAACTCTATCCTGAAATGAGAATTGTTACTTCAACTACAAAAATGTGGGATTAATTACCACAGTGATTGCCTGCTGCATCATCTGATGGTATTTGTATATGGAATTTATATATTTTGCAACAATCTGATTGCCTGACAGAAGTGAATTAAGACTTTCTGATATACACTGCTGTTAAAGGTAAATGATCCCTCCAACTCAGATGTGATGAGCCGGGCGGTGGTGGCAAACAGATCTTATCTCAACACAGATCTCCCAGTGTCTTCCCCATATTTCCCACATGCCATCCCCTGTGAACAACAGAAAGGAATGTGCATTTGTGAAGAAAATGCATAATTAAGGAGGGTGATTGATGTCTGAACTATTTCATTGTTTAGCTCTGCTGTGCAGTGTTTACAGGCATACCGGATGCCTGTGCAGTCTCAGTGTATGTGCTTGGAAGCATCCAAAGGGTGTCAGCAGAAGCACCCACCAAATTCCCCTCCGTGAAAAACATCATCCAGACTAAAATGGCGATAATTCAGACTGTCTTTGCTTGCCAGCTTTGCTAAAAGTAGGATCAGAAAAGGAAAACAGTGCTTTAAAAACCAGACTAAAAGTGACACAGAACTGTCCTGAGCAAAGTCACCAAATCGGGCACTTGGAAGGATTCGGCTGCATGAAGGCAGTTCAAAGAAATCCTGTGGACACAAACAGGGACATCTTTCCAGAGTAGGGAAAATAATTCTGGAAAATAGAAGAGGTAGCCAGAGATCAAACATGGCTGAATATTTCCAGCTAAATGCTGTGTGAAAGTCTGAGAGAGAACTCATTTCAAATTTATATTTCAGGACAATATATTTTTTTTTTTTAAATAGAAGATTTCCTCCTGTTCTTTAGTTGAAACCAGTACATCATGTAAGCACCAAACACAGTCGTAGCTGTTAATGAAATAAACATTTTATTCAAAGCTTTGGTGTGAAAGACGTTTTCTGGGAGCTCCCAGGTTTACGGCTGTATCACATAGTCAAAATGTCCTGTCTAACACGTACACAGCAAACCTGCTTAAAACTCTTGACTTTGCTATCTTGTCCTCTCTTCAAGCAGGTCTCACGGACAATACATGGCTTCTAATCCTCTCTTCAGTGTCTCGTGTCGTTTCTACAGAACCATGTCCTCCCTCCTACCCTCTTTTTCCCCACACGTGCTTTTTTGAACTTGTCCTGCCAGGCATACTCTTTAACACATTTTCTATTAACTAACAGTTTAACAGCAAAGTACAGTTTATTAACCAACTGTCCCTTTTAGTACCACATTTGCTTTTTATTTTGTGTTTTGAAGTTTATTTTTAGCATGCAGTTTGATCGTTTGGTGCAGCAGCACGATGGAGAGATTATGACCCTCTTGGCTGTGTCAGATGCAGTTGTGTAGTATATGGCTACAGAGTTGTAGTCTATGTTGTGCAGTGAAAATTAAGCCTCTCTGAGTGTGTGTGTGTGTCTGTATGCGGCTTGTGTGAAGGAATGACCATCTTATGGACCAGGAAAATCAGGGAGTCTATCATTTGAACGTCGTCCTGTACCTTCTGAAGTAGCTGTTCATTGAACATTTCTGGGCAACACGTTGGATGTGTGTAAATGCATGCGTTGGGAGACATTCTGCATGCCCAAGGGTGTGTGAGACACCCACCTTGGGCTGGCAGATGCCAGCTGGACCCAGTGGGAGGCTGTGCCTGTCTGGAAGAGCAGCAGGAGGCTAGGAGCAAGAAATTTGAGGGTTGAGAGTGGTGCCAGTCATGTGTATTCCAGCAACTGCCTCTCACCATTGGTATCCACCCATTAAACGGAGGAATTAGAGAGTAATTTAATTCAATCCAACCTGCATTCCTGTGAGTAGTGCAACTACCAAAGCTCATTTTTCTACAGATTTGTGTCCCCTGCCTTTCCCTGCGGGCCACAGCAGTGGTCTTCCCCATCCTCCTTCTCTCCTGACTCAGCGGTGGGTTATTAAGGCGTCTCCCATTGTTGATACCCAGGTCTTGGAACTTGTGGGGACTTTCTGTGTATCAGATTTGAAAGCTGGTTGACATTTTCCAGAGGGTTAGAAGTAACTGGAGAGGACAAGCAGGCACAGCAGCAGTACAGCCACAAAAGCAGGAAAGACAAAATCTACAGGCTAACCTCGTCCAACACGTCCCCCTGTCCTGGCTAGTCATAATTCTTAATCTCTTTATTTTTTAACTGTCTCACAGAACAGAACATTTTCATGTACTGCAAGAAGAAATGTTCTTGGTAGGCCTCCATTTTGTATCTTAGGTACATTTCAGCAAAACATGATAAGCTTTAATCTTTTACATTCCCTCTCCAGTTCATGTTCTTCTGAACGTTCATTCTTCTGGCTGTACCTACTCACTAGAGACCTGCTCCCCACACCATTCTCAGTGGGGCGATGCACTTGGGATCCTGGGTAAGCCAGAAACTTGCTAACAATAACTAAGAAGCAAGCGACATTAATAAACCTAAATTAAGCTCTGAGTCTTGCTACTGGTAACTCTGTTTTTCACAGACTTGGATCTGTTTGTAAATCCAACCTTTAAAAAGCGCCCGTCACCCGAGAACTAATATACTGTAAAAACACTGAAATCTGTTATTTTGGCAGCGGCTCTTTAGACGAAGTGACAAGCCCCTCACATTTCCCTGCACGGAGCAGCTGACACAAGGCCGACTGCGGGCTGGGAAGCTGGGGCAAGGTTTGCTCTGTGCACTTTTTGGGGAGCTACCGACCTCAGAGCTGGCGGGCAGAAAGGGGCGGCAACGCAAAACTGGCAGGGTGCTGCGACGCTGGATCACCCTTATGAAAAAGAGAGGAGTATTCGGGCTTCCTCTGGCCTCCTCAGGGTCTTGGCTGCCGGCACCTCCCTCCAAGGGAGAAGTAAAGAAATGTGTCGTGTCACATTTGGGATGATAATTTGGGATGATAAAACAAAATCACCTAGAGACAACACCGTGGCAAGACAAGATTTTCCCTAAACTATGACCCCGAAAGGTATGAACGCTATGAAGAACCTCTGATCTGCTTGCTCCTGCATGCATGCTCCAAGCATGCAGATAGACTATTAATACAAAAATCTTTTGTCTAACTAGGGAAACATTGCTGAAAACACTTGATTTTAAAAACATGAGTGTCTGTCTCTGTTTCTCATATATTTGGGAGAGGAAACTAAAATACATTTGTTACATATTAAATGACCCCACAAATCTACAGATACATTAAATAAGAGTTGATGATTTTCCCAATAGTTATATTTTCATAAGCAAACCTTTCTTCACACAACTATTCTGCAGAAATAAAGCTGTGCACATTTATTTTAATTTTTAGTTCCATTTCTCTTGTCATTTTAAAATATATTTTTTACCAAATTCTAATTCAAAATCTTTGAGTAGAATGTCTTTTATTCATATGTGATAAATTGGGGGGATGAAACTGGAGAAATTTTCAATTCATATTCTTCTATTAAAAAATTATATATATTTCTGAGTGACATCATTAAAAAAACTCTTCAAAAACTCCTATTCACACTAGTATTTTAGATCTTTCGCTGATTGTATATTTTTAAAGATAACTACTGTATGTTTGGAGGAAGATCAGTTTCTTTTTTTTCCCCCTCTTATTTCTGCAGAATGACTTTCTTTTTAAACACTGGGACTTTTGTTATGTTAATCAGTCAGGGAACATTTCCAATTCAATTTTACATGAGCGCTGGTCAGCTAGAGTTTCCTTTGTTTGATGTCCCTTGAGCCTTCCCTTGTCTTTTAAACTGTAATTTAGTTGGAGCTGCTGTCAATTTACTCCGTCCATTACATTTACAGTGATATTCCAGACATTGTCTTCTATTCAGTCCTAGAGAAGTTCCTCGACCTAAATAAAATGTGCAAGGAAAAATCCTATAGAAATCGGAAGTACAAGCACAGAACTCCTGCTTGCCTATGTGCAATGCATGCATACAAATAAAATTGTTGCTACCTACCAAGATTATTTTTATTTTGTTTTTAATCTGACAGATCCTTACACTCAAGAGAGCTTCCCAATGGTAATTAATTAGGATTTTCAATGAAGTGGACATGTCCCATACAACTGGGCAGCCAGCTTGCTCTCTGCTCTGCCATGCCTTTGTAGTAATGAGATTTTAAACTCTGCTACTTTTTAACTCCACAGAACAGCCCTTACCATTAAGAAGTGGATTTTTTTATCACAATTACCAGCTGTCATGGAGTTCAACAAATAGAGCAATTTCCTTGCCCTTAGTCCGTATCAGCAAGTTCCTAAGGCTTCAGTGCGCCAGGTGCGAAATCGTTGCTTTAAGCAGTGGGACAAGAAGGGAAAAGCCCCAGAAAGAGGGTGTTAGAGCCGATTTTAACCATTGAGCTGCCTTGACTGAGGGTGATACCAATGTCTGTGGCAGCAGAAGAAGAAAGTATTGCCTACACGAGCTTCCACGTGTGCCTCTGAAAGCTGTTACCTAGGACTGGAGACCTTAAAGGTAAAATACTGAAATATCATGCCCTTTCCTGTATCTCCCAAAAAGAGAACAAAACAGATGCAGTTAAATAACAAATGATAGACACTAAAACTTCCAGCCCCTGGTAGCGGTCTTGGCAGTGCCAGCTGGCCGTGCTGTGCTACTTCTCTTTACCATGAAAGCCAGCGAAGAAGTTTCTGTTCATTACAGTGGAAGCAAGATCTTGGCCTGTGATACCAAAGTTGTTCCCAAGTGCTAAATCTCATCTGAGAAATGAGGCATTTATTTCACATTGCAGTTGCCTTAGTTGCCACGGGAATGGCATACATGTCCATGTACGGGCAAGTGTGGCAAAAGCTCATCTGAATGGTGCTTTCACTGCTGATAAACATTTCATGGCATGAGAAGGTTTGTGGACCCCTGGTATAACATCAGACAGCTTCTGGCACATGTCTTTTGATTCATTCTCCCTTTATGCGGAGCCGGGACAGAGATACCTTTAGCCCCTTGTTGGTGCCTTCACCGGATCTCAGTAAATCTATGGATCTAGAAAGGGAAGAAAAGAGAGTAAGGACTTTGGGAAGCTTGAGAGAAACGGAAACAGGTGGAAGTGTGGTACACATCTCCCTCTGTTGGGATAATGCCTACAGGCATTAGGAAGAAGCCAAATTGTCTTTTCTACAAAGCTCCCCAGCCTGGCTGGGGTAGCTCCTTGCTGTGCTAGCGTTGGGTTTCCAGGCCTTGGGAGGGGGGCAGGTACCATATTGGCAGCTGGATACTTTGAGGCAGATTCCCGAGAGTCCTGAGGCCTGAGGTACGTGTTGAGGTAGGGGCCAAACCCCACTACTTCTCTGGCAGAGTGCTCCGGGAAGCCCTGCAATGGCTAGGGGTTTCTGTCCTTCTGTCCTTCTGAGTCCATCCCCCCATTTGGGGGATGATCGATCCATCCCCAAAAGGCTAGGGGTCCATATTGACTAAGAACAGGAGGCTCCCATTTCAAACAAGAGCAGACTGGCCTGATCCTGCAATGCCTCGACAGCTGCAATTCCTCCGATGTTGAATTTGGTTCTAAAGATATAGTAGACTTGGTTCCTTCATGTCCAGAACAGGCTGGAGGTTGCATTTATCCACATAAGCTCCAGAGCAAAAAGAGGTGAGGCAGGTTCAGAAATGGCTCAAGGTTTCAGGATATTCTGTTCAGAATCTCTGTGTTTCCCAGTTGGTTTTATACTTACATCTATAGCCACCTTTTCCCCTCGAGGACAGGCTTTGGCAATGTCTCTAGGACAGCCAAATAATGAAGCTGTCAATTTTTTCATTTGCCACTAGTGTGAAGCTTAAAAATAGGAAGTGATCAATAGCTAATGACAGAATGCATGGAGGAGCAGGAGCTGCCTGCCCTCTGCCAACAGGCTTGACAAGGTTACTGTTCTGGCAGGGCGCAGACACTTGTACGGCCCTAACCTTCGTCAGCATGGCTTGTTGTAATTATCATGGGTCTTCCCTGGCGTTTACCTTCCATCACTCACTCAGCACAAACAATTCTCAGATTGTTTTTCCATTATAAATTATATTTGGTACCCAGATTTTAAAAGGGCTGAGTTATGGATTTCTTTTTCTGCCCAGTTGTGTTGGTTTTGTTTTTCCTTTTAATTAAGACGGGAGATGGTCTGTGTGCTTGGTTTAATTGCATTCAGTCTCACCAACGGAAACACTGATGTTCTATGCACAGTGCGTATTGGAGCCACGTGTATGGATTTGCATTTCATTCTATATACAATCAATGAACCTTGTTTTAAAAACCACTAGAAAAGGAGAGATCAGTTTCTGTAGACTGTGATTCGCTACGTAGGACAGCTAACGTATCGCAACGCAGAAGCTGAGCAGTGGGGTTCAGGGATACCCTTCAGCTGAGATGAGCTGGGAGGTTCCCAGCACCCGCAGCCCTGGCTGCAGGGAGTCTGCAGGCGCAGGCAATTCATCCACTCCTCGGTGTGACTGGGCCGGCTTCTGCAACCCGGAGACCCAAAAGCATAACCAGGCCTAACCGTGGTTAATGGGAATTTTCTGATTGACTTCGGCTGAGCCAGGGTTTAGCAGTTATTTTTAAGGGAAGCTCAGATCCTGATGTTGCCTGATACTTACTGTTTGAGGCCGGCTTTGGTTATTGCCTGTGCTTAATGTATCCTTGAAAATTGCTTATTTGCGTTAAACAATAGAGGCTAGTTACTTACAGGGAACAGTTACTTATGTGTGGAAAGTAATTGGTTCCACACGGAAGAAATGATTTATTTCTATTCCACCATTTATCTGGGCTGTAAAGTATAGTAATTATTTTATTCCCTTACAGCAGAGTTTGTGATATAAATACATGTTGGATATATGTGTTTTTTAATGAAAGGATTTAAATGTATTTTGTTTGTTGCTTACAAAAACATCAAGAAGTTTTTCTTTTTTTATCTTTCAAAGACAGTACCAGAAAAATTTTCCTTGTAACAAGGAAAAGACTGCTACAAAATGCCTAATTATAATATGAATTACAATTTAACCAGTTTATGCTTATATCTTAAGTAATATTGATTTTTAAGCTAGGTGAACCGAGAAATATTATGAATGCTACTTGTGTACCAAACCTTAAATAAGGGGAAAGGACATGCCACAAGGGCCTTAAGTGTCGTTTACTATGTAGCATTGCTGTAAAGAAAGTTGTGTGAACTATGGGTTATATTGATTGGGTGGCCTATTCAAAAAAATCAGGGGAAAGAAGTCAGGTTTTAGGTTAGTACAGAAAGAAAATCTGTTAGGCTTTCTGGAGGAAGAGGGAAGTTTTCTCTGGTGAAACAAGAGTTTTAATGCACCTTGCTGATTTTGGCAAGATGTCTTTTTTTCCCTTTTTAGAAACAACTCAAGTTAGATTTCAGAATGAAGATTGTTTAAAAAAAAATCTGTTGAGGTGAATTTTCCCTCCATTGTTACCTTTGAAGTTGTTTGCTGAATTTGACCCGAACTGATGACGACTCTGTTTCAGCTCAGCTCTCTTTGTAACTAACTCAACGAGCTTCTGCCATGCCTCTGTACCAGACTTCCCTGGTCATCCATCGGGATCATAAGCTGGGAAGAGGCAGCTACAGCAGTACCAGAGAAGTAGGGGATAGGCTGTGATATAGGACAGTGATCAAGCCACACTTGCCAGGCACTGATGGCTGCTCGAGGAGACTAATCACTGACTTTGCCCTTGTGTTCTTCTTGTCCTCTTCTACAGCTGCTTCTTTATCCTGCCAACAGTCCTTTCTTTATCATTCATATAATTAACATATTTTATTTAGGGTTATTTCTCTCTTTCTAGCCTTGCTGAGGTGATATTTTCCCAATAGTGCTTTTTCTAGCATTCCTTCTAGCCTTCATCTCAGTACTCCTGTCATTGCCAGCAATGAAGGAAAGTTGGATTTAACTGCAGTGATGTGTCTAGGTGCATCCCAAAGTCCTGGTCCCTTAAACATATAGAGATAGTCTGGACAGTATACTGAACAGTCTGCCCTCTGACTATCTGCCAGACTTGTATTTGGTGGAAACCACAGTGTTGGGAGAGAAGGGAAAATTTGTATTTATCAAGCAGTGGATCATAGCATAAAACACTTCTGAGATGCATTTAGGCCATAAACTACCTTTTGCATCCCTCAATTCATATTTAAGGACAGTCATCCAGACTCATTCAGGACATCCTTGGATGTGTTATTACAGTTGTTTTGGTGTCAAATGTTTGGTTTTCAAAAAATGAAAACATTCTGGAAATAATCTGTTTCTTATTGTGAGTGCATGGGACTTTTTAGTCTCAATGTGACTGAACTAAAACAAGAGTCCTTCCTGTATGATTTTTCTTCACTTGACAAAAGTTTGGAAAACCTGACACAGTTCAGAAAATAAAGAAGTTCCTGTTCAACAGACCAACCAAAACATACAAAACAGCTGAATTTCTACCTAGTGCACATCTAAATGTATTCTCCATCAGAAAACAGCAATTATTGAATACATCATGTACAATGACATCAGGGAGCAAAATGTTCCTCATGCTGCCCAATGGACCATGCTGGAACACCTGTTTCATATCATGAAACCATTTATAATTACTACCAAAGAAATGAAAGCCGAAATGGCATCATTAAATCTAATTCTGCCACTCATGTCTTTGTTGAAAATAATCCCTAAGGGGGAGGGGGGAGAAATAAAACATATTAAAAACACATTCACTCATTTTCCAGTGCGTTAAATCTTTGAGCCATAGAAACAAGCAAATATTGATACTACGCGTAGTCTTAGAGCTGGTAGTTACTTCCATGACTCTACACTGACAAATAGTCATTAAACACCCTTTTTTTCCCCTGGAAGATAATGAGACAGTAGTACTTTCAAACAACCTCACATTGTTCTATTACCTGCCTTGGGCTCTACCCCTTGTAAAAGGCAGGTCTTGTGCATTTTTAATTGTTTCTATGTCAGTAAGTAGTTTTAAAGCAGTAAGCCTCTTTTGTGTTCTTTTATATTCTTTTGTGCTCTAGGGTACTCAAATGGTCCTTATAGTAAATATCCACCTTTGCCTATAACTGGATGGGGTTTGTGCCTCAGGCTTTCACGTGGCAGCCTGGCCAAGAGAAGCCACTTACTCAGGAAATCCATGCTTTGCTATTGCATTTCACCAAATTTTGGCTTAAGTACAACCACCACTGGAAATTCAATATTAGAAAAAAAGAAAGTGGCATAAGTGGCTCTGGGGCAGCTTTAGGTAGCAATGAGGTGGGTGCAGACGTGCAGCCCTGTGGAACCATCCGGTACCTCTGCCCACATTAAAATAGCTAGGTATGGTCTGAGACACTTTGTTTGAACACAAAGCCTGGTACAACTGTACTGGATGTACAGAAGTTATTTTTACTTAGGGTACATCATCTTCTTATCTCTAGTTCAGAAAGAACTAACTTCCCACTGACTGCAAAATATACTTCAAAATACCTACCTTGATTATTTGTAGCTGTCCACGGGAATTGCCTAGAGTGGGCTATTCCTCCAGCCATTATCCCAAGACATCCTACTCTCAATACATTTTAAGTGGGCAGAAGGAGGATGCTTAAGCACAGGCCACATTTCCATGAGTTAGGACTATGGTACTTCTCTCCGAAACAGTAACAAACATCTCACCACTTCTATCACTGACTGGCAAATTCACTGCTTTCAATGGATTTTGATCCTATTACTTCTGTGAAGAAGGGAATGTACAGATTATGACATTTCTATTCCTGTACATTAAAGAAGTGCTGAAATACTGTAACAGTAAAACCATGCATTGTACCTTGACAGGTATCGGTTTGGCTAAATAACAGGTTGGAAAAAGGAAATGATGCACGGCTATAAAAGGGGTGAATTTCACATGACTGGAAGAGGGGAGTCAGCAGAAAGTTTCCAAATGGGTGATGGCATCACAGTTGCAGGCTAAACCCACCATTCTAGCAAATGCCAGGAAAGCTAGGAAAGAGAGATTATTAAAGCTCAGTGAGAGACTTGGAAGAGAGCTCTAGAGTGGTGTCCACGATTGAGTTTTTGAATCTAAAATGACATGGGAAACAGAAGACAAGTGGGTGAGTCCAAAATGAAGACCTTCCCCACAGGGCAGAAAGGGTAGAGACACTATGGACAGAGATGAGGTTTGAAAGGATTTTGAGTGATACTTTGGAGTTTATTTTGTGCAGTATTTACTGTTTACACTGTTTTATGAGTTTTTGGTTCATCTTTGTGTGGTTTTCAGTGGTAGAAACCTTGTTCTGATACTGTGCTGACTGTAGCCTACATGCTGGGGTAACTAGGACTGTTTGCTGATAACCCCAATTTACCTCCTAAATTCTTCACTGAATCCTAAAAGGACTAATTGAAACTCTTTCCAATTCTGCTGTTTAACTGAGAAACAATTATTGTCACCAGTAGCAAAGGTCATGTATGCAACTACTAGCTATTTTCTGGCTAGGACAGGCAGCCACCAGTTTTCTTTCCCGTACAGCCAGTCCTGCTATGGTGAAACGGAAGGGGAAAAAGTGACGAGTCTTACTACCACCAAGGAAAGCACATATTAAAAGCTAAATTTTCACTTGTCACTGTCCTTCTGTAGTCTTCTAAAGCGCCACTCCTGGCTCGGCTAGCTTGTGGCAGTGCAGGTCCCATTACCATCAGAGCAGTACGGGGGCAGGTACAGGCAGCCACATACTGGTGTACGCAAACCAATTCCAGGTTCAAAGTGGTGCGGACATTTTAGTAGCTTTGCCTGGACCAGCATGGCTATGCTGCCTCTGGACTGGTGTGTGATCTCCTCTTGCTGGCACAGGGGAGTCGTATTTTAGTTTGGCTCAGGAGCATGTGTTTGAAACCGTCACCCTTTGGACTCCGTGTAATGCACTGCGGTTCCCATCGCAGAGCAGTCTCCTAGCATGTGAATTTGATTCTTTTTGGATAAATTAAACTGGAAGATGCATTCTGGGAGGGTTACCTAATGCACTGCGACCGCTAATAGGCATGTTGCCTCTGGGAACAGAGCAGAACCAGTCTGAAATGAAACCACCTGAAGAGTGCAGACTTCAGGTCCCCTGCACCAGCTGCTTCCCCTTACAAATCTTCACCCACTGGGCCGCTATTTGCTAAATAATCACAGCTTATATGATCAGCAGGTCAAGGGGCAACACATGGGTTACTTCTGTAAAGGTGTTGCTCTCACAGTTTATTTAGTAAAGTACTACCTTGGCTATACCAACACTGTTACAGTTCAGCTGCCTATTGTGTTTTTTATAGCTGTATTTGGTACACAATAGATGAGCATTTTATGGTTATATGCATGTTTGTATATGTATACAAACATACACAAACCTACTGTTTGGATGTTTTATAACATAAGGTAATGTACTAGATTTTTAATCAGAGCATCCCTTTGTCATAATGCAAAACTAATTGTGTTGTTGTGTGCTGGAGGTCAAAGTTGTTATAATAAAACATCCATCCTGGAGCTTTTTAGAGGAACCTGTTTAAAAAGGTTAAAGTGGGTAATTATCACAACCTTAATTTACAACTACTTGGCAATAAGGGTTGCTTTTCAATGAACCATTTATTCATGATCTGCTGCTTCACACTGCAGGATTCTTCTTGACTAGGTTAGAAAATGTAATTAATAAATGATAGGATTATTTATGGTTCACGGTGCCAGATTGGGAAATTCAATGATATACAGAATGAGCTAAAAATTATTCTTACAAGCAGCATCTTGGTTTTTAATCCATGGATTGGATTGTCACATTACTTGATATGGTGTGGTGAACTCCTGATGGTATTCATAGGACATTATTTTGTTTGTCATCCTCGCTCCTCTGTGTGCCAATAAAAATGGACATGCTCCTTTGAGAACGGAGTTAATGAACGCTGACATGTTAATCTTTCTCTAGTTGAGGTAGGGTGGCATTTGTGTTTGTGCTTAGTTTGTCTATATTAGTGATTATCTCAACCCCCCTGGAAGATGGTTACATTTCATAAACATAAAGTGATCCTCTTTGAGAATTTATTCTACTAATACTAGTTAAGGAAACATGCCTGCTAAATGCAGACAGGCTTTCTCAATTTCAACGTATAAAAAATATGCTAAAATAGGATCATGTCAGCTCTAATGTACTTATGGGCAAAGTGCCTGGTCATGTGTGACTGAAGTTGAAGTTTTGCTATGACCTTCAAAACCTGTAGGATCCAGGCCTAAGAGGAAAAACATCCTGAGTGATAACATTTTATATTATTATTGTTATCAATTATTGCTTGGATAAGAAGTTTTCACAGGGAGAAAAATATTTTATACATTGATTTCTACACAGCCTTATAGAAAACCAGCAAAAAATCTAAATCTGAGGCACACTGGTCGTCTGCCATGCTTTCTACTGATAACACACTAGAGCTAATCAATGAAAATCTAGGCTTTAGCACTAAGTTGAAATGTACCATGGACCGATTCAGTTTCCAGTTTATTCTTAGCTCAGATTCCTTTTAAAATGCTTTCCTATAGTGTTTAGGATTTCCAGCAGTGATTCTAAAATTTCTCTGTGCATGTAGTTGATACTTCCAGAAGTGACCTACTAAGAGAATTAAAACATGCCTTTAAGATTTGATGACGATTTGAGTACCATGGCTTTAGAATTTCAAATGGCGAATAACACTGCACATGAGCATAATGGATGAAACCCAGGGGATTTACAGCATCACAGAAGGGTTGAGGTTGGCGGGCACCTCTGGAGGTAATCCAGTCCAACCCCTCTGCTCAGGCAGGGTCAGCTACAAGGAGTTGCCCACAACCACGTCCAGATGGGTTTTGAATATCTCCAAAGATGGATAATCCTCAATCTCTTTGGGCAACATCTTCCAGTGCAAATTTAATACAGATTTAATTGTAACAACATTTACTTTTAAGTATGGGTAATCTTATGTTTTTCTGTGTGTGCATTTGCATGCAGATGCATATGTAAAATAATACTGGGATTTTATTTTTGTTCTTAGACTGCGATTAATTTATTGCAGCGTTACTGAGCTGTAGTTCTAAACACTAACTTAGGCTCAGATACTGTTTCTCTGTTAGAAGCAATGGTGCCTGCATTCACTCCTAAATTTCCTCTGGTTTTGTTTTAGATTAAATGTACAATTTGAAATGCAAAATGGGTGCTTGTATTTATGCACAAATATATATTAGAAAATGTAAAAAATGTTGGAAAGGTTTCAAAAATGAAGGTAAAATAACAAAACTTGATGAAATGCGGAAAATACCTCGCTTTTTTTCTTTAAGCCCTGAAAATTTTGCAAAATGGAAACACAGGGTGCTTTGTTCCGTTTCCTCAAGAGGTTATTCTTCTTCATCTACTGTCTTTTCTATGTACCAAACACACAGATAAATGGGTAAAAGGACTCTAACTTTTGCAAATACTGCTCTTGGAGTCTGCAGGCTATTTGAACTTTGTCATGGTATGTTCTACTTTGTCCCAAGGTTCTTGCATTTTTTGTAATCTGGGAGGATATCCACTTCTGCTTCTGTGATATGGGATGTTACATGGAGAACCAGCTGTTTTTCAGTCTTCTCCAATGTCTGCAAGGAGTCTGTCTGACTCCAGGCATGGCTCAGGGGGGGGAAAAGTGTTAAGCCCACGTACCTTTATACTGCCTTTTTCTGTGTGTGTATGAACAAGAATCTTTGAGAAGTATAAATCCATCTCATTCAAAGCCCCAGGCACTGCAAGTGATAAAAAGCCTGTTTATTATATTGCCCTAAACCTATGGCAGTCCTGCCAGTCTGCAGCTTCTATAGCAAGTCGTCTTCTTTATGAGAGGAATATACACATTAAAAGATTCTTGCTATGGAAAACAAAAAGCTTCCCCCTCTAAAACATCAAACATTTGGCCAACCTGTGAAGAGACATACTAGACTGCTAGCCTTTTTATCACTTTGCTGTTAGTATTTCCTATGGTTTCTGTCCTTGCAAAATTGTAGTGTTTTCAACATTCACCAAAACTCTCTCACGTGCTGCTGTTTGAGCTTCTTTGCTGTTTTTTGTAATGCTTCAAGCATTCATAGTTATGAGGAAAACTTACATTTTCATTCTTGCTTGTACCTGTATTTCTTTTGGTCTTTCTTTTGGATTGATCCAGTTTATGAGAAGTAGAAAACTAATCCAAATGCCTTTGAATTAGCTCTTCTGGATACATTCCTAGTTCTCATTTTCCCTGCTAGAAGGAACTGGAAAGACTATTGTTCTTCTAAACCTGTCTTCCCAGATTGCAAAGAGGAGTGATAAGGAAGATACCAAAGAGGAAAGTAGTGATTATTTTTTCCTTGTAACTATTTGGGATAGGAGAAGCCACTATATTCCAAAAACCAGAGACAGCGTATGAAGGAAAGCGTCTCCTCTACATTTCCAAACAAAATGAGCTTAAATTTTTATCTTTCTTCAGATATCTTCTACTTCTTCCTACATTTCATAAAGAGGAAGGTGAAGATCCTATAGAAAGTGTGAAGATATTTGTTATATTTTGCATAGGAATTGTCAAATTAATATTCCTGAGCTGAGCTTTGTTTGAAAATGACATTCAGCCAATATCTGGTCTGTGAAGAACAGTGGTA
The DNA here is from genome assembly GCF_964195595.1 of Calonectris borealis. Taxonomy (NCBI): domain Eukaryota; kingdom Metazoa; phylum Chordata; class Aves; order Procellariiformes; family Procellariidae; genus Calonectris; species Calonectris borealis. The sequence continues at coordinate 154,080,939 of NC_134312.1, read as the reverse complement.
TTTTTCCTACGTGGTTAAATGTATGATTCAATTCAACCTTTTTTGTATTTTCTTTTGCTATTTCTTGGTGATTGACAGTGGGTCAAAAACCTTAGACATTCAACAATTTCTGCCTCAATATTGTTTTCTCTTCTTATGTGTCCTTTTCCTCCAAGGTTTTAAATCATTCTGCTTCATTCACCCATAAAGTAAAATCCCCTTATGTGCAGTTACAGGAGGTCTCTTGCTATCTTTACCTCGCTTCCAGCATTTCTACATAAACACCTGAGGAATGTTTTTCTTTGTGACCTTATTTCTGTCAGGATATTTTTCTTTTTTAGCTCCATTTTCTTATTTCTGATTTAGTTTGCCTCAGCTCAACTTGTCTAGTCCCCTGTGTGGCTGCATGAGGAAGAGGTAGTCTAATGTTATTTTTAGTGGTGAATGAATAGTCTTCTATTTTTAATCAGACAGTTTTCATGTTCCATTTCAGGAGTGGACTAATGCACCCTCTCATAAATACATGAATTCCTCCTCCCTCATCCCTGTACACACACACACCTGCATAAGTGTCAATTTAGGCAAGTCACGTGGCCTAAAATTTCAAAAGATGTTAGATTATTTAAACCAGCCTATTCTTTGGAAATTGCAGGGCATTCGTCCTTTGGTAGATCAGTGCAGTGATCAAGATCACTAGGCACCTCTGAAAATTAGGCCAAAAGATGCCATTTTTGAAGCAGAGGGGAGAACAGAAGCGCCTTGCTCCAGCCTGGGCTCTGGGAGATGCCGAGGCTGTTATTTCCACAGTTGCATGCATGTTTATACAATAAAGGGCAGTTTGGGGCAAAGCAGATGAAGGAGTGCAAGCACACCTGCCTCCTGTACAGAAGGTGGTTGGAAAGGTACTTGAAACCACTTCCCACCATGCACACCCACACACCTGCTAAATTACCAGGCAAGTTGCAACGTGTGCATTGGTGACGCACAACTTTGCCTCCTATGGCTGCACTGCAGAGAGGAGTAGCATTGCTTACAAGGTGGTGCAAACTTGAGGCATTCATGAGACAGCTCATGGTATGATTTTCAATCTTCCTGGATGATTAAGTCTTTATTTCTCCTGTCCTCAGTAACCCAGCTCTTCTCTGCTTTCCTTTCCTTGACATTATGCAGTTCAGCTTCTTTTGATCTTGAATATAGCCATTTCTCAAGCTATTGTATCAGCTGCGAGTCTTTTATTCTTCCTAGAAGTATGTTGTGGCACATCATCTGCAGAGGGCTCTATCTCTAGAGATACTCTGTAAACCCATTTTGCTATGCATATGCACAATCCCTGCCTGAGAGCAACGTGCCATCTCTTAGCTGCGTGGCACGGGAGATAATAGGACTTTGCTTCACAACCTGCGTGAGTGACAGAAGTTCAGCACAATGAATTGGCTGTGCCTCTTGTGAGCAATCTGACCATCCCAAATAGACTTGCAGTACCATGACATCATATATTGTTTCCATCTCTCCCTCTCTTTCTCACCTAATCATCCGTAGAATGAGGACACACAATAGTGTGTTTGTGTATCACTTGGGATCAGCAACCAAGTCACCTGTGAATTATACAGGTCAACAGAAATGGAGGTTAAGACTTGGTCCACGTGCATTCTTCCTGTGTCATCAGAGATTACAGACAAAACAAACATAGGGATACACCATAGGCATTTATTAAATGTTATTAGAATTGCTTTATCGTGGGGAGAATGAGAAAAGAAGGGATTATATCTCTGAATGCAAAGCTTATTTACTCTGATCCCAAGTCATCAGAGGGGCTATTTTAAGTGACATAAAACGCCTTGTCTCAATAGAAACATGCCGCAGTATAAAACTGTCAGGTCCTGGTACTTTGTAGGCATAGGGAATGTTGGTTATCCGTGGAAAAATGAGAATTTCTCCTTAGTAATGCTCCTAAAGCTTTTGAGCGGACTTCTGGAGTGCGCTGGACACTGATTCTTTTCTGCCTTTCCCTGAAATTTATCCCTTCCTTGTCATTTTCCCCTGCATTTTCTTCTACTTTTCTGGATAGACCATTAATGTATAATCTGTGTTCCCCAATTCCAGTCAGCAGGATTCCTGCTTCCAGGACTCCATTTATAAGTTGCAAGCATGTTTGCGCATCCATTTGCCACCAGCCACTTCCCTAGGGGCTGCCCATAGTCTGTTTTCTGGAATATTTTCTTTGCTTCTAGGAGACTTCTTTCACTTGATGGTTAAGTTTCCAGCAAGGCATCAGCTATTTTGTCATGGGTGGGAACTGAAGAAACAGGGTTATGGCTTAGTTCAAAGTTTTCTGATTTTGTTCAGCATTTAAAATAAGGCAGAAAGTATAGTTCTGGGAAGAAAAGAAATTATGAGTATTAATATGTCAAAATGACCCAAGCAATGGCTTATGGGCTTGGAAACATCTTATTTTTTTCCTAACTGTGTCGGTTAGGGTAATAAATGATATTACCTCGCCCTACAAACCCTGCCATTTGAAGTGCTTATAGATGAATGAAAGGAGAGTTAGAAACAAGGAAGAAGCACCGAAGATATTATGAAGTAATAAAGGCATCCTGGCTGTAACTGCAACCTGCTGAGACAGATAATTAGTTTGAATGCTGGCAAGATATAAAGCAGCTTTGAAAAAAAGTGGTGGTGAGGATACAGGCAATGAAGGCAGGGAAAAAATGAATGTGATCATCCAAACACAACCACTAAGGCTGGAGAAGAGTGAGAATGCAAAAATGCTATTGGGTATTTGAAATTGGGGAGGGGAATACTTGGAGTTAACAAATACAGCAAAATATCAATAACAAAAGACAGTATTAAATTATGTAACTGACATCTACACCCTAATCAAAACAAAGAGCATCTTGGATCTGCTTCGAATTCTGCTTTGTTAAGAAAATAAGTGAGGCAGTATGATAGGTTGTCTTTTTATTTTATTTTCTAAATTCTGTGATATGCTGAAGAAATTACCCATTGTATCCTGCAACAAATATGCTATTACACATTTTCACTTCATCATATTGTATATGATTTCACTATTTACAGTGTACTATGTTTGTTTTCAATGTGCTTGAGCATTTTCAGTACAGTTTTTGGGTGTGAAGAGAATAGACTCCATATAAGGAGCTGGTCTGCCCTTAGCCTCTTAGCTCGAATCTACCATTCTAGGTCTGCAAAGATTCTGGAATCCACTTTCTTTATTGAAAGAGAGAAATAAAACAACTAAATTCTCAAATTCTGACACAGACAGACGTTGTTCCATCACAGGAACCATTTACTGAAAGACTCTCAGGGAGGTTTGTTGAAGCCATCATACAGGGACTTGCAAACTTACCTTTTATTTAGCTCAAAAATCTCTGATTTAAATTTCTACACAAACATGAGGAAGAAGCAGTCTAACTTGTCTGGAATTAATTTTATTACTACCTTTAACTCTCTTCCCTCTACCCACATCCTTTCCAAACAATTTTTAGACTCTCTTAATAGAAACATATTGAGAGATTTGTCATAAATACTGTACTGATTATTATTACTATGAACAATCTGTTCATTGCATTACTGGTATTAGAAATGGAAAGACCAATTAGACCTGTTAACCCATCTTTTTGTCAGTAAGTTGATTGGGAATTACTGAAGCATAACAAATCTAAGTGGCTTTTCATGTGAATGCCAAGCTAAAATGGATATTCAGAGATGCATTAAGCATTTTTACCTGGCACTGCATTCTTCATTTAAAGATCTACATGTTAATTTGCAGAAGTGCAACATAAACATGGCTCAGGCTTCCGTGCATCCTCTTTCCAATATTTGTACGCACATAAGTGTTGAATAGTAAAATTGTAGGCCAAATGTTGTGAGTAAGGACTAGGAGTACAGTTAACATGGATTACTTGGACATAATACTTAGAGTGATACATCTGGCAGGTATTGTTAGACTGACTCAAGGATTTAACTACAACAGTCACAGGCAAAAATTGTTAGTTGAGACTAGTATCTGAATGCATTTAACAGAGGGAATTTTTTAAAAGATCAAGACACCATTTCTTATGCTGAAGCTTTATTTCAGAAAATGGCTTATCCAAGCAGATAAGAGTTCGGAAAATGGTAGTCAGTGAAAGATAACCATGTGAATTATCCACAGGAATGGTGCTAGAGATTAAAGCAAACAGGATATCTAGAAAAGAGTATGTTTCTTTTACTTTATGACATAATCTAGTCATCAATAAGTAGTTGATACAGTTAGAAATTCTTCGGCAAAGAAATATACAGAGATGGCTGAAAAATTCTTACAAAATACTTCTTTCTTTGGAATTTTCTGTTCTCTTGAGATCAGATTGCTCCTTTGAGATGACTGGAAACAAAGGGCAGATTCCTGGAAAGACTGCAATTGCAGAGCCCTGCCACCTCCCCAGCTTGATCTTCTTAGATGTGAGGCCAGGCAACAACTTGCTAGAAGGTCTGTCCCACAGCTTGTGGTATCGACTTACTTTCATTAAGAATCATTAAAATGTGTAATCTTAAAATAAAAACACATTTCCCTAACAAAATCTGTCAGTCAATTGGAATTATGTATTCCTGTGCAATTCTGCTTTTTGTGGATCTTTTAAAAATTAAATTATATTAAAACATAAGTCTGCTTGCATAGCCTCCCTCAGTAACCCACTGATCATACTTCTCTGTGCCAGCCGAGGTCAGGTAACATGGTGGTATCAGGTACACTGGCAGCAGCAGAAGCCCAGTTTAGCAACACGTTTACTTGCTACTTTAAGAAAGTTCAGAGACAATTTGCCATTGTCACTAGCGTGCTTTTCTTCTCTCCCTGTGGCATAAAACGCATTCCCTTGAACCTTCACTTATTCAGAGGTGGTTTGCCAAAAGAGATCTTTCCCTCCATCTGAGAAGAGCCAGTCCCCTTGTCGCAGTAGAGATGAATAAAAAGAACATCATGTATTAAGCTAAGTGACTGAACCAGGAGTTACAGGGGTAAATGAACCTCTTTCTCTTGTACCCCTTAGGCACCTGGCTGTTTCCTATGTAGGCATACAGAACATCTCAAAGGAAACAAGTTTATATACTGACCACTTAGCTATCACCGAGACTTTCTGCAGGTTTCAGGAAGGAATACTGTTTAGGAAAATACATTCTTCTCTTAGCGTCATCCCTGGACAAAAGCCCTAGGGGCCACTTAGGCTTCCAGGGCACACTGAATGCTGAAAACCTCAGTCTCCGTGAGGGCAACAGGGAAGTTGGGATGTTGGGTCTGGGAGCCTCACAGGGAATACCTTGCCAGGAGGTCCAGGGACCCCTGGGGTTGGGCTGTGTTAAGTTAATCGTCTTAGCTGATTTTGGCAGCCTCAGACAATGAAAAGAAGAGCAACCTGAAGTTTACCCCAGACCTAGAACATTTAAAGGTTCTAGGTTTAACCCTAAGTTAAAATGAAGGCATTGCATTACTCACAAGTATTAACCGGAAGCTACCTCAGTGAAGTGTATGTGAAAAGGTATAGCTAATTCTTAATGCTGACACCCAAGAGCAAAGGATGTTTACTAATTTCAAAGGCAAAAACATCTCGTCCATCTCTTGACTGCAGTTTCACGAAGTCAAGTGTGAGTCACTGGGAACACAGTCTAGCGCTTGTGCCTGGGAAGAGCCTGCGAGCCTGGCATTCCCAGAATATCTGCTCCTCCTTGAATATTCTGGGAGTGAAATCAGGGGATACTTTCTAGCAAACTGTGCTGAAGCGGACGGCCATCTGGGGCTGGGTTTGGTAAGGAAAGGAGTAGACAGCTTGGGGGAGCAACCAACCCAGCCTCGTCAGTTAAATCTGCCTGCAACCCTCAACTGGAAACCTCCAGCTCCCCATATAGCGTACCTGCATTCCTGTCTGTCTGTGTTTTCTGGTTCGGGGTTTGTTTTTCTTTTTCCTGACAGGAACATGTCCATAAACAAATTTCCTTTACTTTTTGACTTCTTTCAGTTACCCAGTCAAAATAAAAAAAAAGGTTTCTATGCAAAATCCTTGAAAAACTCCTAGTATATTTCTTATATATGTGAAGATGGCACAAACAGATTTTTAGATATATTTACAGATATGTATATAACACAGAGCTATCATGACATGAAATATGATTTTCTGAGGTGGCAAAATCAGTCTGGCCAAGTGATTCTTACAGAAATCTGTGATTCAGCTAGGTTTCTGAGATATGCTGAATACAAATTTATGAAGCAGATGTTTGTAAGATACCCCTAAGGTCCACTCATGAATGGAGAAGATGTTTTAGGAGAGTCATCTTGGTGGAATTTTGGACAGTTCCTTTCAATAATATAGGGAAAGAAAACAAATTCAGCTTTAATCTTAGCAGTAATAGACTTGTGCATGAACGCATTTTATAATGTCCCTTCATAAGCTACGCAGATCAGCATTTAGAACATGAGCCCATCTGCAAGCTTTACGAGAGAGAGAAAAATTCCCAAAAGCAACAAATAAGGCCAGCTAAAATATGCTGTAAGTTAAAACTTTGTATTTCACCTAGAACTGAATTCCAGTCTTACACTAAGTGCATAAAATATTTATTTGGATTCAGGCCAACATTTCCATGTCTTTAGTGTAAATAAGACATCTCTATGGCAAGTTTGAAGTCAAATGGCTCTATACAAAATGGCAGCAGCATTAATTAAGCATATACTTTTCTAACCCCTTGGGATTCTGTGTCTATTAATCACATGTCAAAATGGTTCCTATTTTGGGGGATTCATCAGGGGAGTCCTGTTCCCCACTTTTACTTTGGCTGTCAAGTCAAATATTTAAATGGTGTTAGTGGAGCTGAAGAGAGCACAAGAAGTCAGTGAATAGGATGATAATTTATTACCCTTTATGAGGCCTAGTTTTTGTCTCATCAGGTAAAAGCACGCTGAGTCTAAGTCATTCCTGGCATGTTCAAAATGTAGATGCTGAACTGATTGCTTGCCGTGACTCACCTGACTTTGGCGTGACTTCTGCTCACATGCAAGTTTGCAAGTGTAGGTGTGGAACTGAACATACAGTTAAAATAGATGTAGAGCTGAAATACTGATCCTCACTGGGTACAAGGTTGTTTTGCCTAGTCACGTCATTTACAAGACACTTTAATTACTGTTGTTTCCCAGCCTGGATTTTTTTTCGTGAATATTTGTGACATTTGTTTCTCTGAACATATTTAAAATCACAGTATTGTAATGAATTATCTACCACTTTTAAACATGTTCTTTTATAATGGTTAATTAAAAAAATTCGTTATTATTTCACCTCTTGAAAATCCTGGGTCTCTTCATTTACCATTTATGTGTGATTCTTAGACCTCTCAGCAGCAAGTATATTATTTGGACTCAGATTTTGTATGCAGTACGTTAGCATAAAAGCACTATGGTATGTTCAGCCATCTTGGCATTGTCATTTGAGGCTTTTTTAATTAAAAGTCTGCCTTGGAGTATGTCAAGTGCTCCTGTATTTTTGCCATTCTTCTTATCTCTATGGCAACAAAAATATTTCAACATTTACATGGGCATCATATTCTTTGCTAATGTACTATCTGAACTGTTTGTATGCTGAGAAGGGGAACAGCAGAGATTGGCTTCTGCTGGCTGGGATGCAGGAGTTGTCAAGACAACCAGGAGGCCTAAGGATGTCCTTACTAGTAGCATTAAATTGAAGCTTTAAATTAATTCACCCTCATGTGTTTTTGTAGCTTATGCTGTTAATTGAAATAATAGGAATGACCTTCCCTGTACATTCAGAGCACCTGTCCTATTAAAATTGCATGTGCTATTTACTTAAGTACACTCATCTATCAGACAAATCTAGCGTGAAATAGGGGAAAATGGAAGACACTTATATTGTACTGCTATGTATTGACTTGTAGTAATAGGAGAAGCAGCTTTTCTTGTGTCAAGCTTGAGATAGTTGTGATGAACATTTTATTCTGAAATTTCATTTATTTCTGCTTCCCACTCAAGAGCCTTAAGCCTGCATAACTCCAGACACTACAATTTATTCTACACTGTAGAATCTAATTGAAATGAATAGTTAAAATTGTTTTTGTGGCTCTAATATATTTGAAGAAGCCGAGTATCCTGTTTTCGTGTATGCGAGACTGTCTTTTCCTTCTCAGCAGAAAAAAAAACTAAACAGCACGAAACTGTTACTTTTTTGTTCAAATCATAATCTTGCACTGACTTAATTTATGAAGTTACTTTCAATCTCTTTTTAAAAATAATTTTATACAGGAGCTGGTGGAACTTTCTGTGCCCTATCTTTCAGATTCGCACAGCCAAGTATGTAGCCACATGGGAGTGAAAAGATTATATGATTATATGTACATTTGTTTTCCTTCTCAAAAGAAAACACAATCTGCAAACAGCTGTTTTGCTGAAATTCACGAGTTTCATTTTGATGCTCATGTATGTCAAATATTCAATCATTTTTAAACTGGGAAACGATGGGCAAGAATGCACAAATTCTTAAAGAATTGAAAGGATTTCATCCTTCTCTGCAACAAGTTTAAAACACAAGTTTCCATCCTGTATCCTCCTGGAACAGTTTTCATCTCATAAAGAGGGAAAAGCACTTCTAGTTGCCATTGCTTTTATGCTCTTAGGTAGATCATAAAGCTATAGAAAATTTGGGAATATTTGGTTTTCCCAGTACTATATGCATTGATGCACAAACTATGTAATTATACTGACGTACACCAGCTGAGAGTCTGACCAGTAAGCTAATGAACCCTTGAAGCATGTTTGTTGGGCAAAAAACTATCAATCTTTCTTCGTAGATTAGGAAACAGAAAGGAATGATTTAGGTGTTACTTCAGGATTGCTAAGAGTACTGATATTAAAATGGGGATCTGATCTCCCTGTATTTGAGATCACAGGCAAAGTTTCTTGGGGACTCCTCGCTGCAATGCCTAGCGCGTGTCTCTGAGGAACCGTGACTCGCCTGGCACAGTCGTACTTCACTGCGTGCAGAAACTCGAATGTAAGCCGCTAACAGAATGGTACCGAAATCGGTAAAAGCAAACGTAGTCTGGAAACATGAATACCACAGCATGAACTGGAAATGCTACGGGTTTGTTTCTGTCTTTGTGAAGGGACGGATTATTGGGAGAGGGCAGGAGGCAGACAGGCACTCTCTCTTATTCCCCGGCTGCTGTTATGCTCACCAAGACGGGTGCCATCTCTGTGACATGTGGCAGGGATGCAGCAGTCTCCACATCAACACTGTGGCTGCAACCATTTTACTGTGTGCATGTTAATGCTTGCTCCCACTGGTATTTGAAACATCTGCGAGTGCTCAGCACATCTGAAAATCAGGCCATTTAATTCTAGGTACTTTAAATATAGATTAAGGGTCTTAAATTTAGGTATGCAGGTTTGAATGTTTTGGATCAAGCCTCTCCATCAGCCCACAATCAACAGTGCTATATAGAGATGATATTGCAGAATAAGATACAATCAGGTCAGAATTATTTGCAAAAATAAGCCCATAACATAATATATCAGCATTAAGCTCACTTTAAACCACGGTTCTTAGAGCATAGCTGCATACAACACAGGTTGTACTAAACTTAAACTGGCAAATCCATGGCTAATGGCAATGGGTCCAAAAGAAAAACATTACTCTCTGCTACATGCAGATTAAAAATACCCACTTGTCCCAATCACAGCTTCTGGCTATGCACTAAAGTACTGTTGGTAACACCAAAGCCATCTTGCTTTGCCAAGATGTACAACTGAAGGCATACGGCGCTGGACCAGAAAAACTTGCCACTTTTTCCCTGTTTTCAGCATCCCTGGATATTTTACTACCAGTCAGGCTTTGACAGTCTCTCCCTTGGTGTTTTTGCAAGGAGCTGGAAGGCTGCTCCCTTGTTGCTGCATCATATACCTGTGCTGAACTGGAATGATGCTGAAATAAGATTGCAGAGGATAGTTTGGTCAAATCAAAATCACCCACCTACTTTCTGGACAACCTAGAAAAGGAGCAGGGCTCCACTACACCTGTCTTAGGTGCATGCATATGATACCAATATCAAAGGGCTGCAGGGATCAGCATGAATGACTTGAACCCATGATGTCACTTTTGCTTTCTTTGGAAATTTAAAGGGATCTTACAGTAGGATAAAAGTGGGCTTTAAAATTGATGGAAAGGAGGGACTATGCTACAGTGGCATTGAGACAAGTACGAAGTGGACCATTATCACTTTCTTTCTCTGAAAGAAAACGGTAGAGGAACAGAGGCAGAACAGTCTCCATAGCATCTCTAGGGTTGGCATCAGACTAGTGACAGTCCCAGAATTTGTAGGAGCCTGTGCTTTTAGAGGTGGATGCCATCCCACATCCTTTTCAATCTCTGGTTCAAGAGATGGACACTGATAGCAGGAGAGTCTCACTTGAGGAGGTCCCTAACCACAGCCTTCTTAAAGGTAAAGAATATCTCACTGATTTTCATGAGAAATTATCTCAGTGTCTCTTCTAGGGGCATGAGACTTTCCAGCCATTGCAGTAGTACAGCTGAGACTGACAGGGGCCAAAAGTCAAGCACAGAAGAGAAAATGGTCTGTCACAGTAGGTCAGGCATTTCAGGTGGCATTTGAATGATAGGATCTGCAAAGTCACGTGAAAGTTCCTTACAGCAAGAAGAAAAATCCAGTGGGCTGAATCAAACTCCTCCAAGGCTCTGGGGCATGAGGATTCATTTTTCCATTGTGGACCTATACCCAGATTTCCTGCAGGTGGAACTTGCTTACAAAACAGTCAGCACGTGCAGATCAGTATGGGATATAAATCCGTGTATATGGACCTAAACTGGCACAACCTGGCTGTGTCTCAGTCATCTGTTAAAATAAAATACAATACTATTTTCATAATTTAGCCTCAAACATAGTGTGTCCTTAAAGAGCTCTCTAGCACCTCCTGTAACTTCTTAACGATGAGTCTTGAAATGTCAGTACAGTCCCAGCTCCAGATAAACGGCTTACAGACCATTACATGATTCCCGAGTATTTATACCTAAATCTTGTAGTCAGTATATATAAGCTCCCATTTTCCTCCTTTCTTCCCTCCCTATAGTTTTGCTCCCTTTTTTTAGGGCCTGGATATGGCACTGCAGAGTTCCCTTATTAAAGCAGCTTGCCAATGTTTTCTCTGTCTTCAGCACCGTGGGATATTTCATTGACACTCAGGATCTCCTTCGATATTCTCTCTCTGTCTCTCTTGACATTTTTGCAAGGAGGGAGAAAGAGGCTGGGGGAAGGTGCATATAATGCTTCCACTGCTGAGCAGTATGAATTATATCTGCTGGAGTAATAGTGTGAAGTGGCAGGGATCCGTTTTGATGAATCTCATGCTGATTTGTAGCCCCAATTCTAGCTGTAGGTAACACTGAACACCTGTTTGGAGTACTAGAGAGACGGAATAAAGCTCTGTACAGTAAATATGCTGTGTACTGTAGCTGTTTGTTTATTGTCACATGGTAATTAATTTGCAATTATATTTCGAAACATACCAGAAGAGAAGTGTGCTATAATTCCTACCACCCAGAAAGAGGCTCAGCAGTGACACTTGTTAGACTCTGAGCTGGCTGATTCTCTCTTTTCTCATCACTGATTGCTTTTTTTCTTTTGTCTCAGCACAAAACAGAAGGTTACAAAGGAGACTTCTGTAAAGATTTGTGCCTGGATACTAATGGGTCTGCGCTACTCTAGAACAGTTTGTCTTAAAAACGCACACACACATACATGAAAGAGGTGGTGTGAAGATCTATATGATTTTATCTCTGACATCCCTTGCCCTACCACATCATTCATAGTGTTCCACCACAGAAGGAAAGGAGCCCCATTCTTCATCTCCCACCTGTGAAATCCTTGTCTTTCCATCCAAACACCTCCTTTGCTTCTGTTTAGCCCGTTCAGAAATGTCTGCTAAGAGATTTCTTTTTACCATTCTTCATTCTACCTGCCTCTGGTGATATCTCCTATGAAGACCAAGCTCCTCCCTCAGTCTTTAAAATCTTCATAAAATCAACATTGTTTTTAAATGACTCTTATGTTTTATTGCGCCACTTTGTAATGACCTTAGCTCTCTACTAATTATTCCTTTCAGCAACCTCCCCATATTTTCTTATAATATGTCTCATGTACCTGGAAATCTGGCTTTTCAAAAGCAGACCTCAAAACTGGGTTTCTGCTGGCACACTTCAAATGAACAGAGGAGCCAGAAGCCCCTGTTTGCCTGCAGTGCCAGGGTAATATTGCAAGACAACAGATGTTGTTATATTAGATACTGCAGCAAGTGTTTTCAATATAATTTTACAACTTGACGTTTGGTTCCTCTGACAGTTTTTAGAAATAGCTTCCAGCTAGATTTATAGCAAGTTGATTGTTTCTTCCTTGCCTTTTCCTAAGAGTGATCTATTCTCAGGTCCATGCTTGATACCGATACATCCAGAACCCTAGGATCTGTCTTTACTTCTTTCCTCCCATGTTTTTTGTTGCTTGCAATTTTTATCTTTCTTTTCTTTCACCTGTTTATTAGTATTTCCAGTTTTGATGAGTTGGTCTCAAAATACTTTAGAGAGATGTATATATTGCTAAATTCAAAATCTAAATTTGAAAGTACATCCTTATTATTTCACTAAAGCTTAAAGCTTAAATGTACAATCCCATTATTCTGTTTCTGTTGCCACTGTCCCATGGTTGCAAGTCTTTTCCACTGTGCACATTGAGGTTTACTTTGTAGTTGAGAATATAGATCTTAAACTGGTCGAGACTGACTTGTTTTATACAGATTTATGATCAACTGCAAATATGTGGAGTATATAAACAAAAATCCTTTGACAGTAAAATAAGAAATAAATCAATATGCCTCAAAGAGAGTGCTAACTTAATTTGCAATTATGTCAAGTCAAGGAAGAAAAAGAGAAAAATACTGGCTTCCTCTGAAAATCTTCCCAAATACAACATTTCTTTGACATTTTCACATGTGCTGAAAAGTTACTCCAGAGGAATTCATTTCCATTGCTCTCACTTGGTGTCCAACAGTGACTCATATAAATATTTTATTAGGCAAACCTGCAGGTTTCTGAAGATTATATGTCTTATCAAGTTGACCCTTATAATTATGTTGTCTTCTGTAACTGTGGGATCTCTTTTAATTTTGCAGTCTTTTTGTAAATATTGAACCATAAAAAATATACAATCACAAGCAAAAGCTGACTGTGAGTAAGAAAAGGTGTAAACAGGTCTCTTCTGCTTGCTCAGGAAGATTCCCATTCTGCGTGTTGCTGCACAGACGATGCCTTGATTGTAAGTTAGTAACTGGTCACGGTGCAGTGTGTCCTTAACTTGTTAAAAATCTGTTTTCCCAGACTGTTTTCCTCTGTTGTTTCTCTTTTAAAGTAATCACTGTGGATGCTTTTTTTTACCTCTTCTTTCCTGGACCATGGGATTTAATGGGGAAATGTTTCAGTTGCTCTGTTTTATGCACACTGAGCTCAGTGAGGGTTTGCAGTTCTGTCAAACTGAGATGGAGGTTGTATGTAGAAAAGAAAAGGTTCGTGAGTTTTGTTTGATATAGGAATCTTTTACACAGTTTTTTGCAGAGATTAGCTTTCATTTACATAATTCTGTGGCCTTCTGTTGCTGTTATGAAACCATTGCCTCTGTTATTCTCTGCCTCTGCTTTCTGCAATTATTTACTTAGGGAAGACTTTGACTGTTCTTTTCTGGGCAGCAGCAGAAACCATGCAGACCTCCAACGAAAGAAGAGGCTGGGAGGTCCTGTGCAGATATATACATGCCTTTGTACCATCAATTTGGTGCCCCAAGTGCATCAGTTCATAAAAAAGGAGATGAGCTAAAATATTGGCCCAGCTACTTAATGCAGGTGGGGTTTTTGGCCCACTTTCATCCCATTTAAATTTAGTACTTAGCTGATATACCTTATTGAGGGCAATGATTCTTCTTAGGCAGTGGAGATAAATGTGCAGTCCCAGAAAGTGATTCAGATCTTAAATGAACCGAATCATCCTCTTAAAGCATCTTTTTTCTTTCTGTAGACTATAGGAACAACCACAACCCTAATTAAGGCACCTTGACTCGATGTCTACATTTAGTGGGATAGACGTCTACCCATATATTGGTGGGTGTTGTGTTGTGGCTGCCATGTTGTGGTGGGTCTTGTGCCAGGCAATGCAGGAGGAAGCAGAATATTTCCAGAGTGCTGCCTTTTCTGCTCCTGCAGCTGTCTCCTGTTTGCTCAGAGTTCTCTGGCAAGGTAGGACCTACCATTCCAGAAACAGCCACTAGGATAGAGGGCATCTATTTCTAGGTCATTTCTCGCTTGTTTTTAAATATAAAACCAGGGACAAGTCTAATTACATGACAGAGAAGATAGATAGTCTCAGGGCTTAAAATTAGTGATATGAGCTACAAAATTGCTACAACTTCCCCTTTTTATTTAAGACTTACTTAAGAATTTTGAGAGGATGTTTTATAAGAATTATTATTGATGAAACAACAATGGGTAAAAGATTAAGAAGTCTTGGATGGAAGGTAGTGAAATAGGGACTCAAAAGAAGGGGATGCCGCTGCTATGGGTCTAGGTCTCTCTAGAGGAGAACTGAGACGCCTTTTGGATTCCTGCCTGGATGACCTGCAAATAGTAAAGAGATATGTGGCAGCAGAAACGGCTCCGGTTTCTAGGCAGACTTGGAAAGACTTGCACAAATGTGTGATGGTCATGCACTGACAAAGAATCCCACTGGCTTGTGTGAACTCCATGAGTGAACTATCTTCATAAACACTTGGGGCTTCTCACATTTCCTCATCTGCGCTACTTTTGGCTGTGCAGTGCAATACATCCAGTGCAATAAAAAGCAGTGGCCTGCTCCGTCTCCTCTGTTAGCAGCTCAGCATCTTCACTCTCTGATATAGCTACTTAGTTGGTCTCTTCATTACAACTCCAGTGTTCAGGTACTCCCAAATCTTCAGCATTTGGGAACCCTTGTTTTTCTTTTGTCCCTTCTAATACTTCCAGATATCCTGTAATCTATGAAAGGAACTAAAATGCTAGACAAATGAGAAGTGCTTTTATGCTGCTTTTTTTTTTTTCAGCTCAAAATATCTGAAATACTGTGAGTTCTGTGTGATCACCAAATTGTTCTTGCAGTATGAAACAGGGTGCATGCTTTTTATGCCTTGGGATATGAGGGGGTGTGAGGGAGATAAAATAACGTTGGGTGGTAGAACAGACTGATAGGAGCCAAATCTAGTGCAGTTTTATTGGCAGTAGTTTCTAGAGTAAATTATCCCTAGAACACGTTCAGATTTATCTTGGAGAAAATGTACTGAAATCGTTCAAAAAAAAATGGCTACGGTGAGAGCTAACAATTGAGCAGTGAAGAAAACTAGGGTTCTGGTTTTGAGCTGGCTCCTCGGTCTTCTTTTATTTAATTGTAAGCATCCCTAAGGAGCTGTGTACTAGCTGGAATTTCTTATTTACTCCCACCCAGCAGCTTTTCTATTTTGACCTTGTGCAATTGCATATGATTCCCTCTGCGCAGCCCCTCTACAATTAAATGTCTTTGCTGGAGACCAGGGTTTCCAAATGGCAATGTAGGTAAGTGCAGCACTGTTAGGAGACTGTGCAACTCTATGGTGTGGCCAAGAGTCAGGAGATACTTACACTGTTGCCAGTAACGGTACCTCTGTACTTTTATATTCAAACAAGATCTGTTCACTTCAATACAGATTATGTGAGCTACTATAATTTAATTTCTACAGAGCTTTGATTGCTAGAGGCAAGGTGTGAGGTGATAAAACAGCATTTCTTATATTTAGTGTTCCGAGAAGTATAGGTTATACACTTGAAACTGATTTAAAAAAAAACAAATGCTGAAGTGATGCATTTCAATGAAGGCCTCTAAAAGTTCTTGAAAAGAGAGAGCCGCCTGCCTGCATACAATGCAGTGAGTGGTGTGGGAGCAGGGAGTGTGCATTGCATGTCTTACTGACAAGAGGAACTCCTAGGAAATGGAGGGAGTAAAGCAGAAACGGGGGATAAAGATGCAGACAGCGGCTGCTGCCTTATGGGTTCAATTTACTGCTCTCCTTGCAATCGTAAAACTGCAACAGCATCAGTGAAAGAGCTGCTTTGAGGCTTCTTTTGAAAGGTTGTGACTCTCTTAACTTCCTAAGCACGCTCACTGCATAGCTCATTGCACAGGGTAGGAGGACTTGGCTAATAAGCATTATAACTTGTGTTGATGGAAAGTGGTTTAGTAGCATGAGTGTGGTAAATCTTGACAGTACTAATTGAAATCTGTGGTGTTTTTTCCAAACATTGTAAAACCCTCTCACTTTCTAGAAGACCCCATGAAGTTGTGTGCATAAGAACCGACAAGCCGTTTCTGTGATAGCAGCGGTTGTGATTACAGCAGGCTTTGTATTTACTTGAGGTTTCAGAACAGTGTACCTTTTTTACTTGGATAGCAGTTTCTTATAATATCCTGTAACACACAATGGAGAAAAACCCTACCAAAATTTATATAATATAGAGCAAACTAAATCTAGACTGTCAAAAAATAACCTAAGCAAATGCTATGTTTTCACTGTTCTTGTTTTGTGTACTGAAGGAGATGGGGATCATGTAGGCTGTATCCTAATGCTGCCCATGTTGCAGTGAAAGGAGGCCCACTTTAAATAAACACTGAATCCAATTTCAGTCAGCCCTATATCTCTCGATTGCAATTTATTTTTCTTTAAATATGCAGAATGAGGCTTTTCATTTCTTAAGAGATGAACAACTGGAGCACTATGACACATTTATATGCTTAATTTCAGAAGCAAGGAAATTAGACAAACGGATATATTGAGCTCAGAATTTAGATCAGGGTTCAGCTTCTGAGCTTAATGCGGTATATTAGCTTTTTAAATGATGTTCTTTTTTTGATGTAGTCTCTATCACCATTACACTCTCTTCCCATTGATGTTCTTCATCATTTAGGTGTTACAAGTTCTCACTCAGCCGTGGGGGAGGGTGAAGCTAATTAGATTGATGTTGATGATAATAAAATATATCTATTGCAACTTTTTTGTGTGTTTCTGAGAAGAGGTAGATTGGTAACCTAGCTCCCTTTCCTCATGGGAAAACTCCCAAGAGGTAAATGTTAGTTGCAGGAATCCATAGTGTGGTGAAGACAGGAAGAAATGGGAAAACTACAGCCCCATGTTACCAGCACCTCCACTGCGGTAAGGAACATTAGAGAGTATTCTGTGACATTAAACAAGATTCATATGATTACACAGAGCTAAAATTTGTCTATGATGCAGGATATAAGAAAAGGGGTTTTTGCAACTTCTCCCCCAACTCCTAAAAATGGTCTTTTTCTCCCAAATTTTTTTGTGTGTACAGAACCATTTCGTTTTGATTGTTGCCAAACCTGAATTTTATGAGACTTAAAAACTTTACAAGTTAAATGTTTTACTTCAAGTTCAACATAATACTTTCTTCAGGCTGATTTTTTTTCTTTTTTTTCTTCCTTTAGTTAAGCAGAACTAAAGTGAACTATGAGTGATTACTATACCATTATTCTTTTTCCATGCTGACATTTTCTGACTGTACATGAACGGCTTTCCATCAACTCTCCTGTGTCTTTACAAATTGTCTAGAACCACTCTTGGTCCCAATGCATGCCAATTTTATCTAAAGGTCTCAGGAAAGTCCATAAGCAGGTAATTAACTTCAAACAGAGGAGCAGACCCTCAGAGGAGAGCAGATATCCACGTCATCTAGTTTGGGTCCCTAATTAAGGTGGGATTCGGAATTGTTGCTTTTAGGAACCTAAGTTCTCTTAGATGCTAGAAAAAGCCAGGAGTCTTCAGAGGATAATCAGAGCAGCTGCACTGACTGCTTAAAGTGAAACTATGTGCATGTCTCAGGGAAGAAAGCAGGTCCATATGCTGAAAGGTGAATAAATGTTTACATGTGTTGCTGACAGAAGGGCACATAGCTTAGTATCCTGCAGCATCAAACAGAGCTTTGTGGTCAGGAGGATATATAGCACCCTTTGCTAGAGGTATTTTGTCCTTGAAGTATATTGCAGTAATGAAATCTAGATACACTTACAGTAAAATATTTTCTTTTTGCAGGCTTTTATGAGTTGAAAAATACTGAGTTTATAAAAGCTCATTTGGTGTACAACAAAATCTACCTATTCCTCCAAGAAATTTCTGTTTCTTCATCAGCTGTAGTTCCATAAGAGTTTCTCCTATTGGCTAATGTTTGCAAAGTGCTTTGAAGATGAAAGCATTAAGTGCCTGGTGTTATTACTACTATTATAGAGCATACTGTAGGTATGCAGAATGGAAGTATTCATGGAAAGTAGTTATTTCACATACTCACACTGAAATAACTTGGGCCATGTTTATCCCTGGTGTAAATTGAATGAGGCCAGTAGAAACCTATCAGGGTTGAACCCGGTTCTTTTTGTTTTTATTTGTAACACAATTTGTATCAGATCAAGTTAAGATCACACTAGGACCTATTTCCGTAAAAACATGTTTGTCTGCAAAACCACTGAAACACCCTGAGAGTCAGTTTTCAATGTCATCCATATCCCCCCAAGTGCTTTCATCATTCAAAAGCTTACCATTAAAGAAAACCTCCTTTATTTTCAATTTGCTGCATTGGAGGAAATGTTTGAAAGCTGTCATCTCCCATGGAAAGGCACTACAACATTGACTTTCAAAGACTGTAAGTAATTTTTAAAAGTGGGCCTTAGACTTGTAAGTTACTCAACTGCTCTTGAAGATTGTGTCCTTTCCAGTAATATGAAAAATATGAAATAGCTGTGCACCTTTGGATATCATAATGAAAGCTTTATACAACACTACCTGGTAGTTTACTTGAAGGGTGAATAAAATGATGAAATAAGAGACTAGGGAAAGCAAGAGGGAAGATTGGAGGAGCAGAAAAAATACGTATTTTTATATAGATTTCACCACTTGACATAGAATCATAGAATAATTTAAGTTGGAAGTCATGTGGTTCAACCCCCCACGCAGAGCAAGGCAGACAGAATATGGTGCGTTCCTTTTTAAACAAAACTTATATTCTAAAGCTCTAGGAAGATTAATTGTGCAAAACCAGCTAGGTTTCTTGCCCCCCAATTCCAACCGCCCCTCCCGCCCTCCCAGGGCTTAAGAAATGAAGCAGGTAAAATATCTTGCTTGTGGTTGTGCAGAACACTTGTGGGTACTTTGTACTGGGAGAGGATTCTGTGCTGCAGGATCCTGCCTGCACCTCACTAATACATTAGAAGTTTGTCTTTTCTGGTAAGACCATAACCAAAATCCCACCTGAGTGTGAGGCAGACACAGTGCTCAGAATGAGTCAAACCGTTAAAAATCTTCTGAGCTTCTAGGAAGGGTAGGGAATTAATTCATGACTCAATGACACTAGCAATTCCAGTTACTTGTATGCCAAAGATAAGGGAAACTTTGCATCCCTTTCCCTGTGTTAAATCATGTTTAACAAAGCCTTCCAAGTACAACAACAACTAGCCTAAAAAAAACCTAGTTCTGGATTTCTTAAGTTGTACTTTCCTTAGCTGGAAGTGCTTAAAAATGGGTACCAGCCTTATCCATAGTGTGATGCATAGTAGTACTTATGTTTGTTCTACAGGCCTGAACCTTTCTTACATTTCCAGCAAAGCTATCATGAGGTTTCCCAGCTTGCAGGCAAAATTACGTTTTGCCACCTTGAGGATGATAGTCCACATTTCCCTGAGCAGGAGCAGCCATCCCTACATCCCTAAGACTGCAGCATAGGTCATCCAGTGTTGGTGGTATTAAAGAGAGAAAGACACCCACTGACTGCCGGAATTAACATAGAGCTGAAGTTACTCTCTGGCACCATGCCAGAGAACATGAACATAACGGTATACGTTTAAAACAAAAACTTTAAAAGTGTTTCGACTCAAAGAAGAATTAGAATCTTAGACACAAATGACCTGGAGGCATGTAAATGAGTTTCCAGAGTGTTTGCCAAAGCAGTGAATTGTATGTAGAATATTTGCAAAATTTGGAGGTGAAGGGGTTAAAGGGAGTGATGCAATCTAATTATGAAAAGAATTGGCCCATTTAAAACAATAGCTTTACAGTTACTGAATTCATGGTAATTAAATCACAGGGTTGCTTCCTTAGGCTTTAAGGATTGGCAATGGAGTTCTTGTAATCCTCTCCTGATCTTCTCAGGGCATCAGGACTGTGGTTTATTGACATGTAATTAGATCAGGATGTCACTACATCAATGTCAGTGTAAACATCACTAAGTAAGTAGCTGATCCTTACAAGATCAGCAACCTAATCTCCTCTGGGATGCCAACAGGCTTTGTTAACACTTAGGCTTAGGATTGTATCTGTTCTTTTAATGCCAGACTCCCAACAACTGTGGGAGCTTTGACATCCCAAGTCAACCAGCATCTGAAGTTAAACTAGTTGTATTGATGTTCTGGCAACTGTATACAATACCTTGTCTGCTGAAAGATTTTATTGATTAGAAAACAAACAAATAATGAAATCTTGCTGGCAACACTTTTTGCGGGGGGGGAGGGGGCGGGGTTGGACTTTCTTGTTTGTGGTTTTAAGCTGACTGTGAGTCAGCTGCTGCATAGGTGACTGAAATTACTAGCTTTTAACGACACTTGTGTAGTAGTGATTTCTTACCGACCTCACCTTACTCACGGCTTTAAAAATCTGCAATTGCAGTTGAAAGAAATCTTATAAAATAACATGTTAAAAGATTAATCATAAATCATATTTTAAATTGCCAGCAATACAATCAAAGGAAATTGTTTCACTGGGTGGAGGTTTGAAATAAAGGTTCCACTCTAAAGATACTTTGAATGGAGAAAAATATCTATAAATTTATTTTATTTTGAGGGAACAGAAAAGGTATCTTAATTGGGATCACTTCAGCTCATCTGATTTGTCCACAAACTGTAAATCTAGTTCTATAGTCAAAAGATTGTCAGCCTTTCTTAGACTGAGGGCCTCATAATACTTTTCAGCAGACCCATGTACAGTTAATGTCTATGGTAATAGTCTGGCTTTTCTTAGTTAGCTTTCAGACGCACTTCAGAAATACAGTGTAGACCACTGGGCCTCATGAGCACAGTTTGAAAAACACAGGTTGTTTTTCTTATTTGAACAAAACTTCCATTGACTCTAATGGAAGTTAAGAAGTCAGGTTTTTCTAAAAGGTTACAATGTAGCTGTGAAGCAAAGGAATAAAGGTGTTGATGTTAGGGTCTAAACCGCTGCCTATATTGAATCGTAAACAAAAATCCTGCTAGCTTCCATGGGTATATAGTCAGGCATATGGGACTGTTTTCTTGGCGGGGACGTGTCATGTCAAACATAGTAATTGTGTGAAATTCACAACCCTAAATATGTAAAATGAGGAAGACCATAAGCATCTAAAGAACAGTAGTTACAAAAAAATCAGTGTACTGAACTGATATCCATTTTAGGTAGCCAATAGGAAATATGATTTGGTTTTAGGTGCTTCCCGGGAAGATTAACAAATGGATACTTCCAAAGCTTTAGGAATATTTAAGGCTTATAAATAACCCAGAAAGATACCAGCAGTATTTGAAACCTAAACAAATTTTAGCCTCTGGATTTATTTGTTGCATCTGAGCACCTGGTGGTTTGTGAGCAACGAATATGAGTGGGTCCTGTCATGTTATTTCTCTAAGCTAGTGCACACCTTTAAAAAAGAAAAAAAAGAAAAGGAAAAAAAAAAAAACCAAACCTTGCAAGCTTTTGTGCTGGGATGTATGCCCCTGTGGGGAACTGAAGCGCTGAGAATAACCAGTCTACTATTATGCCTGCAGGGTTGAAGCTGGCCAGCTGGTCTTTGTGTCCTTTGTGCTCAAGGGCCTGGACTGGTAGTTTTTCATGGGTTTGTTTACTCTGACCTGCATACATATCAGGAAAACTTAGAAAAAGGAAGTTACCTAAAATAAATCCGGAAGATGTGCATGGTAGAACGCTCATTGATGAATCCAGTCAAAATGACTTGATAGTTTCATGCATAAGACTATTTTTAAATCCTTTTCCCCGGGGGCTAACGGATTTAATAGATTAAAAAAAAAAGTATTTCCCACTCTTGGAACCAGACATCTGAATTAAAATTCATATAAATTTGTTTTAAGCTAACAAAGCTGCTCAGTATTTAAAAGCTGCTATCACTGGAAATCAGAAAAAAAAAAACTGAATACGAAGTTAGAAGTAATTGCCTTTTCCTGTCTTTGGTCTCAGCCAGATTGAATCTTTCTCACAAGCTGGGATGTGGGGAAGTTGTTGATGGAAGGTGAAAAGTTGATACTCCGTAACACCTGCAAGGTTTTACTGTAATGTAGGAAGTTGGGGCCTTCTCTAACTGCCTAAAAGAGGAATTCCAGGGTAATTTATTCACGTTTGCCTTCTGCCATATGATTGCCATATAAACACACCAGTGATCATGTTAAAAACAGATTGATAGACAAGGGAAACCCTTTTCAGGCATGCAAAGAACATGTCTTTCAAGCATGACTTTTAAATTTTATCCAGGTTTAGAAATTATTTATTGACATGAGACAAATACACTGTTTAACCTCTGTTTAAGTGCATGTTTAAAAAACTGTTTCCTTTTGCAGGTAACACTCAAGTTTAATGGGGTCTTTCAGAGAGAGAGCTTATTGTATTGGAGGTTAGGCAGAGGTTTGGGTCATTTGATGGAACAAAGCAACGGTTTTCATGGTTTCCACAGCTGCTAATCCTTTAAACATTACTTCAGGAAAAAAAAAGTTCATTAAAAAATGTCCACTTTTTCTGCTTTAGAAATAAACACAATACTGCAGGCATATCAGTCCCTTTTCTATTTGTGTAAGTAAACCAGCTTATGTGAATAAGGGAAACTGAACAAGATCTCTTCCAAAAACACTCCACCAGTCAAAGCTGGAAAGGTCAAATTGTTTGAAAATGACTAATGATTAGTTTATAGTTCCTTTAATACACAGGTTCCATAACAATGGAATTAATCTTTAGAGGAAAAACATTAGAAGGTAGTTTACTCCCAAGGGAGACGTGCTGGGGTTTTGTACTAATAGTTATGATGAGCACTCATCAGGACAGACAGCAAAACCCCAGGACGTCTCATTGTTTAATCAGTTCGGGTAATATCAAGTTGATTAATCAGCTGCGCTTCCTTCTGACAGAAGCTGTTCGTGTTTGCAGCGGTGGTAGCGCTCCTCACTCTGCACCGCTGATCGCAATGAACTCTCGGGAACTCCGGTCTCCGACACTGGGCAGAAAGAGCAATGCTTCATTAAGCTTTTCCTATCTTTTCCTTCTTTTTGAGGTTTTGGGGATTTTTTTCTTGTTTGTTTTGTTTCGGTTTTTGGGGCTGTGTTTCTTTTGAACAGGAAAATGCTTTGAAGTGAAATCCTAGAAGCATTTTGTCTGCGTGTTGTGACTAACGCTAGCGTCTCCAATGTGGATTGGGTGATTTAGTGATTTTGGGAGAGCCAGATCTTCCCCTTGACTTCCTCGGGGACAAGATTTCACTGTTTAAGTGAAGTCTGTCTTAGTTTCTCTGATGAAGATATTTTTTGAACACTACTATACGTGTGAGGAAAAACTAAGATGGACAGGCCAGCCTTCTGCATTTCCCAGCCACAGCACACCCAATTCCCGCTGAGCCGACACAGGGACGCTTGGGTGCACACCAAACCAGGGGTCTGTGCTTCTTTCACTCATGGATTGTAATCACAGCAGATTCCCATCTCCACGGTTTTCCTCCTTTCTGAGAGTAATCCTTGTCGGCACCCTGAAGCACATGTTTGCACATGCACAAATGATGCAGTGTACTTAGATTTATATGCTTTTGTATTACGACTTATTTAAGGACAGGCATGTACGAATGAGAGGTAGGTGCATAGGATGCCATGTGGTTAAGTTGTTATGAACGTGAGAACCCATTCCAAAACTGCACTTCAAGGGCTAAACTCAGTGCAAAGGAAAGGTGTTCTATGAAATGTATTTTTTAAGCATTACAATGGTTGTGCTTCAGTTACCAGAAAAGTGTTATACATGAGTATCATTTGAAGTCCATACAGTTCATGAATGCATACGTTAGAGATGGAGATGGAATCTGGTGTGCTGTGACAAATTCCTATGTGGTACAACCATCCATGAGTCAAATTCCTGAGCTTACTACAATGCAATGAGACTGAAACTGTGAAGAAGAGAATTCCATTTTTAATTTGCAGTGAGCTAAATTCAATAAAATACAAGAAGATACGCTGCAGTCACATATAGCTGGAGTGTTGCAGTGGATCAAAACAATACTTTTTTAAAGTGAAAACTATTTAAAACTATTTTATCAATTTTGATTTATACTATTTGTTCTGAGAGCATGAAAATGCTCATTTATCCATTTTGCAAACAGGAAAGAAAATGATTAAATGGCAATAACGATCAGTGAGATTCTATAAAGCCATTTACTATTACTATCCAATAATGCACTCTAATGTCTAAAGTGTCCTTTGGTGACAGCTCCAAAGCAGATCACTGGTGCGTGCTAGCATTAAAGTGCTTCCTTTTAAAAATAATTTATTGTACATTTTACATGGCTATACTAGGACTTCATGCTTTCTTTTTTTGCTGGGTATCTGGTGAAGGGTTTAAGGAGGGGGGCAAATGAGCAACATAAGTACTGCCAGATTTTAGGCATTTGTTTTTGGAGTTCTTTGAGAGAGTGAATTTGAGAAATATGCAAACTATAAATGGAACTTTGTGTAATCTCGAAAATAGAAGCTTACATTATTGGATGTCATCATCTCTGTCCTCTCCATTTGCCTGTCTCTATATGTGTCTTCTTTTGTCTAATTGCACAATAATCATAAAGCGATAATGTTTGCAACTTGCGATTCTTATGAAATTGTGACTAAAAGAACAAATGCATGTGCATTAGTATGTGCTATTATCCCATTAGGGATGGGAAGAGAAACATACCTTTGAATTTCAAAGACCTTCAACATCAATGCATTAAATTGGAATCAGTCATTTAATGGACAGAGATGGGAGAAGAAAGGATATCTCTTTTTTATGTGTTGTCTTTTTTTTCTTTCTTTAAAAATTACTGAAATAGAATACTGTGAGAAAAGTCAAGTCATCAGTGAGCATTTAAGAACATCTCCAGGCAAAACTTGAAAGCATCAGTTGTTGCAGAGGTGGAATTTCCACAAACTTCACGTTCTGGCTCTTTGTTGAATTTCTCAGATAGTTAACTAGTTTAGCTAGCTACCTCAAGTCCTGAAAAACGTGAAGACCATTTAATCCTTCTGAGAAAGAAAAATTAATTTATTTGCTTGGTGTTCTTGTTTCAACTGATCAATAAATACTGAAGCCACAGTAGGCAGAACTTAAGGGTAGATGGGGGAGTTTCACTTTTCCCAGGGTTACTTTCTCTTGTTCTGCTCTTTTTTACCAACTGATGTTGTAGTCTGATGTTTGGTTTCTACTTTCTGTTGGATTTTCATAGATAAGCCTTGAGCGTGCAGTCATTTCTGCATAGATGCAGATCCTGTGAGGACAAGAATGTGCACTGAAACCAAATGGGCCTTCCAGTCCCATCATCTGGGAGATCATCTCTTTGGTGGGGATGACTGTAGGCACCTCGTACGATGGGGAATGACTGTGTATTATTCAGATATTCTTAAAAACTCACCTTTAGCATAGCTGTTTATTTCCATCCAGAATAAAGGGAGGCCCTACACATAAAGCTTGCCCCATGGAGGCATAGTATGTGTAAAGTAAGATGAATGCAAAAAAATAGTGATGATGCAGAGAGTTGTTATTTATTTGTATTCCATAAGCAATATGCACATCCCCTGCAAGGGGAAAATTCATAAAGAGAAAATGCTACCAACTGAGCTGTAGAAGTCTTGAATAGCCGATTCATAACAAGTTCTCCCTGTGCTTTAGACGGATTTGCTATAAACATTTTTACTTCCCCTCTGTGTACGAAGAGGTACCCTGATAACCCCAGAGGCATGGTACAAAGGCCATTCAGGTCAATGGACGCCTTTCCATTGGCTTCAGTAGGCTTTCAGTTGGGCCACACTGCGGTGCTTCCAGTGTTCAAGGGGTCAACATTTTTTCAGAAATGCATTTCCATTAAAAACTTCATTTTTGAAGAGTCATTAGTCATATGGTTTTGCTCTGATGGAGCTGTGACTTGCTATCTGTGGTCTTAATATAGATGCAATTCTGAAGTGTATTTTTACGTAGGTTTCTGGGAACTGAGCAAACATAGAGCAATGCAAAAGGGAGGCAGGTAATGTACATTTGAAAGCCAGCAAATGGGTATGTTAAGTAGTCACTTTTTCTTAATATTTAATAATAAACTCTATGTTCTATAGAACCCTTTTAGGACCTTGATCTTATATGTGGTTAATTCTGGTGTTTTCAAACTTTTAAACTTCAGTTTCCCATTCCTGGGCTGAAGTCAGATTTTTTGAGATTTACTGATTAATATTTGAAGACTCTCCTGCTATGCTATCTAAATTATGGGAAAGAAAACACAGGTTAGAAATACTGAATATGCACAACTATGACTAACTATGCACATCCAGTCAGCATGGGGGTAAAAATGGAAAAAACTGCAAAAAGCTGCGTATTTCTTACACCTAGTAGAAGAAAACATTTCCATCACAGTGTACAGGCATGTTTCTAATTTTATTTCCCAATAATGCCAACCCAGAATAAGGACATTCAGAAATTTTGCACATAAATAATACTTCCTAAGGAACAGTACTTTTGCAAGAGTCAGAGGCTAGAAACAAACTTCTGGGAACATGAAATTATCTCAGGAAAGATTTTAGGGCAGCCTGAGGAAGCCTGTCCTGTCTCAGGCTCTATACTTTCCTGGATTGGTCTTGGCACTTGGGCTTGGGGTGTGTGTCATTGGACAGTGCCAGGATTGCTCGCTTCCACACGATAAATCATGCTACAAATCAAGATACTAAAAACATTAATGAACAAATCCCAAGTTTTTGTTTTGAGATTTGACATATTTTGCACCATTGAGGGAAATGTGAGTTAAATTATAAACTCTTCCTTGCATCCAGGACGATGATCTTACCTTTTTTAAAAAAAAAACTAAGCTGACATAGTCATATAATCACTTCAGATGGGAGCTTTAAGAAAGAAAACAGCACTAAACATTGCAAGACTCAATGAAATCACGAAAGTGGACAACATTGCAATTTACATGAGAGATCATAGGTCTCTCATTGAAGGACATGTATTATACAATCTTCTATAAATATCATTTCCTTTCCTGACTTTTTCTGTTGCCGCTGCTGCTGTCAGTTTTTGCTTTTTAGATATTCTTCCGCTGTGCTGTTCTGCCTTTGAAGGAGAGGGTGGAGAATTGCCCTCATGTAAGTCACACATGGCTGGAGCGATCCCATATTTCAGACTTAGGGCAGATATGTACCCGAAGTGCAAAACTGGGGTAGCTCCTCCACCTTGCTGGAGAGGACTAAATAACCAGTGTAATGTGGGGGGGAATAGAGAAACCCTTTCTTTTATTTCCTTTGCCTCATCTTTTTAGTCTTCTCCTGTCCAGCTACCCACTAGACATACTGCTTTCCAGATTCACTAACAGCTAACCCAGGGAGATCGCTGGCATATCACTGTTAACCGTGACAGGCATTAGGCAGGTTAATGGCAAAAAAAGCACAAGCAGGTCCGCACAGCTCCATCCGGACCAGCAAATGAAACATGCTGGAACAGTCCTCTGGCGTTGAGGCCAAGAGCCACAGAGCCAGCCATGTCCGTGGTGTTAGGTCCGAGTCAGGGTGGCCATGAGCAAACCAGCACTTGGAACTGGTGCCGGGCCCAAGCCGCTACTGGGAAGGGTCCCCAGGCATGGCTGGGAGCAGACCAGGTGGAAAGCGTGGGCCAACGCCATGCCAGAAACCCGTCACACCGCCTAGCAGCGCAGAGAGTGGAGGTCCACCGCCCGTTCACCGGTACAGAGGCAGCCCGCATCATCAGCCCGGCTAATTGCTTGTCAGTCCTAACCTGTCTACAGGCACATCTTCTCGTTGCCTCCCTCAGACCACCTAGCAGACGGGCAGAAATAAAAAGTGATGAGAGAAGGGGCATGCCTCTTCTCTGCCCCCGAAGACAGCACGCTGCACGTCTCCTGCCCAGGCCTGGGGAGGATACTGCCTATTTCAGCTGTCCCTTATGCCTGGATACCGGGTTTGCTTTGAAAGCATTTGCTTTATTTCATTAATTGTGCACGTAATTAATATATGTGCATTGATTTGAGGAATGGATTTAATGACGAGGAAGGGGAGCTCTGCATTCCTTTTAGGCAGGAGAACGTTTGATGGGTTGGATATGTCAGGCCCGAGAAGTGTGCATTTACCACGGGGGTCTATTGATTCTCCCGGGGTGCTCCTGCCCGACAATGGTGTCCTTAAAAGATGAAAATGCTTTGGGTTTAGGATGGGACATAAGCCGGGAAAAAAGGTTCATGCAAGGCTTTTTCAAAGAAGCAGAAACATAAGGTAAGTAATTTTCTCATATAGTGCATGTACCACGTAGCGGAAGCAAGCCCGTTCACCTTAAACTTCTCCTGCACGTGTGCGTTTCTGGAGGGATGATGGCACGTTACCTTAGTTTGGACGGCAAGAGGAATCCTTACAACACAGGATAGCGAGTGAGTCAGTAACCAGGGAAGACGACCCATAGTGTTTTGGGTGAATCTTAATCATGTCTTGATTTGAGTATCTTGATTTCCATTTTTTCATGAACTCCCACAAAGGATAGCCCCTTTCTGTGAGCATGCTAATGCAAAGTAAAGCAAAGGACTGGGAGAGAATTTAATTGGACGGAGAAATAATTTTCTTTATAAGAAATAATGATTGATTTTAGCAGACATGGTGGGAATGCGTGTGTGTGTGTGTGTGTGTGTGTCTGTGCATGTACAAATGCATATACGTGTATGCATATCTGTATTTGTATGTATATAGGTGTATGTAAATGTAAGTGCACATATAAGCATAGATGCATATAGAGAGAGATGAGTGTACTTGTAAGTGCATATATGTGTGTGTGCTTCTTGGATCATTCAAGAAGGGAACAGAAATGACATGATATGGTTTAGGTATTCAACTATGTGGCTCAACTGGATAAATGTCCAAAGAAGTGCTGGTAAAAATATCCTACAACCACCAATAACCATAAAATGCTAATTAACAAAGAATCTAATTTACATTAATTAAAGCCAAATAAATAACGCACCAGCATTTTTCATTACAAACTTAGCAAAAGGGTTGTAAAGTTGCAAATTTGCAATGAAGTCTGCTTATGGGTTGTACAAAATCATATGGAAACAAAAAGACAAGCTTAACCAACCAGCTCCAGAGCAGATCCTAAAACGAATGCTGATGTGTTAAAAAGCATAATCAGGAATGATTTAGCCAAAAAACAGAGAAACGTAATTAAAGATGAGAAAATATGAAAGACTCCACTTGATTTTACTGAAGTAATTATGAACTATTGGCCCTTGACATATCACCATCCTAACTTCATAAATTTGCCTCAACTGTAAAATTATCTTTGGATCAAGACTTTTTCTAAGATCTTCAGGATTTGTGATGATAAATTGCCTGCATTTCCCATCCAGTCTGACAATAATTGCAAAGAAAATTTCAAGCCTGAATGCTGATTTCATATCTGATATCATAAATTATACAATATTTCTGACAATACTTGTGATACTTCACCTCTACACTGACTTTGGAACTTTCCATATTAGTGACATAATTTAGAATATTCACTCTGAAAAATGTGCATTTATTCCAAGCAAATGTACCACATTTGCTATGTGATGCACAGTGTTCCACCTCACCATTCTAAATAACCTCTGCAAGTGACATCTTTACTGGAAAAGCCTTTCTCTGTGATGTACAAAACTGCATCAGTTTGTGCTTGGTATACGCAAGGGAGATGAAGCCATATTTTAGTTTTCTTGAATAATTTTATGGCTTGCTGAATCCTGGACTTTCAGAAACAGAGTTTTTTATTGTCCCTGTCTGGTAGAATAATGGAGCAGATGACATACCTTTAGGCTAGATTCTGTAAAACTGCAGAAAAATACTTTCTTTTTGCATTTTGGGGATACAAATCATAAAAAGCCTATTTTATGGATGGAAACGTTACACTTGTATCTCTAGTTGTTTTCAGGAATCATGGCAGGAATGGACTTTAAGGCTGTATAATGATCATGACTGTGCATTTCAGTGAGTCCCAAGGAATTTTTTTTCCTTTTACATTTTCTGGATTTTCAGTATTAATTTTCACTTGTATACTTGTATGATTTCTTCCCCTTAATTACAGGTCCATATTAGACTTTTAGCTGCTGAATATGTTTTGCTTTCTTGTGGGACGGTAGGGACGGACAAATATGCTGTAACTTTCCAAGGTGCCTTATTTTATACCCGAGTTGAATTCAATATTAGTCAGCAGTTAGCACCATTAGAAGTGATTGGATGAGGTAGTGCTCTCACTCTGCCCCAGGGAAAAAAAAGGGAAAAAAAAAAAAAACAACAGAAAAAAACTTTATTTTGTCAATAACAAACCATACTTGGCCTTCTTGAAAAAGAAGCTACAGTTTCAAATAGTTGGAAATTGAAGTGCCATTTCAGTAAAGGCTGGTGTAAGTAGACAACTTCATTTTGTAGAGCTGTCACTCAGATTGCTTCCATCAAAAGTAAACTCACTCTAACAAAATACCCACTAACACAGCAGTATTTTAACTACAAATTTAATACAGCAAGGCTTCTCCTTTAGTCCTGAGGCAGGGGTGCCGCAGCGTGCCATGTTGTTCTGGAAAAGGTCAGCCGCTCATGTCTAGGTTTCTCCCACTTGAAGTTAGGCTGAGGAGCTAATGCTAGAAACGTGCTTTCCCAGGCTTCACGACTGTCCACGGAGAGAAAGGTCCACCTTCAGAAGATGTCTCAGATTGCTGTCAGGCGGAAGATTTTCTTCTCTGCTGACTACAGAGGGAGATGAGCTTGGCAAGCTCCTAACTCAGCTCCTCAACTAGGTATCTAAAGTTAGCTTGGATTTATCAGAAGGCAGCTAAACCTTTTGCACTTTAGCTGGTTCCTACAGGAATTTTGCTGTTAATGTAACCCAGCATATGCTTCTTGATGTTCCCGATATTGCTCTGAAGCCGCACTGTGGAAAACCAGCTCAAACATCTTTCCACCTCTCCTCAAGTCCTCAGCAGAGCACTGCTCGGATCACAGAAATTTGTCTCTCTGCCTTTGCATTGAGACTATGCCTGCTGAGCTGTACGGCAACACCAGAAAGTAAAACATATTGAACTTGGAAAACTGCCAATGATATAATATCAAGGAAAAAATTACAGCGTGCACTATTAAACTCATCTTTACATCTTTAAGTAAAAATATAGTATAGTTATGCTGACTGAAGTCCGTTTTATCCTATGCCTGTGAAGATTGACAATTACATTCCTTCCTTTCTTTACTGAAATAACCCCTGATCCCAAATTGACCTATTCTGAATTCAAAGGTTTCTATACAAGCATCATAAATAGCAAGGTAAAGCAGCAGTTTTTACCCTCCTGCTCAAAAGTATCTCATTAAATTCCCTGAAAAACAAAAATAGACAGCGAATTTGCCTTAAGCAAAGAAAAAGTGTGAAATAAATCAAGAAAAAAAAAAAAGGTTTATGTGTTACAAGGATTTAAATGTCATTCCTGGCAGGAACTAAGGACATATTTGAAAAGGCATACTAGGAACACGTCTTCATAGCCCAAAAGCCAACTATGTTTGAGGACTACTGTATTTCATTACACAGCAATGACAGGTACCACATAACTACGACAGAGCTGCTAAGTTACAAGAATGATTGTGAAATTCCAGGGACTCTAAACCCTAGAGTAGTTATTTTTATTCTACTGTATAAATGTCCATCCTCTGTAAATAGTTTGTATTTGGCCATGATAGAAAAAAGTTTTGGTTTTGCATCAAATTTCTATGATTTAGCAAAATGCTTAATTTTAAGACGCCTAAGTCTCTGTGAAATAATAATTAAAATCCCATGGGTATAAAATTATTTTTCTCATTCTTAGAAGTCACTTACAGGGTGTTTTCCATCACTGTTTTTGAAAGTAAAATGCGTATAAATAATGATTGCATCCTAAAAAAAAAAAGGAAGCTCATTTTAAAAGTGTTCCTTACCCAATTCACTGAACACAGAATTGGGCCCTTATTGTAATATTACCCTTCTAGGGCTATGGGGTACAAATACAGCAAGCATACCCGAGCTCATTTTGCAGGCTGAGAAATGCAATGGATTTCTCATCTGAAACAGAAGCAGGTGAAACATTTAAGTTATTTTCTATTTTTCTTTTTCTCTTGAACTGATAAAGGAAAAAGCTCACATCAGGTATGACAGCTTTTACTGAAAAATATGAAATATATTGTTGTATCTATAAAATAAAATCTCCAAATACATTACCTGAATTTCTGCTTGTAGCAACCCATAAATAGCTGAATGGCAGGTTGATAATAACCCTGACCAGACTGGCCGAAATTCTGCTGGCCCATTTCACTGTGATTTCTAGTTCTCTCTGTTTTCCTAAAAGGGTATTTAAAATCTGAAGGAACAGCTCCCTCACAACTCTCTACTAACTCTTCTCCATTGTTCTCAAGGGTCACAACTAATAATAATTACTTCTGAAGAAGAAGTTTTTCCTGTGATGAGTTAAACCTAAAAACAAACCCCAAAGAGCAGTACAATCCCCTCAGGACAGCATTATTCAGTTTTAAATTGCTCCCACTAGAAGACTTAGAATTTTACACATATCCAGAATTGCTTTTATAATAAAAAATAAATGTTCTATAAGTGACAGTATCATGGGAATATCAACAGCACTGACATAAGTTTAGTCAATTCTGCGAGAGAAGCCAGCATTCCTTGAGCTCCTCTTTCTTCCTTTTGCTTTTCACGCAGCTTCCTGAGTCACCACCAGGAAGCTTGGCTTTATTTTTCAACATCCATTGTTTGATAGATGCTATTTTAACGGCATTCAGCTTCTTTAAATGTTTGCTCATTTGGAATATGAGTTCACCTCTCCTGAGGTGCCACTGCCCATATCAAGAACACTCATTGCATTTAATCTGGAGTATTCTCAAAGTCTGTACTCACTCAGACTTGTATGCTTTCAAAAGGAGATTTCCATTTTTCCTTTTGGCATTTATGACCTGTTCTATTTTTCTGTCAGTATTCGATGCATCTATGAGGTGTTCCTTTGCTAATTACTATTGCTATAAAGATGACATTCTTTCCTAGGAAGGGTATTGTTGCCCAAAGGACATGGAGTAAAGCTATTCCACATGTTATTATTTGCTATCTATTACATAAAATGAAGAAACAATACTGTAGAACAAAGCAAATGGGGGTGATACATTGTAGGTGAGAAACACGGGTTGTAAACAGCTAAAAAGCACCTTCTCTTGCCTTGAAGAGACTGTATTTTATTTATGTATATGGTATGTGTACTATCAAAACTGCAGCTCTTGATGCAGCTATGGCATGTCTATTGGTACCCATTCTCTCATGTTAAACTGAGACAAAATCTGTAGAGGCTAAAATGAATACCACAGCAATTTTGTCCCAATCCCTTCTGTACCTGTTTTTAAACAAAGAGAAATGTAAAAATGAGAGCAAAGCCTTAAATGGCAAAAAGGCATAAAAACAAGCAGAGAAGGAATGAATCAGGTGCATTTGTTTATTCCCAAAGACCTTCTTCTTTAGTCAGGCAAACATGAATAGAAATATTCGTTAATCTCAGGGTAAAAATTTCGGGTTTTTAAAATATCCTAGGTGGGGATAAATACATGGGGGAAAAATACACTCAAGGCTGGTACGTGGGGGAAAGTAGTGTAAAGCGTTCTCCTGGACAAAGCAGGTGGCACAGCATTTTTATGAGATTTTAAAGACTGTACCTATTGTAACAGGGAAGTTGGCTTCGAGTTATTTACACAAGCTTCCTCAGATTTAGACCTGGAAAATTGAATGTAGATTTTGTGTTCGCTACAGCTAAAGTTGCAATTCTCGCCGTTTTATCTGCGGCCAGGAGTGCTGACTGTGCAGGTTCGTGCGTTGCAAAGGCGCACTTGCTCAGAATCGCACGGGGCACTTTGCTCGTTCCCTTTCTTTAATTTCTTTACTTTGCGTTGTTGAGAGGGTTAGAGCAGATTTTTGGTTCACATAAAAGTGTACAGTGTTAACTAGGTGACATATGGGTGGATGAAACATTACTGATTGTCCACTGCAGCCAGGGAGGCCGAGTTTCCATAGAGATAAGAAGGAAAAGTGCTCCATGCAACCTAATTGGTATGCATCTCCAGATCAGGTTCATTGTGCTTTTGCTAATGACAGGGTTGTCTCAGTAATAAGGATGGTGCACTGGAGAAATTTGCTGCCTTGGTATATTTTTCCCTGGCAGAAAACTACTTAGAGACTGTAGTCAGTAAGAAGAGTGACTGGCAGGCTGAAGGGGCTGCTTAGCAGCATATGGGGGAAGGCTGGCGCTCTGTGCCACATGCATATGGCTGCCATTAAACTCCAGCTTTGCGCTTTGTGTATTTCTGGTCCCATGCCAGTAAGCCCACCTGCTGCAAGAATACTTGTAAAGCACAACTCAAAAGTGATTGAAAAGCTACTAGAATAAACTGTAATAACACAGTGCTTCACAGATGGGACATAATTGCAAGCTAAAGTGTACAGCCTCTGCAGTAATGAAAACACGAGCCATTAAATTAAAATCATAAGGGAAAAAACTATAAAAGTCTGTTGAATTTTTTTTTTTAGTTTTATTGCAAAACTTCCATTTTCTTGCCCTCATTAATCAAATACCATAAAACTACAGTGCTACTTTGTCTGAATGAAGATTCAGGCAATTAAAATGATGAATGTAGATTAAAATGATGTAACTTTTGTTCTTTACTTACTTAGATAACTTAAGCTTTGGGCAGTGTAAGGAATGGAAAGCTGACATGAATCTACCAATTTGCAGATTAAGGTACGGTTGGGACTTTGCCCTTAGAATTCACTTGTAAAAAAGTTGGTTTGCAGGAGAAAAGTGCCAGTATAGATTTTGATTCCTTCATATGTTATTTTCACCCTTTAAATAATACTAATTCAATTTTTCTAAAAAAAAAAAAAAATCAAAAAACCAGACTTTAAAACTGTGTAAACACACAAAACTACTTGAGCAATATCAAAGTAGTTTTAATTAGTGGTAGTGTGGTAATAATGAAATCGCTAATCTGACATGTAATTAGTTGTACGGTGTGTATGAGTGTTATGTGAAGCTGAATGGGCTCAGCAGGGCCCTAATACATTCTGGCCTCTCAAGGCGTTCTCTAGTGGAGAGAGGCCTGACAGAGCCATCTTTGTTCTGTTCCCTTTCTGTGGGTGGGCGATGCAAGGAGAAAGAAACATTTGTTTCACAGTAGTCACCGAAGTAAACAGGCTCTAAAAGCCTTTTTCGTTTTTAATTATGCATTTTTCCAGCGCTCGTCATAGCAAAGTCCACAGGACAGGTTCTAAGCAAGCCAAATAATGCCTGACTGGTTAAAAATATATATAAATGTCTATTTCAGGGAATATTTATGGATCTAACAATTTAATTCATCTTTACAAGAGGGTCTTTTCTCCCTTTAAAAGGATGAGTGCTTTCTTAAAGGTGCCGTTTATGCACAATTTATGTAGGAGTTGCATTTGACCTAGCAAAGACTTTGGCAAACACTAGAGGTGCTAATGAGCTACCCGTAAATGTTTGATCCCATCTCTTTTCTCCTCTGGAACTGGCCTCAAAAAAAAAAAACAAAAAGAACCCTCTGAAAAGATAGCATCCATTCATTAGCTGCCTGAGAACTCATAGCAATATCAGATGACTGGTATTTCTTAATACACTACCGTTCAAAAGAAATTTATTTTTCTAAAAGACTTGCCAAGAGTAAGGTACATTAGCAACCTCCACATTGTAGATTGCTACCAGGCTTCCTAAAAGTGTAGTAAAGTGTATCTGTACCTCAGAGAATCTGGACAATAATTCAGGTAACACAATATGGACAACTAAAAGAAAATAGTCAGCTTTATTTGCTTTTGCAGTGTTGATTTTTTTCCTTAGTCAGGCGGTGCAACCAGGCATCTTTTCTCTGAATGAGATCAGTTTGTTCTTGAGTAAACAGAACATAGTGTGTTTTGCTCACACTTGGTAAATTTAAAGCTTGCTTGAGTGATTAGAGTCCAATTATTGCCAAGCAGCAATATCCAGGTGCAGACAAATAAACACTGAAGGCAAAGTGCTTATAATCAGTTGCTGGTTATTATTACTAGAAGTCAGGCTCTAATGCTAGTGTTTATTACACAATACAGGTATCTTCTCTGAATCAGATAATTTAATCATTACTCTCCCACTGGTGCTCCATTGCTTGTATTTTATCAATATTTTTAGTAATAAATATTCTTATTAACATTTTATTATGATTATAAGACCACCTAGGTCCTTTCTCTTCATTTAGGACTGTTCCTCTCATGTGGTGTCTGTACACCATGACAGAGAGCTATACCAGGTAGTGAGAAATTATTTGGAAAACTTGTCAAGCTGCACTGCCTCCAGGTTATTTATTTATTTACTGCAAACATCACATCAGATCAGCAGGGACATTTGAATGGGGAATTTTCTATATAGACATTGCTTTTACCTTCTTTAGTGAAGCTCATCATCAACAGAATTGAGTAACGTCTAATTTTGTATTGTTACTCCTGCCAAATCCATCCATTTTTCAAGCATTGGCCCCAATATTACGGGCTGGGAATCAGTAGGGATATCTACAGATAAAATATCTAACATTTTCAGAATGGGGTTATGCTCCCTCCTTTTTATGCTTGTCCTCATTCACGCCAGGTTTTACTTGTATATAGGAGGGAGCAGTGGTGGCAGCCTCTGGGTTGCCCAAAGGCTGGGGGGTTGTGCTTTGCTGTCTCAGGTTAAAGCCAGGTAAAGTGGAATGACACTAACAAGAGCATCAATAGTGCTGGCCCCAGGTAGCTGCCACATTGCAGCTGAAAAAAGCCAAAATCTGAATGTGTTGTCCATTGAAGATGGGAAGGTATTAATTAAATTGTTCACCTGACAAATGTGACCCTCTCATTTTATAGGCTTTAGTTGTTGAGCTGTTGAAAACCTAGTCACGTCTTCTGAAGTCAGTGAAACACAGGTGGGCTCAACATTTTTCAGACCTTTTCAAACACAGTTACTTCAGCACCTCAGAAAGCTGGGTCCCACATCTTTGCTACAAAATGCTCTATCTGGACAGTGAAAGGCACTCACCACCAGGTGTTACACACCCGTTTTTGTTGAGATCATGCCAATCCTGGCACGGCACGCTGTTTGGTACGACTAAGGCTGACAGAATTTGGCACTTTGTAAGGTCTCCTATCTGAAAAAAATTGTCAAAAGCAGGGTTGGTGGAAAATAACAGCTTCTTTACAATGAAATAGTGAAAAAATATGTAGGAAACAGCAAATTCTACTATAAATAATGTGATATAATGTCTGTAAGACAATACTCAGCTTTTGTTGAAAGAACCTGCAGGGTAATGCTTGGACCTCATAAGATGTTTAGGATGCTCTTTCTACCCTGAATGCAATGGGAACTGAAAGATCCAATAGCACTTCACAGGGGAGCAATCAGCAGTTACTAGACCAAGCTCATAATGTCTAATTTCTGAGAACCCAGTTAGGCAGGGGAGATGTCCAAGACACAAGTCCTTGGTTATTGGCCCTGTATCTCCATACTGACAAATAGCTTGGCTTGGGGAAGGTAATGGGATGACTCCCCACTGAAATATAACTATTCCCAGTCAGCAAGGAAAAGCCATATTTCCACTCTTCATCTATTTTTGTATGAGTTGGCGGAGTTGGACAAAAAGAATTTTTCCATCCTATGAAAATTTTCAAAACTAAAAAAAAAAAAAGTTCCCATTCCATTCTCAACATTAAAAAGTTGAGATTTCAGTTTTGAAAGCCCGTCCAGACATTATTTCGAATTCAGTAAATAAAAAAGTTTGGCTGCAATAATTTCATATGGTTTGACTTTCATCTTTTTGTCTTTTGTCTTTTAACACATATATATTAAAAACAAGATATAATTGTGTTATATAGTACTGTACATATGCTACATATAAAATTGCATATGCTACTAGATATTTTGCATCATGACATTTCAAGCGGGAAAGTAATTTTCTCCTTGGAAAACGTCAAAATTTTTGTCTGACAATTTCAAAATATTTTTCCTATTTTTCTCAATTTGGGAAATGCTTCTGAATTTATCTTTTGACAAAGACAGTTTTGACTTTGGTGGAGAATTCCCAACTACCTCTAGCAAGCATGTGGAAGGGACTCGCTGGTACAGGGGTGTACAGTCTGGGCATGATAATCTGGGAGAAGAAAGAGCACAGAATAATGAACCGACTTGGCCCTAGTCTTAACAGCAAGATTTTAGCAGAGCTCAGCATACTATCAAGGGATGTAACGCAAACTTCAATAAAGCCCCTGAGAGTTTTGTCTCTGAAATCCATGGGATCATGATTTTCTCAGTACTCCTGGCATCTTTACCACAGACCCTGATAAAATAATCAAAGTGTAAAGGAAGCAGATATATAATTTAAAAGAGCTTGGACACTAAAAGTGCTTAAAAGATGGAATTACAATGAATGTATTTTAAAGTTAAGAAATAAGACAGATAAAATGCACAATGAGATTTGGGTAATGTAAGACTTACTTGATGACCATACATAATATGGTAAACCAGTGGAAGGCAACCTTTATCTTTTGCGAGTCCACTGAACGCACAGATTCAAATACATCCTTCACGCAGTCGGTGCACCCCTGCCAGCTGTGTCACACTCTCTTCCTGGGTGGATGCTTCCACCTTTGTGTCTTATTTGGAAGCTTTATGTAGCTCCCCCCCTTGAAAGGTTAGGCAGTGTGGTGCTACTAGCTGAGGAGGATTTGTGCTTTGTACTGGAACATGG
This sequence comes from Calonectris borealis, assembly GCF_964195595.1. Classification (NCBI taxonomy): domain Eukaryota; kingdom Metazoa; phylum Chordata; class Aves; order Procellariiformes; family Procellariidae; genus Calonectris; species Calonectris borealis. The sequence goes on along the minus strand of NC_134312.1, from coordinate 154,041,682 downwards.
CTCGTGTGTTACTTGATCCAGAGTATAGCAGTATCTCTTCTTAATGCTCGTTTAAATATTCGTTAATTCTTGAACTAATTTAGCACATTTATGCCTATCAGTTCCGACCTGCAGTTTCTGCCCAGCCTTTGTGGATTGTAGATCGTAAACAATAGCGTACTTCTACATCATGGAGTTCAAGCTGACTCTTGAGGACTGAATTGATTCAATGGCAGCACCCATTCCTGTCCAACTTTATCTCTGCACGTGCCCCCATGGGTCTCAATAGCAGGCCTTCAAAAATAAACTTTTAGGGCCTGAGCTTGACAGATAAAGAGCTGGTATGATGTTCATTGCCATAAGCAAGGACCACTGTGAAAGCAGAGGAAGGAGTTTGTTAGGATTTCATAGAGAACAAATTTTGACAAAATTCTGCAAATTACAGAAATACGCTTTGAAGCATTTAAATGGTGTCTTCTAACATATTTGCAAGTTTTCATTAATTTGGAGAATTTTTATGGTTGGAGATAGTTATATTTTCTATTTGCATTTTTTCTGTTTGTGCTTTGCAAAAACAGTATTCATAGGAAAAATAAATAAGGAAGTAAAAATATGCTTTTTGCTTTTGACAAATGTGGGAGCTACAAATTACTCGTGGAAAATGAGTATTTCCATCTTTGTGTGAACTTGGTGAAAAGCCAACATCTTCCACACAGCTGCAGAGGTGCAGGGCCAAATTAATTCGTGGTGCAATTCAATGGACTTCTATGAAATGACATCAGTAAGAGTTTAGTCCCCATGCAATAAAAAACAGTTTATAAAACGCTTATAGTGGTAACTGGTTGATTAAGTATGGTATGAATAGAAGCTGATGTAACACTCTTTCATTGGAGTTGAAAGGGTACAAAAGCAGGTAAAGAAACCAATAAGCTTGTTTTACTTACAGCTCTTTAATTACTGGGAGTCCTTGTTTAATGGTGCATACTTGCTCTTCTATCCCCTCCATGAATAGTTAAGCCTGCATTCCCCTATTTTCTTATATAGGTAGCAAAACTAATGTGATGTATTACTGCAGAGTTTGTCTGAAGACTTGTAACTGAAGTGTTTTAGACTGGAAAGGGCCTACCTACTCATTCCCTGGTCCATTGTGTCTCATCTTGGTTCACCAACCAGCCAGTGGGTGTTTGTAATCCCTGAACCCAGAAGTACCACAGGTGACCAGAGATGCACCTGGAGTTACACAGAAGAGGCTGCTGTCACTATAGCCATGTTTCCCTTCTGAAGGAACATGTGGGAGAGGAGACTAGCACATGCCTATGTCAGGTCTTACCTTGTTATAGGGGTCTTTACAAACTGGCTAAGCATTGTTGGATTTACCTTTAATTCTGTTCTAACATAAGATTGCATAGTTCATTACTGTCTCTAGAATGTAGACGTGATAAATAAAGTGGTTAAAGTCCATCACTTTGGTTTCCAGGCTAGGTAAGGACAAGGGGAAGAGCTCTATGGTGCACAAGTAAGGCATGATGGAACTGAGGGAACTGGGGTGGTTTAGTCTGGAGAAAAGGAGGCTGAAGGGAGACCTTATTGTGCTCTACAACCTGAAAGGAGATTGTAGCGAGGTGGATGTCAGTCTCTTTTCCCAAGTAAAAAGTGATAGGATGAGAGGAAATGGCCTCAAGTTGCGCCAAGGGAGGTTTAGATTGGATATTAGGAAAGAGTTCTTCACTGAAAGGGTTGTTGAGCATTGGAACAGGCTGCCCAGGGAAGTGGTTGAGTCACCATCCCTGGAGATATTTAAAAGACATGTAGATGTGGCGCTTAAGGACATGGTTTAGCGGTGGACTTGGCAGTATTAGGTTTACGGTTGGACTCGATGATCTTAAAGGTCTTTTCCAACCTAAATGATTCTATGATTCTGTTTCTATGATTTCATCAGCACACATTTGCCATTTAGCAGACCCTATAGGGCAATTTGCAAGTGTTTATGGGAATCGACCACAGCTGGATCCTACTGCGATGCTACAATTGCCTCTGAAGAGGTACATCTGTTGGCCTACTAGGCATGTATGAATTCATAAGCCACAGTGTTCCCAGGAACGTTTTGAGGTGGAGCTGGTAGCAAGTGTTTCATTTATACAAAACCCACTTTTTTCTGTGCTCAGATTTTGCCTAGCCATATTATATTATCGCTTCTAAGAAAGTGGCATATAATGATGTGCATCTTATGCAGATGCTATCCCACCAGGTTTCAGCAAGCTGGTGTGGTCCATGCAGAATCATAGTGTTTGTTGTATCTCAGCCAGTCTATTTGGAATAAGTTAGTTTTACTCTATCTTGTGGAGTTTATAAGGCGTCGTAAGGGCAACTGCCAAGAGCAATGAACTCTCCTTTCCCACAGTTCTCAAGATTGCTTTCTGGTCTTTTAAGTTTTCTTCCATACAATATGGGATAACTGAAATCAAGACTTCCACTTCATATATACCCTTCCAAAAATACCGCATTTATTGAACTCCAGACTTTGTTCTTTTTGAGAGTTCCAGTGTTTCTAATTAGAACTGAGTTTATTACTCTAATAGCTTTTATTCATATTAGAATACGAGTAAGACATAGAAAATTAGTTTTACAGTTTTTCTTTTTCAGCATACTTGGAGACTGTGGATCCACTTTAGGCAGCACTATGGATTTAATTAAATTCCAGCATTAACTCACAAAGGCTTTTTAGACCTTTACTTTGTCCCTTGGAAGTGAGTTTACATGTGGAAAATTCATTTCACAAGTAATAATTTTTAGAGCATACCAAAAGGTATTAATAATTATGGTTATTTTATATTGGACCTTAGTGACATGGCACAGATGGCTTTGATGTTTAATCAGTAGCTGTGCTTCACAGCTTATTTTCATTAGTGATTAACCTTGACTTATTATATAACAGAATAACATAGGACCGAGCCTGAGAGACAGTTTCCTTTGCTATAGCTGTGTTTGCTGTGAAATTGGGCCTCATTTTCAAAGAAATGTACATCTACAGCTGATCACTTCTTATGAATGATCACACATGGACTTTCATTCACTGTACCAGTTCATAAATAAAAATGTAGCATTTGTGTATCCAAATTAGATGCTGCTGAGGTGTCAACCAGTGCTTATTTAAAACGTTTAATGGTTTTTATTTTAGAATTGTAAGGTCTTGACATTTTTTTAAAAATAGAGAGCATAGAGATTCATCCTTTTTTGAAAAAACATTAGGCATGCTAGACTATGCAAGTTAACAAGGCCTGTGCTATATCTAGTATGGATTGATGTCTTCACAGAAAATCCTTTTGTATTGCTTTCCAGCTTTTCTCAACAAGAAAAATCTTTCGAGTAAGACATCTGAGGTACTGTGCTGCTCCGTAATTACAACAATAGACACCTGTCAATGGACTTCTTTCTCTGCAGTTGTAGGATTACCTCTGAGAGAAAGAATCAGGACAAAAATACTTAAAGAATGAAGAGCAGGAGTCAGAGAAAAAAGTGATAAAGATACATTTTTCAGACTAATATTCAATGTGATGGAAGAAAAGGCAAACATGTTCAGCAAGTATCGTACGCCTCACGGTGTAAAATGTTTGTTTAACTCAGAATTCAAAGCTTTAGCCCTGAAACTGCATTTCTTGTGTTTCAAGGACTGCTATTTCTCAGCGTCGTTTTCCTTTTCAAGATGGACTCCTGGATCACGAGGTAGAACTGTCTGATTTTGGTATCAGAAGATGTAATACCTTTCCGTCTAAAAGTTTAGTGTACTGCTCCCCCTTATCCCCCAGTAGCAGAATGATGCCATGCAAGAAATTGCTACATGTGACCAGAGCAGTCTCTACATCCAAAAATAAAAATAGGGAGACTTAGAGTAGGCTATATAGCAACCATAATTCTCAAAAACCATTACAGTAACTCAAGCTATTGAACTTTTAAGCTACCACCTACTCTCATGTCACTCTTTTCAGTAATGTGGTTGAGGACCAGCATAAACATAATTTATTGTCATTTGCCAGCTGTCAGTAGCACCAATCAAACTTAAATCCAAGACATGGTACAGAAACCTCACATCCATCCTTATTCTTTACACATAAGGGCAACCATAACCTTTCACTTTCTTTGGCAACTGAATAAAAGCATCCCACTCCCCAAGTGGCAGAAGAGGTTGGACAAAAGTATCTTGTCTTCCTTGTTTTCGTAAAAGCCCAGTGGGTTGCTTTGCTCCCATATTTATTCACACCCACTGATTAACAGAAAACTCTTAATTCTCCCAGACTGTTCAAAATCTACGTAAAGATGACAAAGATATTGGAAAAACACAGGTCAAGACAAAAGCAGTAGGCATCTATCTCTCCACGACCCCCTTCTGAGCTCTATTTTGTATCTTGCTTAACAAAGGCATCTTGCAGTTCTTCATTGCATAGCCAAAACTGGTACTGAGATTAAAACCAGAAAGTTACAGATGAATTCAGGGATAGCTCTCACAAGAACTTGCTTACTTTAGTATTTCCCCCACTGTCCAGAATATCTTCCTTCAGGTTCCTAAATTGCTTCCCCATTTAGTAGGTTCTTTTGGACTTTTAGAGGCTGTTCAATGTCCTAACACCTTGACCAACAAAACATTTCTGACCTTCCATCCACAGTTTTGCTTTCTGTGACTGAACTCATGTTTGGCCCCATTGACTTACATAGGTCTGACTTCAAGGCTCGATTGTTTCGGTTCAGTATATTTGGAATGAAACAAAATGCCTTGGAAAGAGCTTCAACTAATCAAGGAAGCAGCAGACTGCCTGCTTGACAATGCAGGTCAATTGTGAACACATCTTAGTGTTTCTTCACTTTTTCGCCCCATTGAATTCTGATCCCCGGTTCAAGGTCTCTTTCTGATTTTTACAGTTCTCCATGAGATTGATTCTACCTCTTTCTGCAATTATATTTTTCTCTGCAGAGATGACCTTCATGACAGATCTGATCCACTAGAATCAAAAGAACTATAACAGAAATGGAAAGTAGCAAAAATGAGAGCTTGAACTAGATGATGTAAATCTTTATCATGAAATATGAAAAACCATAGGCTTGAACATCTTAAGAATAAAATGCAAAAGTCTAAGTTTTCTGATTGGCTTTCATTCAGTTTGCCATCAACACATGTAGTCAATGTCTTTTTTTTCCCTTTTTTTTCCTTCATCTTCTTTTTATACCCGATCTTTTCTGTGTGAGGTCGTCATTTCCCGAGATGTGACTAGAAGAGCTTCAAACAGAAAACTGAGAAGACTGGTAAATGTTCTAGCTTTAGAAGGAGTTTAGATTAGATGTGGTGAGTAAATACTTCAATCTGTGCTCATACACTGTCTCTCTATACTCCATAATTACCTAGACAATCCATCATTTATCTGCAGAACTCACACAGGTGAGGCAGCCTTGAAAGAAGAGTATCTTTACTTGATTTGATTATGAAGCCAAACACTCAATCCGGGCACAGTAACAGGATCTTACAATATAGCCATTTAAATGTTTGGGCTAAATAAGATTAGATTTCAAGCCCTAGGTGCTTCAAAAATTCAAATGTTAAAGACAAGTTGCCACATCATGCGGTGTCCCTGGTTTCCTAATGCACTAAACACTGTCATAAATATGTAATCTTTCCTGGTAAAGATGATACTTTTCCACCCAAAAACCCTCCAGCAATGGCGTGTAGCGATTCTGCCATTACATTTCAGATCTATTTTTCATTGTAAAGAGAGCAGCATTTTTTACTAGGATGCAATCTTACATTTAAAGAGACAATCGTAAGTTAAAACAAATGAAACACACATACGGACTAAACATATGGATGACAGTACCAATTAGCAGAGATTTTGTATTTATTTTTTATATTTTGAGCACAGGGTGAGACCTGCCTTTTTCCAGCAAGTGGCAAATTTGAATGTGAAATGTCATTAGTGCTGTTTTTCACTAATACAATTTCTTTTCTGAATAACAAAAAACACATCAGTGTTATTTTTAATAAAAAACCCACCCTTTAATTTACATACATTTAGGGTGAAGTAAATGAAAATGCATTATGTTACCACTGTGCTATTGAATAATGAGCCTATAGGGTTCTAAATGGGAAGGAAAGTTGTTTTTCAAGCCCTGTACCCACTGTTCCCTTTACAAAGGTGCCATTGTGATCGGGATACATGAACTGGGTTTCTAACAGTAAAGATCCACCTTCTGGCAGAGAGACTGGGAAATAAAGCACCCCAGTAAGCCGCCACTTCAGCAGGAGAAGCTGAGCTAACGAAGGAAGGACAGGTGGAACTGGTCCCTTGGCCTTTCAGTGACATTTACAGCCTCTGTGCAAGGACATGCTCTTTTCTTTCTGTTTCTATTTTCTCCAGTTAATCAGGTGACTTGAAAAGAAGCTAGATAAGGGTATTGTTTGCACTGACAACATCCTGATGATACTGTCAGAGGAGATCACAGGAAAATGTTCCCTTTTTGAACCAATAGAGTCATTAGGGAGAGTACTCATCACTTGAGTGCATCTAGGTTAATTACCACGGAAAATCTGGAACTGGCAGCTATAATTTTTCTGAAGAAAGTACTGCTATTTTTACTCCCGATGCTACAGAATGTCTCTTAAAGTACCTCACAGGACCCCATTTTACAGTTCAATTGTAAAATAATTTTAGAAATGTAGCTTTCTGGCTGAAATTAGTGGGACTCTATCCATGGAAATTTAATGAAAGTACGAACTGTGAGTTATGTACTGTATGAATGAAATCCATCTCTGTTTGCCAGGACTGATTACTCTCCTTCCCATAAATGAGCAAGCATATTTCTCTATTGCAGTGTCACTTTGGAAAAGAGAGAAGTGTCAGGTTGAGATGAATGACTTATCCTTGCACAGATGTAGCAAACTGTCACATGCCTGATTCTGTTTGCTGTGGTACATTATGGCATAGAGTAGCCAAAAACCCTCCAGCATGAGACAAACACAGAATGCTGGGTTTGGATCAGCATCAAAGCACACGCAGCGGATGCCTTTTTAGGAAAACAGAGACATGGTGTTGTTTTAACCCACCCAGTATTCAATGAGTGCTTACAAAACCTAACAGTGTTCATGATTTTTAAAAAGCCTCAAACAATAAAAGGAAGTTGCTTGAGTGTGCTGAATACTTATTCAACTAATAATTCTTAGAGTACCTCTACTCTGGTGCCTGCTCTCTAAGGATCTGCAAAAAAGGAGGACTGGGTGCGTTTTTCAGCCTAATTATCTTTCTTCCAAAATTATTTGAGGCCAGGAATGCTTTGTGGTGTTTGCCTGTCCCTGATGCGACAGGCATGCTATCATGTCTATCATGCCTAATAGGTACCATCAAGCCAGAGCAGTCGGTGGAACTTGGAAAGTTGCTCACATCCAGTAGCATAAACAGGACCCAAATGGAAAATAGTTACCACGGGTTCTGAGTGTGGACAGAGTTAAATGGTTAATGCAATGAATCTCATTCCTACTACTCTCCCCTTCCAATTCACCTTTTTGCCATGGTAAAATTGTAAAAATATTCACAGTAAAAATTCTTGAGAACTGTTTTGATTCCGTGATAGTTACTCGGGAATTTGGTCACAGATTTCCTGTTCAAAGTTAGTCATTTCATATAGAAATGTGGATTATTTGACTGCACTGTCTTCTGTAAGCAGCTCCCACATATAAATTATGAATGCTTTGACCCATTCCCCTTATGTTTGATTGAGGAGCTGAAGTCTCCAACAGATGAATTTCTGTCAAGTTTCTTGAAAATAACAGCCATGTTAAGGAGATATATGCTATAAAACCAGCAAAACCCTATTATTAGACATCATAGAGGTTCCATCGGACAGACGAAGATGAATCTAGGCTTTGCAAACACCCCCCACCCCAGTGACAAAACAACTTAATTTTTTAGAAAATTTTGGGTCAGACCTATTTCTAAATCCATGAGAGAATGAGGTGCCAATAACTGTTTCAGCAGGGAAAAAATATTTCTGGCTTCCAAAGCAAACATTTTAGTAATTGCCCCTCATTTATTTGTATTTTCTAATTTGCTTTACATACTACAGGGAATCCTGCAATTACCCATAGAATGTACTGTCTGTACCTTCCTGATTGAACTGCCACCTCCCCTACACTTTGTTAGAGCTGCCATTCAATGCAGCTCTGATTCAGACTCAAGGGAATAGCCTTGACACAATGCACTGAAGGCAATATTTGCAGAGAAAAGGGATAATCGCTGAACAGCAGCCTAGCTCCATGTTTCCATGTCCCATGACCTCTTTTCTCTCTAGCCTTGGCATTAGAACTTAGTATAAGTCCCTAGGACCCTGCTGTCCCCTTTCATGACCCCTTACCCTCAGGCGCAGTTTGGGGTACTTCTGACAGGTTAATATACTTCACGTGACGAGAAGAGTGAAATATCACAGCCTATTTCCACTAAGGTTTCAGAGAAAGCTAGAGTGACGTCTTTATCTGCTGATATTTGCCAAGATCGTCACCTCTAACTGCACATATTTTACAAAAACTGTACCAAATAAAAGAAACTTGAAAAATGAAGCTCAATATCTCTTTTTACTTTTTCACTCCATTCAGGATTATTATTCATTCTTAATGATACTTCTTTTATCTCAGGCTCTGCTAGGTTTCCTAAAATCCCAGTTTCACATCCTTTTAGGAAAAATCTTTAATTTTTCGCACACAAACAAACCTACCCTTAGACTGAACAGTCCTTAAAAAATCAGTTTCTCTTGTGATGTCCAGCTGCAGGATCTTTCTTCAATTAGACGCCAGTATGCAAGAAAAAAAAATTGTCAAAGCACTGATATGAAAACATAAATTGCATAAAATACCGGTGACAGAATACCAAAGTCACAACTTGACATCTACAATCTGGGGTTTTTTTTAGCATTATGCTAATAGGACTGTGTTTTATTTATGCAGTGCTATAGATTTGCATGATGCTTTATAAAGAAAATATCTGACAAGTTCCTGCTAGTGCAGTATCCTACATCAGGTATAGTATAGCACTGCACAAGGGAATCTGGATGAGAAGGGGAACGCTTTAACAGGAAAAAATAATATAAACCCCCAAAACCTCACCTAAAACCTGGTATTTTCATTTAACAGGTTTAAAATGTCTGGAATGCAGCTTGGTCACATCTCTATCTAGTGAACTTGCTATGTGTTACCCTGATTTTCAGGAGGATGAGGAGACTTCATCTTTCAGCCTCCTCACTACCTCTACTCTTAGTGGGAATAACGAATTAGCAGAAGTGTGCGTGCACTTTTGTATACTCCTCACTACAGAATGCCCAACCTGGGGGACGGATATTGTACGTGTGCCTTCATCTGCTTACCAGAGAGTCATCATTTGTAAGTGATCGCTACAGCCACTTTTGCTTGACTTGTCCTCTGACTTTCAGAAAATTTCAGCTAATATGTATCAACAACGGCCATGTCATGGTAAGGATGCAACAAAATTGGAGGTTCGTGAAGTTATGTTTATATCATAATCGCCTACACATCAACTGAACATATCATGTCAGCTCTTTGCTGGTGCTCTGCTTGTATATATCCACTAGAGATGTGTCCCTTTCCCTATGTCAAGACTAAGGGTAACTAAGCTAAAGGAGTACATGAATGCAGACTTCAAAGGTTGTTGCTTATTGTGCATTGTTCGTGCTGTGAAACTATGTATTCAAATCTTACCTACTTTGGCCTTCCACACTTCACCAAAAGATAAAAAAGGCAAGTCTAGTAAGTAGAATTTGCTGAGAAGTCTGTCAGCATATGAAAGAAGCTTAGGGGAGAGGGAGAAGAGAAGCATTATTATTGTCTTGATTTTTTCCTTAAAAAAGAAAAGAAAAAAAAGAAAAAAAAAGAGTCAGTATAGAAAAAATAAACAGCAAAAAAAACAGACAGAAACAAACCCCAGAAAATATCCTGCTAAACCTCAGAAATCACAGTGGAAATCCTTCTGAAGGCTGCAGCTGGGCTTCTTGGACAGGCAATATAACTCCCAAGAAGCACAGCAGTCTCCTCAGCCAGGGAATCGCTACTGTGCGTCACAGGAAGCCCCTGGCCACAGGGCATCAAGGACCAGTGCATCAACAGCCCAGCTAGTGAGGCCAGTCTACAGAGATGGTGCATCTTGCATGCCATAACTTCCATAAAACATCACACAGGTGTATTTTAATGCTAAATATGGTAAAATTACGCTATATAAATGTAAATATAAATATAAATGTAAATGTAAATATATTGTGTGTGTTTTCATGTGGATCTTTAGACAAATTTAGTTCAGGCTAAATGCACCTTTTTATGAAAAATTTACATTTACTTACCAAAAGCTGGTCACACTTAAAAAACTTTTACTGGCCAACACTACATTCCTTTTATTTCCAAAATAACCTGTGTAAAGTACAAACTTACTTTGACAATGCAATATTTTTTTTCTGTCTATCCTTCAGCCTGCTGGAAATCAGCATTGCAAAGAGAGGTGGGACACGTCAAAAAGCTTATTATATCTACTACCATAAATCTTCCCCTGAACAAGGAGTCAAACAAGCCTATGGGCCATTTTTGCAACTTCTGTTCTAACGGCCGTCATGGGACTGCTGTACAATTTGTTTATTTTACTTACTTTTAGGTATTTCAGTAAAAGTAGCAATTAATTTCCCTGTCTTTGCAGCACAGATCTCTCACTTCCATAATTCTCAGAATAATGGAAGTAATTAAAGCATTTTAATTTTTTAATTACTTCTTATTAACTTCTCGGTCCTTTTTAAGGAAATGAAAAAATACAACAAATTTGAGGCAATCAATACTGTATTACCCCTGCCCCTGCCTTAATTTAATATGCTAATGGTTAGACAATAACATGCTTCTGGACTTCAGAAAAATCTTCTGAGAATGATCCAATAAATCTCTGATATGATGTAATATTGCTCTCAGCTACTTCCTCACTTTGAATTTATTTATTTAGCTAGTTAGTTAGTTATGGTGCTAGGAGATGCTAAAAATAAAATCTTATAAATATATAGTCTAGTCTACGTATGTGTTTTATTTTAAGATGTTTTTATAATCTGACCTAGTTGTGGCCTTGCTGACATTTGGCACATGAAAGCCAGGCCGTACAATACTCCCTCTAATATTTTTTTCAGCTGAAGTTATTGGAAGTTTTTGCCACTGAAGCCCGGTCAGAGCCCTTATAATTGGGTAACTGAAAGAGGCATATGTGTCCTACATACCGGCAGGTTACCTAGGAGAGATGGTAGCAAAACATAATAATTATACGTATCAGTTACTGAGTTATGTTATTGAGAGTCATTGGTAGAAACAATCTGTACAGGATATTCCTAATTATCCCTTCAGTTCGGTAGCATATTTAAAGCGCTGGCAGAAATCTGCATTTCCCTCTCCTTTACCCTCTCTGTCAGAGGCAACCTCAGCTGACACATTCCTGATCAGTACCGCTGTAATTCAGTGTATTTGGCCCACGATATTTTTATGCTTTCTAAGGTTACTAGGGATGTTTTCTGTTTAATAGTAGCTGAGAATATATTGGTTTTAAGTTCCTTCTAAAATTTTATAACAGATTGAATTTTACATGTTTTAAAGTTAATGAGACAATTAGCATTTTCATTCTGTCCTGAAAGTATGGGCACTTCAAAGCAAAGGTAACACTTATTATGCCTGCTTCATTGCTTGATTGTATTGAAAAGTAGGAACTCACCTCTAACAAAGGCTAATTTGCTGTGAAGTTCATGCTTTCTCTGATAGGCATCTTCTGGGTACTTCAGATAAAACTCTTTCCCACAATAAGATCTGAAAGGACTATTCTCTACATCACCACCCGTGCTGTTGACTGGAGGGCAATTCCATTTGACTTGTACTGAGGTTGGCTGTATGTTGTCTCTTACTCTCTATTTCTCTTTGAGTTGTCAGAAATTATTGCATAATTGATTTTCCAGTTGCTTGAGACCTTGAAACAGCTTTCCTTGAGCTTTTCTATTTTGAAGTTCTCAGAAACAGCAAGGTGAAAAAGAAAATGTATAGTAGAGATTATTTTCCTAAAACCTGTTCAACAGGTGGAGCTGTATGCTGCAAAATAGAGTTCAGAAATGAAATCCGTATCATGAGATGTCTGTCGAATCGTTTCCAAAGTTATAGAGAATACTATACCTGTACCAAACACATGTTTTTTTCAAGTTTTGGGAAGAATCTTTCTGCAGTTGCCCTAGATTGGGATAAGAAAAATAAGTCTCAAAAAGGGTTGTTGTGATTTTCATTGTGTTTCGTTAGTGGGCAGAAGTCCAGCAAGCTGTGCTCCGCTCTTCCTTAGAAACTTAAGCAGTAATATGTGGAGCTGGGAGATCTTGGATGTCGCACAGCTGGTGTTCAGCATTGTATTACTGGTAAAGCGTAATGCTACATCAAATATTTATTAATCAGCACTCCTTATGACATTTCTTCTTGCTATTAGTGAAAGAAGTTTGGGTGACAGAAAACTCACAAAAGACAGTTTAATGAAAGAGAGCAATAGATATAGAATGTATTATAAAGCATCCTTCTCTCTCTGTCTCTCTCTCCTTCATTGCCAGTTTTGACCAGTGCCCCTTTGAGGGAGAAAAGCAAGATCTCTGTTCATCTGCAGGTGCCAATTCTCTTTTTTCCTTCCCCAGCAAAGAGGACTATTTAACTGAATTTTCTGATTCCTTTAGAATACACTGAAAATATAGTTTTGGAAAATGAGTGAGCTGTATTAATATCACTCATTAACTCATATCTACTATTACTGGTACATCAGAAGGTGTTTGATTTGCTCATGTCAGAGGACGCAGTATGCATAATCTAGTGCAGTCCTCAGTTTCTACCCCACTTTTACAGAGATAAAGGTATTATTTCAGTAACAGGAGGTAACGTATTATACACACCTACTGTGACATATAAATGTACCTAGAAAGGAAAAGGGAGGAGATGATATTCACAGCTGACAAGTCAGTTATTTATTACCCGTCCTTTGACAGTGTTGTACCAGTTTCATATTACATCTGTTTACAAAAATACACATAAGCATTATCAAGCAGTAAAATGGTGGTCACTAGAGGACTATTTTTTCACAACAGGAATAATTTTTTATCATTACTTAGTTGCCATTCTTTAACCTTTTAGGAGTTTTCTTCACCTCATCAGTATTTTTTTTCCCTTCATTAGTACAGACTGTACCAGATTTGCTTGCCTTTCCTCAGGCTAATGGAACTTGTGAGATTTCTTTAAAATATATCCTACCCAATGTGATGAAGGCGCAGAACCGTCTTATCGTTTAATAGTCTTAATTACCTGCCCTTATTAGATTAGGTACTTACCTAATCTTCAGAACTGTATCGGTTGAACATGCCACAGATGGAAGGCTTTATTCACTCTGGGCAAGAAAAGAATGATTTAGGTATTTCTGTTGTATTAAGATGACCAGTGCTCCTCTTTTCCCAATAAGTTTGGATTTATAGACTTGCAGAGTTTTGGGATTTTATGTTCCTTTTGGCTTTTATCTTATAATGCCAAACAATATTACCTATGAGGAGGTCCTGTGTAAAAGTTGTGTAAGCATACAGAAAAAAAAGTCCAGTTGTAAATTGCCCAAGGCTCAGGCAGGCGGTGACAATGACCAGATAGCTGGACGGAGGGCTGCAGTTGAGTAACAAGAGTTCTTGCATGCATGAAGGTGGTTTTTTTGCACTAGAGAGGAACAGTTTCTAGATGCTTCCTTTGAGCTTGCTAAGAAAAGTTTTGCTATGGGCTGCATTAACCTATATCAACTGCCAATGGTGAGCATTTAGCAACCAGCCCTCCTTTAAGCTGGCCATAAAACAGGATCAAAACTCATGTCCCTCTCCAACAGACATATTGAATATTTGAGTATAAAGCTTCGTGAAATATTGTTTGAATAGGTGTGAAGAGGAGGAAGAGAGAGAAGTAGAAGACACAGCATAAACTCGGAAGGGAAATCCTAAACATAGGCCAGATGGACCTAGAGAATCATCGAGAGAATTCTTTTTGGTCTGGGAAGTCATCAAAATGGTACTGAGTCTGGGAGAGAGAAAGCTGCCTTCAAATCCTCCTCTCCTGACTTGGGGAGAGCGGATTTAGATCGGTCTGTGTAACAAGTAAAAGACTGCATCAAAGAAATGCTCGAATCAATCTCACGCACTTAATTTCTGAAACTGTTATAATAAGTTGTTGCACTCATAAGACAGTTGCTCTCAGCTCCCATGTAATGACACATCATGATGGTGTTGTCCAACATTAGACAGGAGTAACTGTGTCGTCCAGCAATGAAATGAGCCACTCCTCTGGTTCACAGATGTCTTCCTACTCAGGTGGGACATCTGCTAATGTGATTTCTCATCGTGAATACATGTTTAAACTGGTTACCACTGCGCAAAATAGCTGTATGTCTTTGCTAGCAAGTCACTGATAAAGTTCGGTTCACTTTTTGGCTTTGATTAAAATAATAAGCTTCCAGGACATTATTTTAAGTTGATGAGAATGACTAAGGACACTAAGTTATAGTTAAAAGGAGATTCATCTCAACAGCAAAGAAACAGTAATATTCCTTTTCTGTCTTTTTCTTTGTCAGGTTTTTGCCCAATTTTTCCTTAAAAATAAATGTACTTAGAGGCGTACTTCTCTTTTGAAGAACAATTTCATATAGTTACCTGGAGCAAAACTGTAGAATTTACTCAGCTGATTTTTTTCTCATTTTTCCTGGGTAATTTATAAGTAAATTACATTTGCTATCATGATGTCTGGTCTTTGCTTTCTATGATTCCAAGTTCTTTGAAATGAAATGGTCCCCTAAAAGAAGTTTAAAAGATCATAACGAAATTATAGGCTGGGTCACACAAATTGAGTGTATGGGTTAATCCCAATTTTTAAAAAGACCATTTTTAGCCAGCTTCTCTTGGCATCTCTCAGTATAAATAGAAAAGAGCCACTGAACTGTGCAACCTGAGATTGCCTTTTGCAAATTGAAGCTATACTGGCATAAAAATGAATTAGTACCAACTTTTGCAGGACTGGCAGTTATATGAATGAAACTATAAAATCACTTGTGAATCTGACTTGAAAAAGTGAAATGTTTCAGAAATGCTGTAGCAAATAATTTTGAAATTTCTGATTTTTTTTCTTCTTTTTTTTTTGGCGAAACTGTCAACTGAATGCAAGTTGCAAATATGCTTGATTTGTCAGAAACGGTTTGTTCAGAGTCATTGTTATTTTTTGGTCATGAAAGTAATTTGCTCCTTCAAAAATGGGTAACCTTAATTTTTATCCATTGCTCTTATTAAGAATGTCATAATTATTTATTTGGAATTTGTTCCATTTCCAGACAAGAACTTGCATTTTCATATAAGAAGTTGGACTGGGAATGAAATAAAATCTAAATGAAAGATGATCTCTGTTTTAATTTTTATTGAATCATCAGTCTGTTTTTCCAGAATTAAGAACTTTGCTTGTTACTTGATTCTATTGTGGATAGTCATCACTTACTTACACTGATAGGATTTTTTAATTATCATTTCAGAGTGAAATAAGCATTCATTATAGTACAAAATAGGAGAAAAAATCACTAAGCAACATCATCATCTTTTTTTTTTTTACTGATTAGCTTAAAAGGTACACCCATCATAATAAGAAAAAGTATTATGGGGAACACAGTTGAGTTCAAACACATATGGTATTAATCTCACATAATGAGCATCACTGCAATTGGCAGGATAAACTACACTAAATAGATGGTAAGCTACAATTGGCTTCCTAAAAAATCATGGCCCTTGACTTTAATTTGTCCTCTGCATCAGCTTCTTATATTTAAGAATACTTATTATTAGGTCTTCTTGCTGTGCTCTCCTCAGTTCCATGCTACTAATTGGTTGTGAGTGAGTCTGGTGTTCTCTAATACATCCTCCTCTGCTGCCGCTAAGACTGCTGGAATTGCCACCACCCACCGTCCTCCCAGGGCTGTAACAACTGCACTTATTACACTATATAATATCTCTTTTGTAGTATTTTCCAGTAATCTCTCCCAATCCAAGAGATATTCTTGATAAGATTTTGGCATTGGTATTCATCTTATGTGCGTGATATATTTATGGTAAAATTAAAATTAGCTAAATCATTTTTTTACTCTCTGTTTATCGGTTTTTCATTTTGCTGATGCTGGAATATAAGGGTTTTTGCTGCATTCACAGATGTTCATATATCTGGACATGGGTGTTCTGTCCATTCTGCATGCATATAGGGACATGCGTGTTTGTGCATGTGTGTATTGAATAGAATCTTTCTTGTAGGCGATGAATGGATCTTTAAATACATACTGGTGTGGCCAGATGCAGACAGATATATGCTCACCTGTCTGTTTTGCAAGCTGGCCATGTTCCCAGAGGCGTTTATCAGCTTGGGCATGGTGCCATGCTTGCACAGCTATACAAGTCGTGGGCTAGAGCTTGTTCATATCCAGCCAGCTGAGAGCAAGAGCAAGACAAGGCAAATTTGTATATCCAGATGTACCCCAAAATCTTTTCAAAAGCCCTGTTTGTGGGATCCTTCCTTTCCTTCTGATTGTATCGTATGCCAGGCTGACAAAATTTGCTGCTTTACCTAACTCAATTGTAAGATTTGACAGTTGACACAGGAAAAAAAAAAAGTAAATTTTTGGTCTGAAGGTAGGATAAATTTCTTCCTACATCTTTAACTTGAGCCCATTTTCCTTACTGGCAAATTTCAGGGAGAATCAGTGTTGCCTGCTCTGAGCTGTTGTGTCTCCTTGCCACTTTCCCCTTCAGCTATTGCCTGCAGGACCCGTTCTCTCAGATGACTGCAAGAGATTAAATTAATGCACTGGGGAGCTGTGGCTCCCAGCTACTACTTACTTTGTTTCAGCTGTTTTGGGGAGCAGTTGTGATCAAAGCTAGTAGTTTTGTAAGACAGTGACCGTTGCCATCACCATGGAAATCGGGAAGAGATGCCCTGTGCAGTCCCATATGTGCCACAGAACACGGGCATTTCTTCTCCACCATGGTGTCAATGAAGCTGGGGGACTCAGCTTTTAGTAAGAATAGTAGAAAAGTGCCATTCTAAAATTGTATGTTTCATAAGAAGATGAGGAAGAAAATGGTCAATTTGGCCAGTTTGAAAGAATTTTGATTTAGCATCTGAAGAGAAGGTGCTTAGAACTAATATTGCAGTAATGACTTGCATGCAGTGTTGTTCTGTGTCACTTCCAAGTCATTTTTAGAACTGGCCAGAACTTCTCATTTGTTTTTCATGGGAAATGTTTCCTCTTGCTAAGATTTCCTTCTAGCACGGATTAGAAAAATGCCCAAATTTCCTTCTGAAAATGTTTTTGAGATGTTTAAGGCATTTCTTGAAATATTTTCCTTGGATAAGAATGAAGCATTCAATCCTTAATAAAATGAAACATTTTGATGACTTTCTATCAAAGCATATGATTAAATAATGTGTTCCCATGAAACACTTCTGTGATTTCTGGTATATTTCTGGCAATGTTGACTAGCTCTAGCCATTGCTAAAAAGATAACTTTACTGTAATCGGGTTCCTCAGGCTTACACATATCCCCACCACACAGAATTAAATCAGGTACCTCCTGGTGCCTGTTGAAATCTGATGTTCCACTAAGTCTAGTGACTGCAAAAAAAATCTTATTCTTCTAAGCTGTATCATTGGATATTTAAACGATGGAAAGGATATGTTCCACATATATCTTTTTATTCCTTTTACATATAAAACATATTCCTTTTACAATATAACTTCTTTTTCAGTACATAAGTTTCCTCACAGCTTTTCAATAGAATTTTTTTTTACATCGGTTAACACAGGTAGTATATCATGGCAGAGAACGTGCAAAGTATGACACCAAGAACAATTAAGGCATTTTTAGTTTCTCACTGAAGGATAGTTTTTAATGCTACATTTTTGTGTGCTAAGTACTCCATATAGGTAGAGTCTATTGTGTTCTCTTAAAATAGTTCTTCTTCTGATATGTTGACATTTTCACTGTGGAACATGCTCCTGAATTTCCCTCATTTAGCTCACAAGGTTACAAGAACCTTTCAGCCACCAGCCGGAATGTCTGAAAGAAGAGTTGTTTCAATCTTCAGTTCATCTTTCACAATTTGCTCTATAGAAAATTATAGGAATGACTCTTAGCACCTTCGCATCTTACAGGACACTGATACAAACATGCACTTAGCATGAAGTACACTAGTAATGGTCTGCAAGTCAGTAGAACTATTCACATGCTTAGTCGGGCAAGTGCTAGAGCCCTTCATTGGACGGAGGCTTAGGAAATTGCCACTGTACGGTAGAGCAGTGTACAAACCCTTCCTTCCCACTGGGTCATTTATAATTGCTTGTGTACAACCTTTAAAACTTTTACTTCTGTAGATGACATTTGGTATCCTGCTCACAATCCAGGGGACACATTTTTTTGTCAGGTTTGTACCCTCTTAAGAATGAAAGGAAGAAAAGGTCTTTTTCTGTTCTGAAATCATCACTGGTATTGTCTTTTGAACTGCTGTATCATATATGTGATAAATTACAGAAATTAGCAGTGCTGTCCTTTCTTGGTGACTACCTCATACTGTAGCTGGCTGTGACCAACTTCTGATCAAGGAGCAGCTTGTAACAACCCAGAGGTCTGAGCATCTGTGCTGGCCCTGTTCTTCTACTCCCACACCAAGAACACATCTCCCACAGTCTTACTCCTGCAGACTGATTGACAAGAGTATTTCCTTCTTTCTATCCATAGAAGCTGTAGAGGCCTTCTCAGATTCAAAAAGAGTCTGAATCATCAGCATTCAAGGTATTAATTTGTGCATTGATGGGTTGATCACCTCCAATGTTCATCGTCTTCCCCCTGCAGACCTTACGTTGTGGATATGCTGTGAGGTCACCAAAGAGCAGGGATTGACAATAATGTTGTTCAGGCCACCCACAGTTATGCACTGAATTTAACTGGCCAAGTTAGCAGCTTGATCATCCTGGTGTCATTACGTAGTCCCTGCAGAAAGACTGAGACCGACCCATGTCAGTTTGCCATCACCATAGGTATCATTCTATGCATAGGCAAACTGAGGAAACTAGCCAGCTACCTTACCCCTTTAAAGTTCAGCTATGTGTCTAAACCTGGGTGCTGCAAACTCACATCCTCATTAATACTGAGTTAGTCTGTGAATATTTCTGAGAGTTGTTTCTGATCCTCAGCAGATTCAATCAGTACTGGTTACACAAAGATCATATTTTCTAAATTTCTTTGCAAGCAGGATGGCTATAAATTTTATTTTGCTGTGGAAATTTAAATTCTGAGATACTGTAAAAATTTAAATTCAACGAGGATGGGTTCAGCTACCCGACACGGACATCTAGTGTTATGTATTTCAGGTGCCTTAGCTTGGCCAAGATATTTGCAGTAGGCTGTCAGATGTAACTTGGCTCCTGTAGGTGATCTGTGCCCTTGTGGAATGGCATTTGGAGGCTAAGGTGGATCTCGCAGGAGGTCTACGTTTGTCAGCCATATCTCATCTCCAATGAGTCCAGGAGGAGAAGCTCTGGTTGTAGTTCCATGCTGTCATATGCCCATGGAAGTGCAGGACACTCTGGGACTGGAAGTGTTCAAGCCTTCATATTGTTTTGCTTTGTGCTCTCCTCCACACCCATTTTGGAGCTGACAAATGACAAGTTCAACGTGATGTTTCATGAAGGTAGAGGGGATACTGTGAAGGCTGCTACGTTTGTACCTTAGTATGTGGAGCATATTCAGTGGGAATTGTCGTGTGTCACAAATGAGTGGTTTAGAGGACGCTTAAAGAATTACATCACTATCAAAAAAAGCCAGTACAACAGCAGTTAAATGAATATTGCTACTATCTGTTAATGAATGCTAAAAAAACTGTCATAGAACTGTCTGTAGCATTTTATTTGCGGTAGGAGTAGTTTGAAGGAGGCATTGCTGCTTTACGCCCACGGTCATGGAGTGAGACCATGAGTGAAACAACTTTGCTTTGATGCACTTGTACACTTATCTGTTATAATAAAAGTTTGGGGTTTTTTTTTTTCTTTATTTGCTGGAAATATTCAAACTCTGCCACCTTGCAGGGTCTTGGATTTCCTGTAATTAATGTCCATTTATATTGCCTCTCTCACGCTCAAAGTTTATCTCTTAAAAGTACAAGGTGTCATGGAAAGTAGTCAGACTGGGGTTTTTTTCAGTGAATGGAAGAGTCTTTTAAACCTGAAGTCTATGTGTGATCCCATGCCTGTGAATTAGCATGCAGAGCTACACAAGCCCTGTGGTGGAGGCAGCAGAAGAAGCCAGCATTGGGAAAGAGCAGCAGCCGGCGAGGGAGAGGGCTAGCTGCAGGAGGAGGGGTACACAAAAAAAGAGAATGGAAAGCAGCTTCCAAAAGGGAGGGAAATGGGAAAGAGAAGGGCAGCAGCAACAGTGGAAGGGTGAAGGTGAAGAGGGGAGAACAGCTGCTTTTCCCTCTCGTATCCTGACCGAGTTTTTCTCTGAAATGCCCATGTTTTTTGAGCATATTGATTCTGTGACCCTCTTTAGCTGTTTGAACTCTCTATTGGAAAGAATCAAATTCAATCCAAATCTGTTTCTGGGATCTGTATTATTTTGCATTCCCTTGAGGTCTCAAGGAAACAGAAAAGACAAATGGTGTGATAATCACAGACCACACAAGAAAAAACCCCAAATAGGGGTGAAACAGCCTGAGAGAGAGAAGTCTGATTTTCAGGGACTGCCAATGTGATGGTCAAATTTCTTCGCATGTAATTTAAGAGGTTTTTCTGAGCTCTGCAGTGGTGATGATAAAAATGCACTTCTTTGGGATATAGAATTGATTGATTTGTTTCAATTATTGTTTTCAGCACACCTTTCACAGCACCAGAAAAATCTTGTTCTTTCTGAAAAACCGATACAAAGGTAGAGTCTAAAACTGAAAAGAAGGTGTTGAAAAGACAAGAACAGGATCAATGTTTTTTAAAAACCTGCAAACATATACAGTACCATTAACAAATTTTAGCTCTTCAACTTTTCCCAGGCAAGGTACTTTTCCCATGCATTTTGTTGAAGAATTGTTTTGGTACCTTTAGGTGACAACTCCTGAAGATACACTCACATCTTGCTGCTTTGCCCTTGTTTGCCTATAGCACAGGTGGTGCAATTTGTATAGGTGAAGGGCTTTCTTCACCTGAAGTCTGAGTCCTTAGATCCCACAGTTGTATTCTAGTATCAGTCTGTGCAAAAGAGCTACTTGGGAATGCCACCTGAGCTTGGGTACCTCAGTACTGCTGTGAACTGTAACTGATCCAGAGAGGAGGAGTGAACTCCTGTGAAACTAAAATACATTAGCAAGCAAAACTGTTTAAATGTGAGTGCTGTGTAAATAACATAGCGTTTCTTGGAGAGAGGGACAGTTGAAAGAAACTATACTAACTTGGAAAGGGAAATGAATGTTGGTTTAATTGGCTATTTAATGATTATC
This sequence comes from Calonectris borealis, assembly GCF_964195595.1. Lineage (NCBI taxonomy): Eukaryota > Metazoa > Chordata > Aves > Procellariiformes > Procellariidae > Calonectris > Calonectris borealis. Next base: position 154,020,090 of record NC_134312.1, on the reverse strand, counting down.
TGTTTTCTTCTTCTTCTTTTTCTTCTTCTTCCCTTTTTTAATCCAAACAGAAAGGTTAATCTAACTATACATTTAAGGCTTTTAAAGGCTCCATTACAAGACTTATTATGCTAAAAGAAACATACCTGGCATGCTGCAGTTTTCTAAATGTATCAGCGATGCATGTAATGATTCACTTAAACCATCATGGTCAGAATTCTTTTACATTATTTCTATGTAAATTGGATGCTTCACAATTACTATAATATGTGTGAAATTCCACTTATTATTTCTTTTAACATGGAAACTTTTATCACTTAACTTCAACTTACTGGACAGAATATTTGAACCATTTGCAGTCATTAGAGCATTTTTGTTTGGTCAAAACCCTTATGGGATTATACTTTGGAAAAATAGCATGAATTACATTCAATGCAACTGAATGGCAATTTTAAATATATAAGGGGCATCAGGAGTGCTCGTCATTATACTTAGAATTCAACATTATATTTTATCTGTTATGGACTTGTTTTTACATTTACGTCTTTTATCTCCAAGAGACTTATTTCAGCATGCAACATAAAAAAAGCCATAATCCATATAGAAAAGGGTATCTGGTGGAGCACGTCTAGCTTTTCATGTTCTGGAGGACCAATTTAAAATACTAGCTTGGGTCACAAGTTTTTTAGTTTCACCTTACTAGTCAGAAGACATTTTCCTATATCCTAAGAATCACTGGGTGAACTGGTGCAGCAGGAAGTCTCCTCTAATAAAACTGAAGGTGATGTTCTTCTTCGCTAGTCTTGAGACTTGGCACGGGGTCTCTCAAAACTTTCTGAGATTTCCGAAAGTCCCAATCCACATCAGGACGAAGAAGGCAGAAGATAAAAGAAAGACTTCAGAGCAGCCAATAACCTCATAATCCAGGCAATTAGTTGAACTGTAGGAAACTCGGTTTTGAATGTCTGCTTTGCCATTCTCCCACAGGCAAACTAGCCTGCCTTGTTGCCTCTTAGCTCTTCTGGGTGGATCTCTCTGGCTACAGCTATTCATTGGAATAGGGACTTGAAGTTCAGATACTTTGAGATTGCTCTAACAACCTCCCTCAGGGAGTATTATTTATGGCCTTCAGAAGAGCTCTAAGAGGAGTTTTGGCACTAGAGAGAGGTAGCAATCTAGAATAGCCAAGACGTTTTGCAGGAGGTAGTGCAGGTGCATGTCTTCCATGGTCCAGAGTGGTAGGACCCTGATTTTTGCCTATACTGGGGACCTTTCCTTAATGTTCTTTCTTCCATCATCTTCCAAACCAAGTACATTGACCTGTCATTTTAGAAGAACTAATATTTTCTGTCTCTGTTTCTTCTGGCTTTAAGCCTTCTCAATTTTAACCACACTTGATAACGTTTTTCCAGAAAAGAGTTAACTGAAATTAGTAGATTTTAATAAGATAATGGGGTTTTTTTGTTTCCCTATCATGTGAAGATGCCATTTTTAAGACAAACTGATGAAACAGTTTGTGATCTCACTGCTCTAGCTTTTACTCCAGTAAACTCTGCTTCTCATCCTTCAATGAAGCTCTCTTGTTTTAATTTGAGTGAAAATGCCTCCAGTTAAAAATATACATCCTGATTCCAAGGAAAAGTGCTCCAAACCTTCCACCACTCATCTTCCACCACTCATTTCCAGAAATGAGTATACTTGAGCTCACAGAGCTGTGTGCCTTTAATTTCAGCATCAAAACACAAAAGACACTTTAAAAACATGGCTTTTTACAGGAAAGGTGAAGAATCATACCCTGGGTCCTGGCGTGGGCGTCATGGTGTGCTGAGTTATTTCCTTAGATTTGATGCTCAAGCCTCTGTGGCTTTAGGCAAAAAATATTTGCCTCAGTTTCCTTTAAAGCAAAGGCATTATACAAGGTGATAAAAGTTTTCTTTCCATTTGACATGACAGGTATCTGGCAATAATTTTCATTCTATTATTTAGACAATTCTTTGCTTCTCTACAACACAGATACAGACAGTAAAAAATAAGCTTAACATAATTAACATAAGTTCTTTTTCTTTATTTCAAATAAAAGCATCATTTTGTATTTGAATTTGTATTTGCAATGCAATTTTTGGATAATTTTATTAAGTGGTTGGAAGGAGATATATTTAATTTTCCAGGGGTTTTTTTTGTATGTTTTGTATATTTCAATTTAACTTACTGAATATCTGTAATATGTAAAGAAATATCTATAGCTACATATGTTGCACATACTGCATATTTTAACTGCAATTTAAAATATGTATTTAAAGTTTATATTGCTAATAAAATCCAGAATAGATTAGGTCAAATAATTTTTTAAGACTGCCCCCTACCACTCCTGTACCATTATTTTAGATATGCACATACACATTTTAAAATGAACTATTCTTCTAAATATTTGCTTTCTCTATTCTTTATGTTTTTACCTCACTCGTTAAAATGCAGAATGAGTGCTGACTTAAAATTTTTCTTTTGAAACTAAGCTACCTGGGAAATACAGTGTAGTATATCTCTCCGCAATGCAATCATCAGCTATTTTAAAAAATACAGTTAAAAATGGTAAAGACTTAAGTTTCATCATAACTCGTATCGGAATTAATGACTCTGCTCACAGGCGTTGGTTTGCAGGACAGAGACTGAACAGTGCTGTTACAGAGAATAAGCCACTGGCAAGTCAGGCAATTCACTGAGGACAGAATGATTAGCCACAAGGAGCACTTACAATGTGCACTGGTAATTTAGATAATTGTATTGCAGGGTTTGTAGACCCATGAATTACAGAGATCTTTTTAAAAATATATATTGTGCAATTTGAACATATCCTGAAGCAGACACCAGGAAGAATCAGCTATCAAGTAATTCAGATAAGATAAAGCATCACTGATGCATAGTATTTGGAAAAACATGTAGAAGGCAGCGTGCAATAAAACTGTAGCATATACATTTATCATGAGAACTTCTTCACCAGGATGTTAGGTATTTAAATACCCCAAAAGACACAGATTTCCCACAAGCAAATTAAAAGCAAAACAAAAGGAGGGGAAAAACCTTAAGAAGGAGGTGGTTTCATTGGAATACAATGTTAGATTGATTTATGTTATCGTTTTTAAATATATGGTACAGTCACACCTAAACTAGCAAAAAAAATCCTTATATTTATTTCCTTTTTTGCACTGCATATTTTCAAAGACCTCCTATAGTTAACATTATAATATAGTTAGTTGCTACAAATAATCTGCACTGATTATAGGAAAACTGTCAGTGTCTGTTCAAGGTCTGAAAAGGCTGCAGCAAATAGCTTTTCTCTTTGCCATGGAGACTGGGGTCTGTTTTTACGGTTACTCTGGTAACCAAAGCCTTTCTGGTGCTAGTCCTTTTCAGTTACTTTAGCTATTAAACCCTCTGGTTGAGACAAAAGGAAGGCGGTATGCAGACACTTCCCTATAAAGCAAATCTCAGGGTTAAAATTGAGCAAAACTTGTAATAAAAGAAATAAAAGCAGCTTTTAATCAGCTGGTTTCATTGTAGCTGTGAGGTGTTTGTGTGCTTGCCTACATGTGGGAAGCTATGGTTTGGTATGTTTGAATTTTAATCTGATTATTACAGGACTAGAAAATGGATTAGGCATCTTCAGTGCTGTTTCAAGGAACACAGTGTGACCCTCACAGTGCAAAAGGCATCAGTTTTCAAAGTTATTGGTCAGTGGGTTGGTTTTTTTTAAAGTGAGAATTCTGACATTGCTGAGGGTGACGGATATTAAAATAATTGTAAGTAGAGATTACAGAATGCTGCCCCCAAAGTCATGGGTTTGTTATGTGGCGTTAATGAACCTCCACAGGGACTGGGATGCTTTAGGAAACAAAGTCAAAAAATGGATGCTGACCTGAAAGCTTATTATCGTCACGATAAGATAATAAAATACCCAGTTCAGTGATCAGTTCCATGAAGTTGATTACAGAAGATTGGCAACAGCTACAACAAAAAGATAGAAGGTTGAGTTGTAAAATATTTAACAGCTAAGATGGTAGTAAGTGTCACTTTTGCTTGGAATCAGTAAGTGTAGGCAGGCTCCCAAATTATCTTGTTTTTCAAAATAGTAATGTTTTCACCTTAGGTAAGGGCTTATTATGGCAAGCTTTTACGCTCCCTACACATTTTGGTTTGAGCTTTCTACTCCGAATAAAGAGGATTTTTCTCTGGAAGAAACAGCAGACTAAATAGACCACAAATAATATGCTTCACAACTGAACAATCCATTCTTGCTTTAACATGGTCAAACTAAGTAACTCTAAACACTGCAATACCCATGGTGATAAACCACTTTTGAGCTGCAAAGTATTCAATTATTTTTCATTTGAACTATTAAATGTGTCACACCGAAATTCCCCATTGCTGCTTTCACCCACATAGATTACCATGTTTAAAAAAAAAACAACTTTGTCCTATCAGAAGAGAGTTCAAACTAAAACACTGCAGAATATACCAACTAAATTAAGATCGATCGGTATTTGTTAACAGAGAGGAAAGCACCTGCAGTTTTTAAAAAACTAAAGTATCTGTTCACCCATAAATTAAGTGCAGGATCAGAATACTGGACTGATCTGTTTAATCAGATTTGTGCTTTTCAAAAGGGAATGCTCATTTAAATGTATAGGCATAGTATTAAAGTGGTAAACATAAGGTTTTCTGAGGCCACTGTTTGATGTGAGCATCACTACTAGAAAGGGCAAGTACCGATTCCTGATACCCGGGGTGCAACTGATAAACATGGGTGTTCCCATGCTAAGAAATAAAATATATCAAACACCCTTTTTGTTCCATTTTCTGGAGAAGACAGGTGTCATAAGGAGAAGAGGAGAAACGTATGTCTCCGAAACGGCTGGCATCAGAAGGAAGCTGACTATTTCTGGGTTCGCTGTAGCTACTGATCAAAAGAACTTATGGACATTTGTGCTGAAAATGGATGCTGCCATTTAACCTGGTTTTGCACAGTGTTTCCAGAATTAGCGGGTTCACGTGAAACTTTTGGTCAAATCTGTCCCCAGCCTTTCTGCCACCTCAGATATTTTCCTGTTTTCAAAGAACGGGGTATTATTCATGACAAAACATTGATCTTGCATATTCATATGTGTGAAAAAATCCAGACCTGTAACTTAGGTAGAATGGAGGATGGGTTTCTGACAAACAGTCATGCAATCCCTCAGCTAAACACAGCAAGCTCTTGGCACAGGAAGATTTTATCACCACGCTTGTCACTAGTTCCTCGTGTTGATGCTTTATGTCCCAGTGAATGCTCTAACCGCAACGTCTCTCTCACACCCACATTCAGCAAAGCCCATCAGAAGTGGCACAGGGTGGTATTCGGACTTTGTGCCCCCCATACTGTGGGGACGCTCTCCGAGTGAGCCGGAAAATCAGCCTTCTCTTTACCTGGGGTGGCAGGTAAAATGGGGGTTAAGTTCTGGCCTGCTAGCTTTGGTTTCCCATTCCTAAGCCCAGGAATGATATCCCTATAGCTCCCTTGCAAATCAATTACCGAAGGCTAATGCTGCAGCCAGCCCCATCTTCTGTGGGAATCCTGCCTGGGCTTATGGGTGAAGATTTTCTGGCAGAGCACTGCATGAAGTGCATCTGCCGAATGCCTCATACTCCTCTTCTGCAGGGCTGGGCACAGAGACTTGCAAACTATTGCTTTTGCCCTTTCTGTAGAGGGGGGACAGAGATCCTTACTGCAAATAGCGCACATGGGGACTGGCAGTCTGCAGTCCTTCATGGCATTTTGCCTGCAGGAAATAAAAGTCATTATTCCCATTTTACAGCAGAGAAAGCTGAGACCGAGGCTGAGTGACAGTGAAGACTAGAAATTAAACAGAGTGCTGGGATCCCAAGCCTGTGTTGAACAGAAAACTTCATAGCAAAGGACTTAGACAAAACCCTACACTTGAAACACATTCATCTGGGGTAAAAGCATTTCTGAAGTAGTGCAAAGCAGTTCAAATTGAACTGAAAGCCTACTTGTGTGTCCTAGTTTGCACATCACACAGTTCAGAAGATGTGCCTAAACTGAAACCACAAGATATGGGCATCTCACCCACAAGTAAATTATATACAGGTAAAAAAGGAGGATTTATTGCGTTTGCACAGCGGCACTGACAAAGAGAATAGCGGAAGTGGCACACTCGTCTCCAGTGAATGAGCAAAAGCCCCACAAGCGCATTTGATCAGTGCGTACCGGGAATGCTCATCCCAGGTAAGCTGCTCTATCTTACTGATTTTCTACCTTCTTTGAAATTTACTTTTGTCAAGCAAAAACCAGAGCTCTGTGTTTTCCAAACATTTCACGCTGCCTCAGTACTGTGCAGAAGTGCCCTCAAGGATGACCTGTGGCAAAGCTCCCGAGAGCCTTCTAGCCCTGCTCCTTTTCTGTAGGATTAAAAGCCATGAGGCATAAGTACTTGACCTTCTGTGACTTCTGGGAGTGCAGGGATTTATGGGGAGTGATGGCGAGGAAGCTTTGGGCTGTAGGATTTTAGAGAGGACATCTTTTAAAACTAATGTGTGATGTCTGAGAGGGGTGGAGATGGTAGTGACAACAGAAAAAAATACTGTTACTTGTGGGAAAGGATATTAACAATGACTCAGTACAGTGACAAGCTGCTGTATATGTTTTCCAGTTTATATGTCTCCCACAACTAAGTAGGTACTCTGTCCTCATACTGTTGCACAGGAGGGTTGGGGGAACTGGCCCACACTTTTTCAGGTCATTTCTTGGCTGTAGCAAAATCTCTTGTGTTACATAGTGATCAGCAATGCAAATACAGTTCCAGTTTCAAGGAAGACATGTCCACGTAAAATTGCATTTCACCATGAGCTGTGTGTCATTTTCACCCTATATAAGTGCAGACAACTTTTAAGAAACGTCTTTACAACAGTCTCATAAATGAAGTGGCATGCTGAAGTATGATTTAACAATTATAAAATCAGAGTCTTGAAGATATTTGCCTGAGATATCTTGCACTGGTTTGAAAGTCATGAAGCATAACTCCTGAACCTGCTGCCCATGTGGGACCAGACAAATCATTTGACTTCTGCAATCTGCAGTTACCTCTCTGTAATGGAGAAAATAATATTTAGGCCCCAGTTTTGCCAAATCCAATGTGCAGAAGAAATCAAAAGTGGAATTTTAGCAATTAGAACTTTTTTCAGTAGGTTTATTCAAGTGAACAGAAACCTTACACATATAGGTAGTGCTCAGAACCATTATTTGCAAGTTACCAAGCAGCACTCAGCAGCAAAGATATGATTAGAAGACCCATTTCTCTGGCTGTCGACCCTGTGGCCTTGCTTCAGTTGCCTAAACATAGACAGCCAGAACAATTTGAGGCAACTTAGTTTGTCTGAGACATCCTTATGGTGCCAGCAGTTGTAACGCAGGAGATACGGAAGAACAACAGTGCTCCAGACCAATGGCTGAGAGCCAGTCTGGAGACCCTCACCCATCTCAAACACTGTAGTTGCTTGTTTAGGCAAGTCAGGCAACTAAGTTTGCCTGTTTAGGCAACTAAATCACACTTGCAGATGATCAGCAGGAACAATTCCCGTGGCTTTTGCAGAAAGACGATCTCAAGTAACTCACAGTTTTTTTTCTGTAAGAACTGATCATAATAGAGCCCAAAGAACATCCTGACTTACCTTGTTTATCCAAACACCCTGAAAACAGTCTTTCAGCAAAAAATGAATAAATTTACTTTAGGAAAAAAATTGTATAAAGGTGTTCTACTTTCAGGGAAACTCTATAAATAACATCTGACTTTCACCTTCTCTCCTTCAAAACCCAAAGAAAACAAAAACAACCTCAAACCAATTTCCTTTTAAACATTTTATGCCACCCTCATAGTAAATTACATGAAGCCTTGCTGAGGAGCTACACTGTCAACAAATGTGTCACTGCCATGAATCAGTACATTAAAACAGTTAAGACAGGTTTCAGTATAGTGTGGAACGAAGTATCATTTAGATATTTTTAGTTTCTACACTTCCCGGAAAAGGAATACTTGTTAATTTTGGAAGAATTTTTTTCTTTGCTATTAATTCAGATAGTCACACAATTGCTAAAGTTACTTCTTAAATTGTTCATGTAACCGTGCAAGTTTTTAATTCACCATCTTCCAGCATCTAGCCCATGGCCCCAGCCTGGCAGACGGCTTCATCACAAGCATCATAATTGTTTTTTCTTTCTCACAGCCCCTGAACGCTAGAGCTGTATGACTGTATGAGGTTCTCAAGCTTTCATCAAAACAATACTTTTTCTGCCTTTCATTTGCATGGCATATTTCAAAAAATGCCATTTAAGCATGACAGAGATTTACAAACAGTACACGTGAATTAAAACTGATGGAATACTTATTACTACTTTTTCTCAAGGTTTTATGGGCGGTCATGTTTGTATCAGCCTCGGGTTTGACCTTGCCTGCTGTTGAGAATTGGGTCCCTGCTGTACACACCTCAGGGCTTCATCCAAGTTTGCGTTAGGCAACCGGGTGAGAAACTTTCTGCAAAGTCTAAATTTTCATTGTGAAACAGAAGACCGCGTTCGCTTGTGAGGTTTCACTCAGCTGAAGACAGAGAGGTCTGTCCTCTGTTCGCCGGTGCAGGTGGCAGGAGCAGCTCCCTGTGGGGGGGTGTGGGGAATAATGAGTCTCGGCTGGAAAGGTAGCAGGCACAAGGCAGTACATCCCTCACACCACATCCAACATCTCTCTCCCAAAAGCTATCATCTTGCCAGCTAACTTAACATGACTGAGTAAATGAGCAGAAGCTGATGCCACAGAGAAAACTGAGTGCTTCTGATGTGCAAAAGAGCATGACCCGTGAACATATGCATCAAGGCAAAGGGATCTGAGTCATAAAATACATTTCCAAGATATTACACATCTGATTAAGATGAAGATTTAAGAAAAACTCCTACCACTGAAATTTTCTTCGCAGGTTTGCACTGAAAGCAGGACTAGCTTCATATACCTACTTTGAGACCTGTGAACACATGTTGATAAATTTATGGTAGGGGGCAATATTAATTTTCTCATAAATTTCTGTTTACTCTGTGCTTTTCTTGAAGGAATAGCTGTTCAGTAGTTAAGTATATCGGTAATCTTTTACCAATATACTGTAACATTGTCTTCAAGATTATTGTTTTCCATGTGTAAATCAATGTTTGTAGGACATTCGGCAACATATACTCTTCGGTTAAGAGAATCTGATGACTTTGTTGGAGCCACACATAAATTCTTACTTTGGCTGTTGTAAATCCTTATTGAACAAGTTATTCAAATGCAGCATGCATCCTCAATTGTCATACATGTTCCAAGTGTTGTAGAGCCAAAATCCATGTAAAGGATTGACAGAGCTTTGATTTATTACGCTACCTACACCTGTGCCTAATTTCACCACAAGGATAGTTACATGGGCCCTTACAGAACTCGAGCTTAAGTTGTCTAGGCCTCAGTGCAAAGTTATTTGACTGTAACTTTTTAAAGCACAAATAACTCAAACTGCCTGCAAGTCAGGAGTCAGTACTGCTAGCATCACCCCTGCCAAGCACCAGCTCAGCCCACAAGATATATTGGCAAAACTGGTCTTGACCTACAGATACAATACAGTACAAATAAGGGTAGCAGACTGTATTTTTGTGGATAAATAGCTTAGCAGTTTAATTGTTATTTTGAGCTTTGAATTTTGGTTGGTGGTTATTTCTACCTGCAGCCAGCTCAGCCTTTCAAAAGATGAGTGGATATAATGTTTTTGACCCATGTTTATTTTCTTAACGCTTCCAGTGACTGAATGTTTTGAGAAAGAGGGTTTACTTCCTTACCCTTTTTTCTCAGTTAATTTTTAATACTAGCATAAATATAACATATAATCTATGGGCTTGTTTTGTAATAGTAAAAATACTAAACACTTCTCTGGAAGCACTTGTGTTAGGACTCTAAGAAACATATGACTCAAGAGATCTCTTACTTCAGTACCATATTCTGTAACACAGTGTTACCTGGAGTAATATGACTATTCAGAAATACAGACATAGTTTATAGAGCTTTTACTTGTTAGCTTTTAAGCATCATTCTGTATTTTCATGTTTTAAAATCTCTAAACTGTATTAGGAAATATATTGCAGTGAAGGAAAAAGACTGAGTGTTGCAAATCTAATAAGATTAGTCTGTATACTTTAATGGAAATAATGATAAAAACAAGACATTTTATTCCAAGAATGATAATAAATGTATTTTTCGATATTCTATAATCTATTACTTCAGTGTAATAGCTGTAGCACTCAGAAAGTGTCTGAGTTAATAGTTTTGGAAATCCATTTTTTTATCAGTTTATCTCTTTGATTCATATACAATTAGAAATTTTTGTTTGTTAGATTTTAATTGTTTTAAATCCGTTTTAAAAGAGTTTATAGTCTGTTCCCGTATGTTGCTTGTTACTTTAAGGAAAAATATAGGGCCCTTTTTAGGCCAAGGTTAATAGAAAACACTGATAGGTTTTTATTCCAGAATTAACGGAACAGTTACATATATATCACAACATGAAATAAAATAACTCCATAAACATAAAACTGGAAACATATATCTGTACTTCACTGATGTTGGTTAGAAGGCTTGCACATGACGCCCCTGTCTTCTAATGCAGGATTTCAACAGGTACATAAATACCTGACTATTTAATCTCATTGCTCTTCCTTTTGCCAAACCTAATTTATCACCGGTCATTTCTAAGAGCCCTCTTTTTTTTTCACTAACCTTTATCACTTCTAAAAAAGTCCCTGGAAACAGGAAGCCTATTATTTTCTAAAAAAATAGTAGGCCTTGACTTTGCAAAATGCCTAGTACCTCCTCTTAGGAATGGACCTCCATCAGTCCCCATCAGTACTGTAAAATCAATCTTAGTCTTACGAGGTGGGTCTCCTGAGTATTCTCCATATCTTTGGCTTGAGCCCCCTTCTTCGGCATGGACCTTCTGCACCGAGCTTCAAGTCTGAAGCCTGAAATGCCACGGGCAGTTTCTTTGGGCTGTTTATCCAGTGCTACATGGCCCATGCTTCAAGTTATTTTGTTTATTTGCTTGTTTTCCAGCGTTGTAAAATACTTCAGCTGCATCCTCTGAACAGTTGCACCTCAGCAGATCTGCCACTTCGTGTAAAGGAAGAAAAAACCATGTTAAAAAACCCCTAGCCTTTGGAGAAATGTTTCGACTATATGTATTTGTTTTTATTTAGGTGACCTGTCTGATGTTGCACGTCGTCCTTTCCAAGAGGACAAAGAGCTTCGGAAGTGAGGGTGCCTTTTATGGCTCTATAGGGTTATGCCTGTTGTGTGTATACGCGCACACGCACTCTCACATACACCGAAGAGAGGAAGTTATTTTATTTTACACAAATCAGCTACTTAAAGTAAATTGAGATATATAGAATTTACCAATGAAATGAGTGATTTGATGTGAATAAAAGAGGTGGTGTGTTGTAAATCAGTACTGACAGCCAAATGGGAAAAATTGACAGAGCACTGTAATCACTCCCAACATCCACTGAAGTTATTGATCCAGAACCTCTATAATCCCCTTCACATAACACAAGCAATTTCATATAATACCTGTAATAACAGTGCATTCAAACTCAAGTAGCCATCAGAAGCTTTGTATCTAATGGCGAAGCAGGCCTCTGCTGAGTAAGTGTAACAACCAGAGCACAAAACCGCCGACGACTCTCGCCTTTCATAGGTAACGGTCTGCGATAAGAGCTGGTTCAGAAGATAAACAGTTCCGAAGGGCAAGGAAAATGAGCTATTAATTGCCCGCTCGCTAAACGCGCTCTAAAGGCCTGAAGCCCCGGGTGCAAAACGGGGAGAAGGTAGGCGGGATTTGGGGACCGATAACGCCCCGGGCGCTGCCCGCACGGCAGCTATCTGATGTTAATTACACGGGGGGAAGGAGGGCTGAGAGGTATTTAGCTGCCGGGTCATTACATCCTTCCCAGGTGTTTTTCCCATGAAATGTTCCACCAGTTTTACAAGCTCCTTCTCTGGCTGATGGATTATTCCACCGCCTTATCAAAGCTTTGCCAGCTCCTCATTAATATATAGAGCGAGCGGCGAGGTTCTATATATCATTGTCTTCTTCTCGGGGAGGGCTAATCAGTCAGGCATTATCAGCCCGTCAGCAGAAGGCAGGCAATCAGGCCTGACAGCGGAGAATCATGGGAGAGCAGGGAAGGTTAAATGAGGCTGACAGTTGTGATAATGATGATTATACTATAAATTAAGATATGATGATAAAGGAGAATAAAAGACACAATCTGAAGCAATATTTGGTTTAACATGTCTCTCTTTTTCGGTACTGTTAAATGGCCATAACATTTATCACGCCGAACAAGAATGGACATTTAACTACCATGATAAAATAGGACAGCATCAGATTGAAAACCCAACAAGTTGTGATTATTGTGTCAGGCACTTTTCCACTGGTTGAAAAAACTGGAGATAGAGCATATGTTATAATCATTCATGCATTATTCTGCAGAATGAAAAGAAAATAGATCCATTTTAGAAATGTCTTCCAGACTTCTAGATAAAAAAAAAAAATCCAAAAGGAAAAAATTAGTATAGTCTCCTGCTTCCAAGATCATTTTTATCAATGAAACTATAGGAAGCTAAGTGATAGTTCCTCCCTGCCACCTCCTCACAACGAATGCGTGTATTTCTTAGGAGCGGATTTGGAGGATTTGTAACTGTTTTGCCGTTAGTCTCTTATTAGGCAAAACACTGTAAAGGAAATTACAGAACATCAACACGTCATTTTTAAAGATTACTTTCTTGTCAGTCGGTAAAAATAAGTAGGTTCACACAAGTGAAATCAAATAAGAATTGGCATGGTTTGACTGTGGGAACATATGCAATACTGTGGACTTCATGCTACTATTTGGTCGTTTGCTTAGATGGACAGATGATTTATGTAGCATTTGTTTATGATGTTTATGTTTAGGGTACTTAGTAATCCCAAAGATATATCATTGGACTGTGAGAATGAGAATGATGCTGATTAACGCAGTTTATGCAGTGTCCCAGCCCGCGTGCATCTACCTGTGGTAAGTCAGGACAGCCAGACCAGGCTGAACAGCAAGTACTCTGTGCATGGGTGTGCTTGCCAGGTACTGAAAGGAAGGAAAAGTTTGGAAGGGAAATTGTAAAATCACCTTTTTGGAAAACCATATGTTTTAGAATAAGTTGAATCCAAACTTCCTGTATGTCTGCAAATAGCCACTCTGCTTCCTGCGGATATGCATTATTATCTATATACATAGAGATCTTTGTATAAAACAAAAGTTTATGATTTACACAAGTATGTAATTTCTGTGTCCATAGAGCTGACCGTGCTCCTATTGCAAAGGCAAAACCTCAGATCGAGCCAACGGTGTAAAGCTATACTCTTAATAACTGTTTTGTGCATGAATACCTGAGTATATTTTTGTATAACACATTCATATGTCATGCATCTCTATCTATGATATGCTTGCAAGTCCATCACTTATCAAATATGTGCAAGGAGATAACAATTTGATAAATCACCGTATTATTTGGTTGCTACCTGATCTGTGCAAATGGAGCTTTTGTATTAGACATCGAAGAAGAAATAAACTTCAATTAGTGTATGCTGTATTAAAGTGACAGTGCAGGGAAGAGAAACAAATATTTTAAAAGTTCACAGCTTTATTTTCTTCATCTCTCCTTTATCACCTCAGACTGGGAAGGGTTCTCAGTATAAAAGCTGATTATTAATTGTAGAAGTGGTTGAGATGACTGTGCAAGTCACAGACACAATGATTTGCTTCATAAATTAAACAAAGTTAGTCCACATCAAGCCTCCCATGAAACACGACTTCTCTGGAAGCTGCTCAGACGCTACGGTGATGGCAGTCACTTAAGTGCCCTAGACAAACAGAAATCTTTGCTGTGATTATAGTGATTACCTTTTCTGCAGTGACTGACTCAATGGAAATAAAACCAGAGCTATTTTGTAGCAGGTAAAAAAAAAAAACAACCCACAACCAAAAAAAAAAGCCACCTTGAGACGACTGCTGTAGTATTGTTTTTCACTGGAAATAGCCTATTGTCTAACGCACTTTAGAACAGTATTTTTATTATTTGATCAGTTTGATTTACCAGAGTAGTGAAAATTGCACAGGTTCCTCTCATACAGGTGTAAAGGAAGGAAGACAGATGAGTTTATAAACCTGACAGTCTGTAATGGAAATGCTTATGCAGCCAGCACTCTCTGGCTGCACAGTCTGCTCTTCAGAAAAACCCAAAGATATTCATTATTAGAGGACAAGGCAAGAGCGTGGAAAAATACAAAGAAAGAAATGTGAACAAATGGATTATCCTAATGCAGCATCCTATGCTTTATTTGTGTTTCTTTTCTGTAATGATACACAGCTCTTTGCCTTGTTTCAATTTGAAACATGTTATTGCTTCTGAATAAAATCACTAGAGTTCTCCATGAAGATAGGGATTCTGGTTTGCTATTTATCCTCCCTAAGATCAGGGTTTTATTAAAGGAGCAACGCTGCTTCAGAGACTTTCTCACTAGCTTGTTCCATCAATTCAAGTACATGCTGAAGATATATTCGCAGGACTTCTGTCCAATAAACCAGCAGGTTTTAGTCAGATAATATATTTATTCTAAGAGGCAGAGAGGGGGTAAGCCTGGTGCAATCAGGAGAGAGGGAGGAGACCAGTGCAAAGGTTATGACTACATGTTTTAGGCAGATCCACTGCTAGAGTCGAGGCAGTCTGTGGAGGAACAGATTGAGCTTGTGTTCTTAGAAAATGGTGATAAAATACAACACCCCCCTTCCCGCCCCAGCTGCAGCTAATGTGAAAATAAAACAAAGTTATTAGGTGGATTGGTTGAGGAGATGTGTGTTATTAAAAGCAAGTTGTTTTCAAAGCCTTTATTCATTTGCTGAGTCGTGGAGCTCGTAACATCTGTTGGAACAAACGTCACTTACTGGGCTCAGAAGTCCCATGTAGGCAACGACCAAACGGAGATTCAGGTCAAGGCCCATCAGGATAAACTGCAAATTTCTTGGGGGGAAATAGTAACTCCACTGAATTCAGCTGGGATGTTGCAATTAACTGTGGTGCAGCCAGAATTTCTTCTGTGGAGATTTTAATAGGTGCGGGCACACATCTCTTTGGTGCCTGGATCCTAAGGTTCCAGAACAGGGATCCTTTATCTTCCTTCCAGCTTCGTCTTTCCTCTCCTTCCCCTCTCACCCCCCCGTAACGGTCCGAGCATACAGAGCGTACCCCCACAGAAGATGGCCACTGCTAACGCCAGCCAAGTCTGAAATGCCTAGCTGAGGCTCATTAGTCTTGTTATAAAAACGCAATTGGATGTGTGGTTCTAATTTTGGCACATAGGAGGCTGCAGGCAGGAAAATATCTTGTTCCTTATTCCATTTTATTAACTTTGTTTTGTTCGCTTGAGCCTAGTACTGTGTTAGACTTTGAATAATCACAGCTGTACAGGTAGCTCCAGTGGAGTGAATGAGAGGCTTTTTCAAGGGCTCTGCTCCCTGCAGAAATGATTTGTACCTCTGCCTGATTGTCACTAACAGAAAATGAGAAATAGGAACATTCAATGCAAAGTAATGTGTTCTGTACAATTACTGGATTAATAATTTTATTCCATTACTGTGTGGGGAGAGAGGACATCAGGTTGAAGATCTGCAATTCTAGTATATTTCTAAGCGTCCTGTTAAGAGAGTGAGCAAGGGTCAGGAAACTTAATTATGCCATAACTAGATAGAAATTGCCAAGTGATAAAAAGAAACATCCAGCCAGATTCAGCAGGAAATTACAGCTTTAATAATATAGCATAATGCCTACTTCTATACAATTATTGGAGAGACCCTGAATGATTTTAAATAACAGGCTTGGTTTTCCAGTAACGACAGGGGAAAAAAAAATCTGAAAATGACATTTTGCATTTTGCTGTAAATATTTTTCTGAGTTTTTGGGGGTGTTTTTTTAAAGATTAAATTATTAAAAATCACATATTTACTCTTGGTAATGTGAAAATGCTATTATTCTGAAATGAGAGAAACGTTATATTTATGGAGGAATTTATATTTGTGGAAATTAAGCCTGTGGAATCATACTTTTGGTCTATTGTGCTTCTGTGTTTTATCTGTAATTTTGAAATGAAGAAGCAAAGTGCACTGAAATTTATATGAAAAACTTAGGACTGAGTGTTTTTGGTTTATGATTCCAGGTTTTTCCACACTATGACCATGTTTGTGTCCAATATCTCCCAGGACAGTATTATTTCAGTAAAATGCTTATGAACAGATTAAAGATGCACTTGCATGCTGATACAGGATTTCCTTATAATTTTGTAGTCTTTACGAAAGATTAAAAAAAATACTATTTTAGCATAAACAAAACTCTTCATCCTAATGAGAAGCAGCTCTTTTTTTTCTTTCCCCTCCCAGATGTAATAGGATATTTTAAATATTAAACTCTTATCACCTTCGTAAACACTGCATGTGATATTAAGGCCTTTTGCAATATACGTGCATGTGTTTGTCCATTTATTTCTAATGTAAGAAGGAAAAGTCATTTCTGGTGCTAACCCAGGAGAGCCCAGCATTTCATTTTGTATTCTGAGGATGCAGATTAATCAACCTGACTCTCTTACCCAGGGCTAGCCATTCTGCCTAGAAATCTGCATATCTGCATATTACTGTTCTTCCCTGAATTTAATTTCCTACAGGAGCTGATATTAATCACCCTGTTTAAACAGAGGGGATTTGGGGTCTATACAAATATGACATTTTTTATGGAAGTTGTAGAATATTTTCTCCTTTTTCATTATTATTTAAAGAGACAACAGCATGGTGCTTTAAAGCAAACTATAGGAGACTATTTTTGTTTATTGGAGCTCATATATCTTTAGTTTAGATTTTAATCATAAAATATGGCGCACCGAGAAAACTGTTTTACATTTTCCTTCCAGAGTCTGCCTTCCCTGCCAAGAAAATTCTTCCAGGTTTCATTGCAAATGATGAAACAGAGCTGGGCCGTGCGTGTCTCAAATACATCCTAGCTGAGAAAGTTTGTTTAAACCCGTTATTTAAAACCTTTATTTAAACCCTGTTTTATCACCTGAGTACCAAGCACCACGCAAGCAGGCGAGCATTTCTACACCCGTTTTGCAGCTGGTGAACCCAGGCAGAGAAACGTGGTTGACTGGTCTGGTCGCCACTGAAATCCACGAGCCAGGCGTGGATCTTCTCATGGATTTTAGCGGCCCCGTGTCCTCTGCAGGTACCTGGGGAAGCACCGGCGGAGCTGCGACGCTGTCACCGAGGGGTGGGGGAGGGAAATTAGCTGGTCGGCTGCCCTCCAGTCCTTTGCCAGGTAAATCTGTATCTACACAAGGCCACCAGCCCTGCCTGCGTGCAGTCACAAAATTTGATCAAACCGGGAACCCTCATGGCTGGTAACTCCTTGTTGTCTCCAGGCGAGAACAAAGACAATTTCACGAAGGCGGTGGCAGCAATGCCTTCGCCGTCCTACCTTAAAGCCCCCTCCATATTTTGTGTTTGAAAGTGGAGAACAATGAACTGTCACTGCGTGACTCCACTGATGTCAAGCGCATTGTATCAGGCAGGAATTCGGTCCAATCCGTCTGTCCCTCAGCCAGTATTACTTGGCATATTTTATTTTGGCTGCCCGGACTGCAGTTATGGTCCAAGCACAAACAACTCAGAAGAACAACATGCTTGGAAATATGTGCCTGCACAGCCCAGGAGCCTCCGCCAGCTGGGAAAACAGAGCATGCATCAGTTACTGACTAGATATACTGCCCTTGTTAAAAAACGAAGCTGCAATCCAGGTTTTTGTTTAGCTTTACACCCTGGCCTATTGTGGCAGTCCAGGTTAATTTGGATTGGCACCTCCTTTGCAGAGCTCTCTGATGCAGCTCTGAAAAAGATGGGGCCTTTTTTTCATAAGGCAGGGCCCTTTCATAGGAAACCCCAGCCTCCTGTCAAAGCGGTGCTTTTCTGTCTCTTATTTACATGCCCCAAAACTTCATGAGAAGAGATCCAGCATTGCATCCTTCTCGCTTTCTCTATCAAGAAATACACACAAGCTTTGAGTTGGGGAAAAATGTAAACACAGAATTGCTGACTGTTTTCCAGTCAGCACGAGTACAGAACAGGTATAATAGTGAGTAAATTTTCACTTAAGTTGTGATGGAGACTTGTTCCTTTATTTAAGGAGGCAGAACAACAGGTTTCTAACCAGATATGGTCTGGTTTCTATCCAAGCTCCTGGTTCTGCAAATCCTTATGTCACAATTCCCAGAGAGGTTATGTCGCCAGCATTTCACTGGGTCTGCTCGGGCAAATAAATCAGGGTGCCACAATGTACAATCAAGGCAGGTATTTGTAACTCCTTGATAAAAAGTCATAGTGATTTTTTTTGTTTGTTTCTGACCTAAAACTGAGTGTGAGGTTGATCTAAATATTTTTTCTTTTTCTACAAGTTTCATCAGATTTTAGAAATGTTTTCCTGTTTTAGAAAACTTTCATAATAAGGTAAAAAAATACCCTGTCGTTGTGACTAACCCAGGATTTTCTGGAGGATTTATTATCAAAGGTCTTGGCATCACTGTGAAGAGATTACTGGTATTCATATCGTTCTTCCTGAACACCTAGGCTGCTATATTTTCATTGCCTGTTACAAATCACAAGGGTATCGCCCCAGGCAAATAACAGCTTAGCATGTTTATCTGTCTGTGCTAATAGCATTTCATTTGAAGTCTTAAAAGTCACAAGTGGCTTAAAAGGGCACTATTATATGACTTCACATTTTATTGCAAAATGACAAGGTCCAGTTTCATTTGTTCTGCTTTGAAGTATTCCTGTCCCTTGGCTGCCTGATTGCAGCCTTTTCCTATTCAAACTTTGAGCACGTTCCCTTGAACCAAGACAGTGTCTTCTCTAGACAACAGGGAGAACTTTGCTTGTAAAAATGCTGTTTTCAAGCTTAGTTGTCTGGCTTCCATTGGTGTGATATTACCCACTGTTATTTGATTTAGTGAAAACTTGCCTGTAAAGTAAAAGATGGGGTAAAATTGCAGTTTTGTAATTAACTTACGCTACCTGACCACTTTCTTATGGAAGCTAGAACTGAAAATTACTTAAGAGCATTAAAATATGTATCCTTGTAGAAAAAACATGTAAGTATCTAAAAGTGAAAGCCTGGACTGAATATGTTTTTCCTGACATTTCATAGGCTTTAGCTAATTTATAGTAAAAATGTTTTCATCTTAAAGTTTGTGTACCTGCACTTTTTTTGTAGGAAATAGAAAATGCAAAATACGACACAGTCGGGGTATCTAAATGAGGCAGATACTTAAAAGCTTTGCTGAATCAGGACCAAAGACAAATCTGCATTTTCTTTTTTTTTTTTGTCAAAGGTTTTCTGAGACAGGACTATAAGTACTAGAAATAGCCCCAGTTGTTCTGTGCTAAGGGGAAAATAATGTAATATTGCTTGAGACAAATAATAATAGACAAACTCTTTTTGATGCAAATCTAAAGTATTTTCATGCAATTATAGCAACAGCAAACTTGGTTCACATAGTTCTTTACAGGCCCTCTGGACAGTATAGCTACACTTAAATTTTAAGCACGCTGCGAGTACTGCATGCTGATTTGGAATGGAAGTGTTTAAGTTTTGTGAACTCCAGCACAATCACACAGGATGCAATCTCAGAACATTTGGGGAAAAAAATTTTTATTCCACTTGTGCTTATTGGAGGAAATTTTGTAACACAGATTTTAGCTAGTAGAAGAGTAAAAACTGCAGAACTGGCAAATTAATTTTCATTTTAAAATGTTTTAAGACCAGAATTAATTTTCGTAGTGTTTTTAGCAGGAAACTTCCTCTGGTATAACATATGTGGTGTGAACATATGCATGTATTTTCCAGCTACAAAACAAACGCCAATGCTTTGTTTCATAGCAAATATTGTCCTCTAAAAATATGCCTGGCTTAGGTTAACATACTTACACAACATTTTTGCAATAGGAGGTACGAGATTTTCTGTAAATAAATCCATCAAAAATTAGAAAGGGAAGGAACTGTTCTGAATCGAATGATTATACCTGTAAAGCTTGTAACAAGAAGATGCCTTACTCTTCTTTAAGAACCAAGAGGCAATGAGACAAGAGGCAATGACAGGAATATTTTTTTATTTGAGTCTTCTTCTATAACCAGATTCTTATTTATTTTACTGAAATCAGAAGAGTGTTCCGATCTGCAAGAACCTGAGTGGGGGAGATGTATGTCAGAAGAAAAGATAATTGATGGTAAACGTCAAATATTAAATCTTGATCTGGTTATTACCCAGCATATTAGCTATGTAAGTAGCTTAACAATTACAGCTGTGATTGACTAGGTGGGATCCAAAATCCTAAATATCAACTGCCAGAAGGGATAATTATAACACATTAGCACCTGCGTGCTTAGACAAGATTGACAACTCCAGTCTAACATCTGCTTAATATCACTTTCATACTTTTCTTTTTTTTTTTTCTTTTAGAAAGGAATAACAAAGATTTTCTTGAAGCATAACAATAATTCAGCATCCATGTTACACATTCAATTGATTATAGTTGCTTGTTGTGTTTGGTCATGTTTTGCACTGACACGTTTAAAATTAAATAAAGGCTTTTTGGGATTAGACAGTCACAGTTGTGGTATATTTTTGACAAAATGTACCTGTCAGAATCATTTGAAGAAATCCCAACAAGTGGGCTGCTCTTCAGTCGGCTGGGCTGGCCAATGCAATTAAACAACAGAATGAAACTGGGTTGGAAAAGAAAGGTCTTACACTTCCACCACGGAAGCAACAGTGAGAATACCACTTAGTATTCGACGTGAACAGCATGGTGAAACCGCCCTGCTGGGCTGTTCGCAGAGGTGAGGCAAAATGTCCCCCTCCCGGCACAAATCCTGACCGCCCCAGCTCTGTGCGTCAGGCCGGCGGTGTCCACCATGGGACCCACCCCGTGGAGGCGCGAGGGCTCTTCCCTCGCGGCGCTCGCCTTCGGACCCGCCCGGCTTCCCGCCCTCGCGCGGGCTCCCCGCCGGGCCTTGCTCCCGGACGATCCCAGAAGCGATTTGCAGCGGGGTCGAGCCTGGCCCCAGGTCTCGCAGGCTCCGAGGACCCCCTTCAGGGCTGCTCTGCCTCGCCGGTTCTGGGGGACCCCTGCCCAGTGAAATCCGGGGGCGCGCTCTGCCCACACGCAGGTGTTGCTTCCCTTTCCAGGGACGTAAGCGCATTTACCCGAGCAATAACACCCGCTTTGCAACGCAGAAGCACCTTTCCTGAGTGGAAAACTGATGGAGCTGGATTATGGCCTCACGAAAGAGGAAAGTGGCGATAGCAATGCCCTTACGGTACAAGTCGGATTAAGCACAGACATCGTTACTCCCCTCTTTTATGGGGCAGAGATGACATTCCTCAATTGGTAAACCAAAGACCCCTCCTGGCTGTGTGTGTTTCTGGGCTGGGGAAGCTCAGCAGCTGGGGCTGCTCTTGATCTCATTGGGAATTTGATGTCATTTCTAATTGAAGCAGGCAGAAATTTCTCACAGAAAAATACATAACCACTACAGTAGCCTACTCTCCAACTGGACAAACAAATCCACTCAGTAAAAATTTGTAAAAAAATGAAAAATAAAAAAGGGCAAAAATCTCATTGCCTGTGGGTTTATCTTTACAGTAGCAGAACAGTAACTAATTTTAAGTTAAGTCCTTCAATGCCTTTAGTGAGCTATGAAGAAGCTTTAAGCCCATGTAACTCTCTCCCCATCTCTTTGGGTTTAATCCTAGGTTTCTGTTTAAGTTTAGAAAAGATAGTTCAAGTATACACTACTCAGACACGATGCCACGGCACACTGGAAGACTAACTCACCCAGCAGTGCCAGCAAAGCCTACGTACAGAGGCAGAAGAGTCTTCTCAGGGTACAGCTGCTGGATATTTGGGCAAACTCTGCTAGCAAAAGGAATCCTTTTGCTGGTATAACCACCTCTAACCAGCTTTGGTGTGCTTTCTCCCTCCTCAGTTTCTCCGTTCTTTACCTTTGTTCTGATGCGGTCCTTTATTTCACTGTTACACGGCTTTTATACTGTGCTCCAGCCATGGGTGTCACTGCATGAGGAGGTCAAAGCCTCAGGAAGGGAAGGTTCTTCCCGAAGCCATGCAGGTACTGGGTAACAGCATCACACAAGCGTTACCTACGGCCTTTATCTGTGAACGCAGTGCAAAACCCCAACTCCTGTTGGGCCTCTAATGCGCCTGAACATAAACATAAATCTCACATACCTCTGCGTTACCATCCTTTACCCTGTTTGTAGTGCAACTGTAGTACAGTTGCCATTTTGTTTTGCCTATCCCTGTAGTCTGATGCCAGTTTCTGAACTTTACCCCTCGTAGTGCAGAGACGTTTCAATTTTTCTGTCAGCTTAATTCACACTTTTATGAAAACTTTTTAAAAACACTTATTTGATGGTGCTAATAGTAATATTTTTCTATTTTCACCACGAGGACAGTCAAACACTGGAGCAGGCTGCCCAGGGAGGTTGTGCAGTCTCCATTACTGGAGGTTTTCAAGATCTAACGAGACAAAGCCCTGAAAACCCGGTCTAAGCGCATAGCTGACTCCTCTTCAAGCAGGAGGGTGGACTAGAGGCCTCCTGAGGTCTCTTCCAACCTGTATTTTCCTATGATTACACTTTCTGAAAACTGTAATGAAAAATTCTGGTATAATCTATTTGCTAGAGAGTGTGAGAAAGATGTCATATGAATGTTTGTCTCATTCACCCCAAGAATATTAGCTATTTTTAAACCCTAAACTGTTCTGTATCTTTCAGAATGTTTATTAAGACATTAACATCAATGTGTTAAACTATTGGGGTAACTGAAGCCTTTTACATCACATTTTGATACCACTGCAATACTAGTGCTTTGTTAAAGTTCATTTTATTGGCAGGTTTCTACCAAAGAAGCTGCAGGACTGAACTTTGCACTCACAGACCAACAACAATATTCTGATTTTTAGAAATCCTTCAATATGTTGGGTATCGTTCTTTTTTATTTTTGGAACATTAAGGAATACGTAAGAAGAAAATGACCAAAGAAGTTTTTTGCATATATTATCTTTGCTAAATATGTTATTTGCATTTAAAGAAGTGGTTATTAAAGTTTAAGTGGAAAATGTAACTTAATTTAAAATTGATCAAATTGTCTTTTGATTTCTAAGTAAACACCATCACTGAAGAAATTGCCCCACAGAATTAGACTACCCAGTCTAATATTAAAATAGGTTTGATTTTTTAGTGACAGGACAACAGAGGAAGTGTAAATCACATAACATGCATGTGATGTGATCAGGAGAGAAAATTTATGGCTTATTTGAAGGGAGACCATCCAAAATTAGTGTCCTAAAATTTATGCTGAGATATTTGTTTGGTGCTGCCTGGAAGTGAAGCAGTTTTGTACAGAATAATTGTTCCTCACATCTAAATCCTGATACAGCATCTCCCTGTTTATTGATGAAACATGTTGAGTTAATAATACATGTACACAACTAAAATGATGTTAAATCAAGATGGAAAGGGAGGAGACTTTGGTAATTTGGCATTTCTCCATCTTCAAAGCCACTGGTGGAGAGGGGATAAAGGGAGGAAGGCTGCCATTCACTCCTTTGACCAGCCACTGCTCCCCATTCTTCCCTTTAAAAGAGACTCAGATGACAATTTTGCAATATAGAAGCTGCCATTCCTATGCAGACTAACACTGTTTTACATTTTGTCATGTTCCTTCCATTAATAGACATTTCAAAGGAGGTCACAGTACCTAAAATAGACTACTCTCTAATATCTTAGCATCATTAAGCGGATAAAATTATACATATGCACCACAGTGACAACAGTTATATAAATGCATGATTTTACAGGTTAGGAATTGCATATATGAGTGCCTTGCTCATACTCTTGAAGTTACTGGTCGTTCTATTGCCTGAATCATTATATGATCAACGCTTACAAGGCATGTTAAAAATAGGTTACAAAAATGAGTGAGATTTTTATTATTCATATAAATCTGATGCCTTGTCCTGTGTTGATCTATTAGGCAGTCTGGCTTCATAAAATTTAGCAACAGTTAATTTTTTGAGAAAATTTTAGGCATAGTTGCTGGGGCTTTTTAGTATCACTGGTTGTCCCCTTCTTACACTATTCTGAATAAGGGTCAGTCCCATTGCTGCTCTAAGATGTTAAGAACTTCAGTTCATATGAAGTTCATTTATAACTTCATAATGTGTATAAAAGTTAAAACAGCACTTCCACTATGTGTAAATGTTCCTTTTCTATGCTCACACGAGATGATAACAGAGTACAGTCAATATAGAAAAATGAAAGTTGACATATGGTGGAAGGACTATTTTCTCATCTGTTACCCTATTCTGCATTCACATCATTTCCCAGATTCCCTATCAATCCACACTGGATCTAAATAAAAAAAAAAATTGTTTCACCTACAAATGTTATCACTTTACTCTGTATTCCCTTCTAAGTCACTATTTGACTTTACACAGCCTTAACTCATTTATATTTTGAAACTGTAATGTTGGGTTTTATTATTTGCCCTTTTTTTTACGTTAGAGGCCATTACTTAACTTTACCAATCCTGTATTTGTTTTCTTTACCCCTTTTGAAAAAACATTATTGCAGATTTCACTGACAGACCAAACCCACCATATTTTCTGTTCTTCTTTATTCATCATTCCCTGACTTCTGCAAAGAATGCTGGTAGGTTGAAGAGACATGATTTGTCTTTACAGCAGCCATTCTGGTTTGCCCCTAGCACATATGAGCACTTGATGGACAACATTTTTCTCAGACTAAATAAATAAATAAATAAATAAATAAATAATAGAAACCTCATGCAAATGGCAAGATGCTACGTAATTATAAGAGCAATCAGATCTCCTTCTTCAGGCTGTTAGATGATCACAGATACAGCAGTAGTGTTTGCAAGCTTCCCCACCGATAGGTAGAGCAAATAATTCACAATGAATAATGCATCCAATGAGTTTAGCCTCTCTGTCTGATTGTGGCATGTGCACGAGCAGTCCATGATTTTGTCTAATCTATTCATTATTCAAAGTATTTGATTAGTTTGGGGTGAGCTTTTTAAACTCTATGTACCATTTTCTATGAGTGTACATAATTTGATTTACTTTAGTTATTTGTGATTGATCAGGCAAGTCATGAGGATAGTTTTGTGGAACGTATTTGTCTGACACATTTTTCAGTACTAATATGTTTGAGCTAAAAAGTAATTTTCAGTAAAGAGGACTTCAACTTTGAAATTCACTTTTGCTTACCTTTTTTTGCCAGTGTAACTCAGTTTTATGGAAATTCACAAAAGAGGCGCAAACTAGGACCACGCTAGTGCCCATTAAAAATCTTACCTACTGTGAGACATTTTGATTACTGGCTCTATGTAGCAAATACAGGAAAGGGACTTCAGCTTCAAGCCAACTAAATCTTTACCTTTTTATTTCGACCAACAGGAGTATGAGTTGATGTATGCAACTATTGGAGCCTACGAAGGCCAACTCCATTCAGATACATCATCAGTCAGCCATCGTATAATAAATGCTTCCATTTATCGATCGCTTCTAACCTGTCTCAGCTCTGTATAATTTGATCCCTGTCCTCTATCTCCACTCGGCATTGAATTCTTTTTTCCTCAGGAACACGTCTTGTTTTGGTGATTAGTCCATAAATTCCTTCACTTAAGAGCTGTTCTTTTTAATTTCATTATTGCCCTCAAATGTTGTTGGGTTCATCGGAGCTGCTTGACTAAACCTGTCTGTGAAAAGAGTGTATTCCATTAAAAATACTGTCATAATTATGTCTAGAACAAAAGCCACTCCTATACTTACAATCTCTTCCGTTTCAGCATACAATGTATTAAAGTCCTTTCAGAAACATTGAAGAGGCATTGCCAGTGCATCAAACTTCACAAAAGCCCGTGATGTCAAGGTTTGCTGGATACAGTTCCCCTGTTATGGAGCAGCTGTTCCATCCATTTAAGTAATTAGACATTTTAAAGTGCCAACTGGTACATGTTTTAACATCAGATTGATCCAATTATTGTGTTTTTTCACCACAGAAATATAATCATGAACAAGATTATATTATGCTTCTGTTGGGTCTTTTTGAACTTGCAGTCAAGAATGCCTCAGAAAACTGTGGGAGTTTTAACTTCTGCTTTAAGGCATCTACATTCAGGAGCCTGAGATTGTACTGACTCCCCGTGTTTGTGCCAACCTTGAGCCCCAGATTTTGCCCAGGGAACCCCCTGACCCACCACTCCCATGCCACCCCCAGGAAAGCACTGGTCTTGTAGGTGTGGGCGGACTAGTGGTGCCGTTCCCCAGGCTGCGGCAGCAGTTTTTACTTCTTCCCCCTATTTCTGGGTGGCAGGTTCATGCAACAGCCAGCCCCTGACCACTGGCCACAGTGCTTCAGGCTGATGCAAGAACTTGCTTTCCGAGAGGGGAGCAGAGGAGAGCAACTCTGGCTGGCAGTGCTTTTGGCTGAGCAGCCACATCTATTCAGACTAGATATAAGGAAGAAATTTTTTATTATGAGGGTGGTGAAACACTGGCACAGGTTGCCCAGAGAGGTGGTAGGTGCCCCATCCCTGGAAACATTCAAGGTCAGATGGGACGGGGCTCTGAGCAACCTGATCTAGTTGAAGATGTCCCTGCCCGTGGCAGGGGGGTTGGAGTAGGTGACCTTTAAAGGTCCCTTCCAACCCAAACTATTCTATGATTCTATGATTCTATGGTTAGCTGCCCCTTCCGAGGTAGTAAGTGCACGACCTTGCTCCCTCTTCTCTCTCCTGGGACAGAGCATCGCCCCACATCACGATAGACTGATGTGAAACAATGGGTTTCCCTACTGCCTTTTCTTTGTATATCTGATGAATAATTTCTTGCATCAAAATAATGTGCTAATCTCCTCTTCATATTTGCAGATGGAATGAGACTTAGCATGGTATTATATTGAATAATATTAAGTAACAAATTTAAAATTTCATTTTAATCTGTTAATGTCTGCATTACTTCCTGCTAATCATAGACTTTTAAGTATTGAGTAGAAATAGGGAGTAGATTATATTGATGGAAAAATTAAGTTAAATGTCAATTTTAAGGTTCAGGCTGCAGCAGAGCTGTTTAATCTGAGTTATCTGCTTAAATCACTTTAGGAATGAGGGCAATTTTATCATCAATCTATAATACAGACACTTTTCAGGTGGTAACTATTGATCACTTTTGCATTTTTAGACTAAATGGGCAAAAACCTCAAAATCAAATAAGATCTTTGTACTCAAGTATATGCCTTTGTTAATATATGCATTAATTGAAGCAGAATGGGAGCAGAAGTGCCTGTGACTCACCGAGAGGGATATGTACAACTTCTTGATGCATTATCTTAGACAGGATAGTATCACAAATTATTCTTTCTGTTTCTTTACTGTTTCAATACCATGAAAACATTGACGACATGAGAAAGGTCTTACTGTCTGTCACTCTGATGGACCTTTACTAAAAGTCCACCCGTATGTGTCACATGCTCTGCACATACGGAAGAAGCTCCAGAAACCCTGAGGTCTTACAGCAAACAAGGTGTAGACAACAGTGGTAGAAGTGTTGTTGATATTAACAATCTTGTTCTAGTAAATTTTTGGCAACGTGAGTGACAACAAATTTCAGGTTTTTTTTTCCCAATAGTTATTCCCTGAAGCTCTTACCTGAATGCAAGGGGGATTGGCCTGAAACAGCATTTTAGTGTTGGCATTAACAACATATACATTAGAGGTTCTTGTGTAGGAAAGATAAGGTGTAACTCTCCTGTCTTGCTGAGGTAGTGTGATTTGGCCATCGGCTATCCCAGTTAGTGCTGTAACAGTAACTCTAGCATCCCTCGCACAATGCTGTTTGGATTTTTAAATCAACTTTACTATCATGCCCGCTTTTTTTTTTAACTTGGTAAAGTCAAGTATGCCCACAGCCAAGTACAGCCCAGCAGAGTGTCTGATCTCATATGAGAATAAAACCCTGAGAGAATCATTGTGGGTTTAAATCCTCACCACTTCTTCCTGACTATATCCTAAATTATATATAACAAAGACATACCTCTTTTAAAGCCCAAAATATGGAAGGCAACAAGGATGGTGGTCTTCCTTTGCTACTCCTCCCAGTATAGGACTTCATTTCAATTACTTTATTCTGTAAAATATACTTTATCTGCTATTTCTTGCTTAGAAGGTGTTTTCTGCCAAGTCCCACCCTCATCAGCAATGTGCCTTAAATCTATCTTTACTCTGGAGACATCCTCCTACACTGCCAAGCTTCTCCAAAACCAATTGCACTTGTCTCCGTTTGAGGAAATATTTGAATTCATCCCAAACTATTTGGCACATCTCTTTAAAGATGATATTGCTGAACACTGAAGCTTTACTTCATTTTAAAGTTTCATGGTTCATGCAAAGTTTGATCTCTTTTTCAACACTGATGTAGTTTTAGAAAACTGTTTAGTTTTCTGCCTCTGTCTTCTTTGACATTGTTCTGTAAGTGCTGTCTTGTTAAGAATAACGTTTCTTCTGTCATGGGTATTCCGCTATCGTTGCTCCATCTCCAAATATGTTTTTTCCATATCCACATGTCAATCAATAGCTTGCCTTAAACTAGCAAATGATAGTCAGTGTAACTCAAATTAAAGATAAAGGGGTTTATGCTGAAACTTAACTACTGATGGCAGAAGAGACCGTATCCATGGTTTCAGCAGGAACGAACACAACTCCACAGCTGGATCTCCACAACTGCTCATGCAGGTCACATGAAATAAATTTGAGGTATATCCTACAGCAAAGCTCCATAGAAACAACTGCCCATTTCTGACATATGCTCTACTGAGATAAGTGCTTTGTGAAGATAAAGACCAGTGAACCAATAAACATGGCAGCAATAATACCTGCTCATAATGACTGTATTAAATCCAGCTATTACCATATAGTGCCTAGGCACAAAGTGAGTGAAACGAAGTCCACTGAAGGAAGTGAAAAGATGTCTGCTGACCTCATGTAGCTTTGGATCAAGATTGAGATGTAGTAAATGTCTGCCTCACAAGTGGTCTCTGACTGGACTGCTGGCGAAAATAAGTTGTGATTTTCAGCATCTTTACTATATTAACTTCTATAATAGCCTATGATACATTTCCAAGTGTGTGTCTGTGTGTGTATATCTAAAAAAAAGTGTATATATGTATATACATATACTATTCTTATTATCTTTCATTTGGTTTTAACAAGTTTTCCATTCTGTGTCCTTCCTGTTTGTCATCTTATTTATACAAAGCTTATTGCCTCCTGTATGTGTAGAATCCTTCCCATTTCTCACACATGTTTCCAGTCTTTCCTCAGGACCCAACAGTACCACAATGTCATTTTGTTATGGGAGAAATAATCATATAATGATTGTTGTACCTGTCTATCTACTTTTATAAATATGAGTATACACAGAAACGATACTAAATCAATTTTATTCCTCAATCTTTGTGTCACCTGCATTTTTAGACATTAAATTCTTATAAGCATCATGTTCTCAGAAATGCTTCTACTGTGCTCAGCATGATGAGACCTTGATCCTGAAAGGAAGCTCTTGGTGTTTTTGTATTGCAAAATCTTTTAAAGGATAGTGAGAATACTAGTTTAAAAACATTTTTTCTCCCACAATGGAACAAATCATCTTGACATGCTCAAAACCCCTGGAAACTCTTGTTTTTAGTTTACTGCTTGTGAATGGATTAACAAATCTAACTTCAGACATCAAGTTCAAACGCTTGGGCATCTCTCTTCTTTGACCTGTTCAAATATATGTTATCTTCATGGCAGCCCAAAGACAAAATAGTGTATCTGAAAGCTATAAAACCTTTTTCTGCTAGCACATAGATCTCAAATGATATTCCAAAGTAGAATTGTGTCATCCTATAGGAATTTAAAGAGGCCGCAGAATTGCTGAAGAAAAGCAGATGACGTAGGTCTCGGGTGTCACCTGAGTATAATCAAGAAAATTTCAAAATGCAATTCCCTGTTTTGTGATCTCTAATACATCACAATAAGTAATAATAGTAATGTATAATAAAAGCCAACATCTTTAAATATCAACACTTTTATTTTCTCGGTATTCAGATATTTCTCCTCTGATCAGCTGCTGTCACCCGTTGATCCCAAACTGCCACCTTATGCTCCAGGCTTTCAAACCGGTGGTAATTAAAACTGCAATGCAAAGTGAATCCTCACCTCCTTGTTCCCTTCAGCTGAAACAGGGCACCCAAATTTGCATGACAGGTGGGTTGATGGGGGTTTTTTATATCCCTGGTTGCCGAAGTGGAAGCTACTGCCCTGAGCGAGGCATTTCAGTGCCTGTGAGGAGAGGATGGACATGACAGGGTGGGAACCCAAACATCTGCCTGCAGGAGGGGGATCACCTGAGGGGTGTGCAGAACATTCAAGTTCCTGAACCTAAAACCCTCTCATGAGGTCACATTCCTCTTTCAAAAGATACAGCGAGAATCTCCCTCTCTATATACACAGGTGTTTTCATGTACACGAGCCACCCATCTACCCATTACTGCTCATCTGTGTTTGTGGAGACTGGCATCCAGACTTCAAAATTCAGATATAAAGGGTTTACAGAGAGTTAAAGCATTTGTTAAGACATGCTTTCATCAGTTGTTTTCACGGATTACTATAAAGTCTAACACATCCCGGTGTTATAACCTTGCTGACGATCAGAGGCAACACTTTCTGCCTCCGGATGTATCAACACAGATAGAAAACAGACACAGTAATAGAAACACATTAATAGATAATATGATGACAAAAACATACCAAATGCTGCTACCCATTGTGAAGGTTGCAAAAAGGAGGAAAAAAAATTGAAGTTGATAAAAGTCAGAGGAAGTAAAGTATTTCCACTTAAAAATTGATAAATAGCATTTTTTCCTTTTCTTCAATGTAAATGTTAATTATTTGAGTTAGAGAGTGCAACTCAGCAATATCTACTAAAGAAACAGCTTTTGGGAATGTAAAATCAACCAGTTTGGATACCTTTTGCCAACAATGCAGACTGTTTGGTTTCCGCCTTCATTTGTTGTAAACACTATGATATAAAACTTGAAGAGTTTTTCAAGCTCTAGGTAGCTCGTAAAAAGAAAACATCTGGAAAAAATTGCCAAAGGGCTACAGCTTAAGGTTCATTTTTTTAAAAATCCATCATAAGAGAGAAAGTCATTGGGATTTAAGTTTTTACTAACAAAGCTATGGAAGGGACTTTGCTCCCACAGATTTTGGTGGGAGCACGTGCCCACATAGTCCCATGAATCTGGGCCTTAGACATCATTAAAACATTATCCCTTTCCATTATCAGTATTTCATAGTTAAAAGACTGAATTGATTAGGAAGCTAATCAATTTGGGCAGCTTGCGCTTACAGTGCATACTATTGTATTATAATAGTTTAATTATATTATAATGGTGTAATAAACAGACCCACGTGAAAAGAAGTAACAAATCTATGAAAACCAATCATACCCTAGCATGTTAGAAACTAATATAATGATACAGTCACCAGCAGAAAGCCCTATATTGATAATTTCAGCAAAAACAAATGGCACCAGTTCATGTTATTTTGATTTCCAGAAAGCAAAGTTTTGAATTCTGAAGTATTATTGCTATAAAGGGTGTTGCAGCTCAGGCAGTTTAAAACCTAAGTGGGAATTTATTAGCAACAAAAATACATTTGCCACCTGTTATACTAGGGATGTGTTGATATCAAGCATATGGTCCTTCCTAGTCTGTGAAAAAGGAGCAGCTGTTCCACCACGTCCAGGCTGTAAGCTGAAAGGATGACAAAAAGCAGTGAAGAAACACCACTGCAGTAGTCCTTAGGCTTTCAAATCAAAGAGCCAGAAATAGAAGAGGTAAGGCAAGCGCTAGATGAAAGGTGAGACAGAATGCACACATGCCCTCAGCTTACAGAAGTACACATATAAACACACGTGCATGTACCTATTCAGAGAAACATCCTCAGATGGGCTCAGAGCTGAATCTATAAAGAGAGTTCAGGAGCCCTTAGATCTCTAAGACCTCTCAGATCTACTGTGCAGAGCTGGGTTATATGAGCCTCTGCCATGGGAGTGTTTGATAGCTCAGAAGAGACAGGAGTAAGCTACCTAAGGTCAGCATAGAGCCACTATGGAAACACCAGAGGTGAGGTGAATCTCCTATTTTACCAAGTGTTGTTCAAGGTGAGAAACAAGCAACGCCTTCCACTCCCTGGGCCCACCCCTGCCAAAGGCAGGCTTGTAAGCTCGTTTCCTTCTAGGTTCATTTTTTGCCTTTTAAACCTGGCTGGTAAAGCCATTGCAATAAAGCTTTCATCCAATTGTTAGATGACTTTAAAACTCACTGAGGAAATCAGAAGTTAGCTTGGTGAATTCGAATCTCCTTACAAAGATTTATTCTAAGCATGGATACATAGGACAGTCACCATCACTCTTAATTTGTGGAATGCAAGGAATGCAAAATTGATCAGAAGGGAGAAAAGTCGTACCTGGAAGGGAGAAGGACAGCTGTCCAGCCATCACCTGAGAAGAAGGGGGATTTGAGTTCTGATCAGACCTCCTAGGCCTTTCTCTCCTAGGTTAAATGGAACAGACTTTGAATAATAAATATAATTCCTAGAGACCAGAAGCACTATTAATGCTACCTGAAACAGCAAGGATATATCAAATCCTTCTGGCCCCATAAAGAATGAAATCTTTACCTGAACAGTGATAAGCTTCCTCTTCCTCAGGGTAAGAGCTTATAAGCCTATGGTTAGGACACGTGGGAGATGTCAATTTGGATCCTCTTGTGAAAGAAGATGGCATTAGACCTTCATCTTCCATATGTGTAGGTTTTCTAGCTGGGCAGCTGTTAAATGAAAAGAGAAGAGTGAACATATTTTAAAAGAAAGAAATGGGTGCAACTGCATTCTGAGGGAGTGCACCCATGTAAATGCATCCCAAAGCTTTTGTTTCTGGGTTCCAGCTGCAGTTAAGCATGGCCATGCTATGCAGTTCTATCAAAAACAAGCAGCTTCGGCACATGTA
The DNA here is from genome assembly GCF_964195595.1 of Calonectris borealis. Lineage (NCBI taxonomy): Eukaryota > Metazoa > Chordata > Aves > Procellariiformes > Procellariidae > Calonectris > Calonectris borealis. The sequence goes on along the minus strand of NC_134312.1, from coordinate 153,986,707 downwards.
AGGGGAAATTAGAAGTTTTAAAGATGATGTCAGCAGAATTTAGGTGCTTCCAAAGCCAAGAGGCAGCTCAGTCTGGGACTTCAGGATCATGATTCTTATGACAGGCACTTGCATACCACTGAGGTCTCATTTCCAGTACTTAAATCTTCTTGAAACCCGCACATGCTACCAAAATCTAGGCAACTGACAAACATTTCTGAGTTACAAGCAGTCATATATGTTGGCTGCCTATTTATTTAATGGTAGGGGAAAGGAATATTTAGTGTGTTAGGTAGTCCATCTGGAATTCAGCCCATCTAGAAATATTAGCTACCTGAAGTTAGATAGGAAATAAATCTCAGCTGGATAACAAATAGTTATCCAGGGAATGATGCTTATTCCTGTTGCTCCAGCTGTCGACTTTGGCAACATATTCCATTTATTAACTACACCTCACTCTGTATTTTTGTTCAGTTTCATTTTCCTTGTTTCCATCCACGTTTTCACTCTTATATTTATTAGTAGATCAAATTTTAGTGCAATTGCTTCTATCCTCACTACAATTTTCCAGACCTCAAATTCCTCAGTAAGATCCACTTTCTTTCTTCTTCTCTGCGAAGACTGCAAGCAATTTTGTTTTGTTCTCTGACCTTTATGAATAATTAACTTTGCTGTCTACCTGATTCTATTGTCCGGTTCCCTTTGCCTCTGCTATTTTTATAAGGCATACAGAACTCCTCACAGTATTGCAAATGCAGCTTCATTCATAAATCCCTTATGCAGGAGCTGGAATAACTTCATCTATGATATTATTGTTACCTCTCTGAATCAATGGTAACATTTTATATTACTGTTAACCACTGTCCCGAAGCTTTTTGATCTCAGCCTATCTGCAGACCCTGCTTCTACTCAGTATTTTGTACCATATGATTACATAGGGCATAAGCGCCTTCTCTTATTTTGTGTCCCTAATCTCATTATCTTACACTTCTCTACATTTAATTGCATAAGGCACTTATCTTCCTTTGGGCACATTCTGTCAGAGTCGTCTTGACTTTTTTGCCCTTCTTCTTTCTATTGATTGCCCCTTCCTAGTACGTATCATCAACAAATTTCATTCTCCTGGTGTACATCCCTCCTCCCGGGTCAAAGCAAGTTCTAATACAGAGCTAAACTGCTGCAGAGCAGTCTCTCTTTAGAACAAATTGTTACTCTTCCTGCGTACCTTTGGTCTCATAGCCACTCTTTAAGCACTTATAGGTCTGCATTTATGGCACATTTAATGACCTTCGAGCATAAATTTCAATGCCGTACTAACTACAAAACTCTCCTCAAGTCCTTTTAACTCTTCTGGTTCCCTCTTCTTGATTGATCTGTGCATTACTGCTGGTTATCTTCAACACCACCTTTGGAAACTTAGGCTGTATTCTTCTCCAGCTTCACTATAATTAAGGTCAGCTCAGTGGAAATGAAGGCAGGAATACAGAAAGTAAATCTGATCTGAAATGAGAAACACACTAATGTATCTGCAGCATGTGCAGGTTTATAATATATGAACGGTATTACTATTACATTCCATATAAAGACTTAAAACTAAACTAATACAATACAGATGTTTTATCAGCAGATTGGAATGTCAGTATTGTTCATGACTGGTTTTGGCTAATTAATACTTATCTGCCAATTTAGTAAAAATCCTGTAGGTTTTCCTTTATTTACCTTTCACTTCATTATGCATTTTAAATATTTTGTTGTTTTATCTCCTTCAGAGGTTTAGTTTTACAGACCCTTGGTAACTATTTCACCTCGTTATATAATTACAGAGGCGTTATCTCCAGCCCCTCAGTAATTTGTCTTTATGCATTCAAAAATGCTTTTCTCAGCATTTATCTTCACATATCCAAAGAAGCTATTTTGTCTTCTTCCCACTCCTCAAAAATAGAGAAATAAATAAATACATTTATTAATAAATAAAATGCTAAAATAGCATTCTCTTATGCTGGTGTTGCACGACAGTCTAAAAATCTTTGAAATTGACAGAGTGGAATTAACCATGATGTGAATTTTCTTGGGGGGTGAATAGGGAAAACTCCATGAAAGGAGCTATTTTCTTGTAATAATTAACAATCATTTAACAATCTCATGGGTCCAGGCTCTCAGCTGATATAGATTGCTCTGCTGGTTTAAACCAGCTGAGAGGCTGACACATCAACTCTTTCCTCTACTGCTTATTATTTTACATTGAATCAAAACTGCATTTTACATTTGTGCAGTCAGAGGGAACTGGAGGGATAGGAAAAGAGCAAATATTTAATTTTTATAGCTTCCTTTCTGGGTTTTCATGCGACCCTTTCCTTTCTGTGTCTTTTTTAGATAGTTACTGCCAACAAATAGCTTACAATCTTTATGTACTTACCAAACTAGATTGCCAAAGCCCTCATTATTACTCTAATTCTTCTTTATTTGAAGTGAGTAGAAATTTAACTGACTTCAAAATGAGTAGATTTAGGACAAAGCTGAGTACCTTAGGGAGTAGTTACTAACATCAACACATAAATTAATAAATAGGAAGTGATCAGATTATACACTTAGTTTTAACGCAAGGTAACTATGAAAGCAGGTGTTTCCTATAATACAGACCCAGGCAATGCAGAAGTCTTCTATACAAACAAGTTCCCTGAAACCCTTTTTTCTTTATTCATTTTTCTAAATGCGGATGCTGTAATCCAAAAGAACCTACTTTTCATTACCACAGGTCATATGTCAGTACTTTGAGGTCCACGAAATCCTGAGGGCAGGATGAGAGGTCAGTTCAGTAGCTGGCTATTAGAGGCTATTCTGGTGCTTGAGTTTTCAAAGTATTGCTATCACAGATATCAGCAAATCTCCTTCAGCTATGGAAACACTCTTTGTAAGCACTGATACAATAGGATTAAAATTTAAGCACTCATGCTGTAAGAGACAAGAAAAAGATATTCAGGGACTGACTTACCCTCTTTTCCTCTTTGCAATGCAATGGACTGAACCTATAACCACACTGTGCAGATAAATGTCAACACTGCCAGCTTTCCAATGCTCAAGGAAATTATACTACACACACACTGAAAACCTCAAGGTCTTTTTGAAAGCCTTTTCTAAAGCAAAATTACTTCTGAAGTCGTTCGTAATTTATAAATGTACAGACTAAGTTTCTATCAGTGCCCTCCTTTTTTGTGCTTGTAGTAGTTTATTGAAACGTGCAAACAAACATTTTCAAGGTATCACTTGAGCTCTGGCTATCCTCTCTGCCTTCCCTGTTAACTCTGAGGATTTTCATGGTTAAGCAATTCCTGCACATATGTCATTTCACATAGCCCTTGATAGGGTTTGGTCCTGAAACTAAACATACCCAGGAGCAGCAGCAGCTGCACAAGGGAATCAGGGGAAGCTGTGTAGCTGCTGCTATACACACCACTGGGAAGGCTGTATCTGGCATTGCGTATTGAGATCTGGGAGAAGGAAGATTATCGGTCCTGAGAGGTCTTCCACCTGCCATGGCAATGCCTGCCATAATAGAAACGCCAGCTTTTCCAGCCAGCTGATGATTTTCCCCTATAAATGTAAATTTCTGTGAGTTAGCCCATGTCTGTGACTGCAGTGGTTTCTCTGAATGCTGATTCAAGTCTGAGGCATACCAATTCTGGACTGATAGCTGCCCCTTCTGTAACGTTGTCAGTAAAGGAAAACATACAAACTAATGTAACTCTGGTCTGTGCATGAGTAAGGCCACTGCAGATTGGAGCCCCCTCCTTTGTAATAGCTTGTGAAAAGACAGGATTTGAGATTGTTGCTTTTAGCAATTTCCTCTGAAAAAAAGCTGCTTTTTCCTCTTGAAATTTTCTATAATTAATCTTTATATCATAATTATATTGCTGGCTGAAATTCACAGGCTTAGACTGTAAATAACAACTGTGAAAAAGAATTCAGGACTGGAATGAATGAGATATAAAGCTAATTCCTACCAGCCTTCTTCATGTTGCGCGATACACTGCTTGAAACACACTGCATCCAGATTTATGTGGGAAAGCATGCCACTTTAGAGAGACATCTGCATGCACACCATCCCGATTCCTGCACGCTTTGCAGTTCCTGCGTCGGGGTGACCATGTCACGTTGGTCATGTTCTGGCACCACATCACAGTGCAACCTCCTTGTCCCAGCCACCTCCTGGCTGCTGCAGAAAGAAAACCTGCACCCTTAGCCAAGGCAGTGGCTCTAGCAGAGTCCAACTGATGCCCTGGCTTGGGTCCCTCGAAAAGCAGCACCCCATGAGGTACCCTGGCAAGTCACTGCTGACACAGCTTAGAGACACCTTCCCCAGGAGCAGACACCCTTTGCAGAGAGAAAGTTACTATCCGACATGAACAAAAATAGCAGATTTTGGCCCAAAGTCATGATATCAACATTGAATTCATAGAAAACAAGGGAAACCTGTTCCCTTATCAAAACTAACTTGCCAATAGTGAGAGTAAGACTCCATACAATTAGTTTCTGAATCAAACTCCTCCAGTGTGTGGCTCACAGCAAAAACCCAGGGCTCCTGCCCTGGCCTGGGCCGCAGGTCACCCTGGTCTACAGGATACCAAAGCACAGGGAGGGCTGGCAAGCTGTCTTGCAATTGGGGTGTGCTACTTATGGGGTCCCCCATAAGTAGCTAGAAAGCAAGCTCTTTGGCCACAGTCCAGCACCAAATCCCACAGTCTGACTGCCTGATGAAGGATGATCTGATAGACTGGGTATTCTGTGGGGGGAGAGAGAAAAGAAACTCTGCCGGATTCATTCTGCAGCTGCAAAATCATTCCTCACCCTTGTGTTCCTGTGTGGGCAATCTGTCTGAAAGCTCCCCATAAAAGGTTGGAGAATTCACAAGAAGTGAATAGACTGTGCCTTCTTTTCACATCTCTCCCAGGGCTCCACCCAGACTCACTGCACCATTTAATAGAAAGGAGTAAGCTGGGCTTGGCAAGGGACTGCTTCAAATTACTGTCAACGTACTCCTAAAGCCAAAAAAACCAAGTGACCAAATTGCAACTCTGAGTCACAATTCATTCCCTAGATTGCTCCCAGGCTGCTCACCTATGCACCACCCCTTGATCATGATATCTCTTATGGTTGCAGTCCAGTGCTCTACAGCAAGAGAGAATCACAGTGTGTTGTCATTTATTTTCATAATCCTTTCTCCACACATTAAAGAGTCTCTTCAGGTGGATTTGCTCTGCCATATCTGCATGCAAAATTTATAAGCGTACAATACTGCTTCTACTTCCCAAGCTGTCAAAATGATAAGGCAGGACAAAAAATCCCCAAACAAAATCCACATACTTTTAATGCACCATAGGGCCTCTAAAACAGCCTAAGCTCTTTTTCCCACCTTCTGTTTAGGTTCTGTTTAGGATTTACAGTTTTTTCTCTCGCATCTGAGAGATTCAGACCTTCTCACCTGATTCATGTTTATGTTCATGAACATAACGATGTTCATGATGACGAGAACAAGAATAAAAAAAATACATGTATGTTATGGCAGATTGCAGTTCACATCTGTTTTTCTGGGGCATGCAGTAGCGTTTCTTACAGTTGAAAAAATAACACAAAAGAATAAAATAAATGTGATAAAAGTCAGTTCAGCAACAGGTTTGTTTACATGGCTCCTCTGATTGTCCTGTTAGGCAGCATCTGAGACAGAGATCTGAAAATCAGCAAGCCATGAGGCTATGGAAGCCAGAGATCCAAGCTTGTTTTTTCATGACAAGTCATTTGCCGTGTATAATCTACAATGGCTTTAGATGACTCTTCATAGACACACTTCATAGGCAGGGGGTCAAACACAGCTTCCTGGCAGGGGATTGGTGTTCTGCCCCAGTGATTGCTGACTATTTCTGCAGCAGTAAAAGAGCTGGTCCTCAAAGCAAGTGATATTGCAGTCTATCAGAGATGGTCTTTTTATAGGATGACACCAGCTTTCCTGTTCCAGAGCATGACACGATGGAGTATGGAGTTGTCTGAAAGTGCAGGAGCTGAAATAACTGTGGAGGACTCTTGGTGGAGCAGGGAACCCAGCTTGGGGTGCAGCCTGAATCCATACCATCTTCTCAGGTGCAGACCCCGAAGCAAGGTGTCACCTTTTCAACAGTGCCCACAGTTCCTTGTTGAGGGAAAAAGCTGGAAGCAAGCCCAAGAGCCAGCTAAACTTCTGCATGGGCAGTCAGGGGACCAATGGCTTGGAGCACGCTGGAAGTTAAGATGCTTAACACTAGAGGTGGAACCCCATGTGGATTCTGAAGAAGTGAATATTAATAAAGTTTCATCATTTTGCCAGGACTAACTGAACTTAACTAAGAAATTTAAGCTTTGTTGTAGTTGACTTGGACTTCCTCATGAGACAATGCAGAAACACAGGGACCTTTCTCTGGGGCTTGCTCAAACTCTTCTCTTATGACAGAGGAAGACTTCGGTCTCTGTTGACTAAACTCCTGGTGCTGGGACTCCAATAGAGCGGCTCAGACTGGATAGTATGAATCCTATTAATGCCTGAACACAGAACACAATTTTTGCAGGAGAAATATTTTCACAGGAGGCCTTCCTATTGACATTACAGAAGAAACCTTTATATGAAAGACTGCATAAGAGGGAGGGGCTTGAATGCTTAAGGACCATTTTCCTAACAAAGTTTGGAACAGTGTCTGAAATTAGGACAATCTTCATGGTATGACTTTCCAACAGAATTTTGTTAGCCTGTAATAACTTCTCAGTCGCAATATATTTTCTTATTATCCTTTTAAGCAGTTTTAGTTGAAAAGTAATGTCATCTAACAGAAAAAAATCATTCCCTGAAAACTGGAGCATTTATTTCCGATGTATTTGTTTCCTTATTAATTTAGTTTTTAAATGAATTATACTAATAGATGCAGTTTACAAACATTCTTTATAAACACCAGAGAATCCATACAGGAGAGATGTTACACATGCTCAAAATGTGGAAAAGTTTCAGATTTGTGATTTGTGCCTTACTAAAAACATGAAAATCCACACAGAATAGAAACCTTAACTGAGGAGCAGATTCTTTGGTGTCTGTTAATGGCTGAGGTCACACAGGAGCCTTTTCCTAGAGCGGACACAATGGCAAAATCATTCTTCTCTACTTGGCAATCTATTTCTATATAACCTGTAGCTCTGAGATGTCTAACCTGCCAAATTTGATTAAAACTGGCCAAGGTTTCAAAAGTCTTTAGGCAGACAGATATAGCTATACACAAATAGTTGCACATGTCTGCATGCATGTACACGCGTGCGCGCACATACAGACACACACACACAAATTATATTCCATGGGAGGAAAACCATTTCCAGCTTGAGCTTTAAATGTTGTCTGCATTGTTATACCCGAATGGATATTAATTTGTAAATAATAGTGAAGGGAGGGTTTTTTATTGTGGAAACCCTTTTAAGGAAGGTAGATCCAATAGCAATAGAGAGATGCCTGATTGCTTTTCATGTTGTTGAAAGTTGAGATAGTCTTTAGGTACTTGATGACCTGCCAGCTGGCATCTGTAACAGGCATTTCTTTGTCCATACCCCTTCAGCAACTTGCACCACTAGTTGGACTAGTACTAAGTATCTGGTCATGCGAGAAGTAATGTACTTCTTTGTTTTAGATGTGTCACATTGGCATTAAATTATTACATTACACTCCACAGTAAGCTGATATGATAGAATGAAATATTTGTATTGAAGCATGTGTAATAGAAGAAAAAAAGAAGAGATGTACAATACATTAAAAGACAGATAACCTTTTGACTGTGGCTGTGAAGCTGAAGCATTACCTCCATGTCTGGATGTGCTAGAATGATTTGCTTACACCTTTTTGCTTAGGTCAGCAGCTGGTAAAGGTCCTTGGGTGAAACGGGTGAAACCTCATCTGTTCTTTGAAAAGACATGCATAGTTCATTCAGCTGGTTCAGATCGGAGTGACAACTAACATACACGGTTTTGGAACAGGAGGTTCCTTGAATATTTGCACACATTATACTTTTCTGGATGTATAACACTGGGCTGAGCAAGAATGAACACAGGCACATCAGGGAGTGCTGTCTGTCTGGTTAGAGACTAATTCCACTATATTGTAAACCATTCCAGTGCCTCTCTTTCACTGCAGAGCATCACCTCCTTTTTTTTCTTTCTTTCTTCCTTCTTTTTTTTTTTTTGAGTAAGATTTTCTTAACTTTCTCATCCTGTTCTATAACCTTGCTCTTGTAGGTCTTGATCTAATAACTAAACGTCCAGAAATAAAGGAGGATGTTCTTCACTGAATTAGTATATATAAATATCAATGGTATGAGTGCTAAAGGCTAAGTAAACAGGAGAATATCTAACGTAAAGGCAATCTTTTTCACATGACCTATCCTAAAAAGCTGGCCTTGAGCTCTGAGTCACTGATGAAAAAAACAGAAGAAATGGGGGTGTATTAATAACATTTGTGCTATTTCACTGCCCAGTGCTTGTAGGGGCAACACAAAATTTAGTCTGACATCTATGCAAACAGCTCTAAATTACTTCCAAGGCAATTCACTGGTCAGTAACTTCCCCCATATAAGTTAGGAAACAGATTTTTTATGGGAAGAAAGTCTACAGAATTGTGAAGAAGCCTCTTGTGTTGTCCTCCTTCTTGCTGTTGATCTCCATTTTCTGTTATGTTTCCATATTTGCTTCTTCATGTTCCTGAAGTTGTCCTGTAGCTACTCATGCTACTGAAGCCCTACTTAGGAGTGGAGCACAAGCCTTAGAAAGTTCTGGCCAGGCTTCAGACTGGCGACTGAATCTGCCTGACTGACTTTAGCCCCATTTGGCCATTTACTACAAGCCTCCTTCAGTCTCTAGCTTCAAGTGTATTTACACTTACAATCACAATCCTGACAGCTCATTTGGACAAATCTAGATAGTTTTACATGTGTTGTTTTTGATAGTGGTAACACAGCTGTTGGAGCAGCTCAGCTAAGTGCTGTTGCTATTTGCTACAGATTCTTGAGGTTATCTGTGCAAACCTCCATTTTCAGTGGTTTTGTTGGCCAGAGGTTGTAGGAAGTACTCACAGTTTTTTTTCCACTTGATGACTTTAAATGAGAGTTTGTGTGTTGGTATCCAAAGTACGTACTCCAAATACGTTCAGTGCTTCCATCTGATTTTGATAGAGCTCATAGCTGAGAGATAGTACCTGAGTTTCTCAGCTGGTGATAAAGCCTCTCCATCAAAGGCCAGTAATTTAAAACAGACAATGGTTTTCAAAGATGCTTAGTTTCTTGTCTAATGCCACAGTAGATCATTATCTCCTGCAACCTCATGTTGACATGTTATGGTGCTACCTATCTCTATTCCTGCAAACTGGTGAATTCAGCAAGTTCTGTGCTATATACTTGATGTTACACCTTTCTCGAGCTCTGCTTTGACTAGTTAACAGGTTGCCAAGATAAACAAATCATCGTCTTCTCTGTATGGTGTTGCTTCTTGACACACAGGTTTCAAGGGTGCTTATTTTGGTCTTGAATGCTCCATAAGGCATTGCATCCTGCATAGTTTATTTGGATCTCAAATGGATACCAATGCGGTTGGTCTGTTGGGAAGATGAAAAGAGCAGATATTTGCATTATTTTGGGATTTTCTTGCTGTCTGGCAAATTTCATGTTCATTGTATATTTGCATTTTAGAAGGAGAAGGTTACTTATGAGAACACGGTAAGACATAAGGCACAATGCCAGAGTCCCTTGGATTTGGGTTGATACGTTCCTCTCCCAGGCTTCCCTGCTGCTTGTTCCATTCTTTGGTTGTCGCATCTACTTTGGCATTAATGTCACCCATCACAAAGTGTAAGTTGTGTTTTGGTATTCTGTCAATCACACTTTTGAGGCAATTGTAGAATTTGTCCTAGTCACTGTGTTCCTCTGTCAGAAAACATCTCCGTATGATTGACGTCTTTAGGAACCTGGTTTGGAATCTGGCATATATGATGTGCTGGCTGATAGCTCCCCAACCGAAGAGTGATTTTTCCACAAAATCTGTCATGGTGAATGCTATCTGGTTTGCATGTTCCTTGTCACACCGATGGTTCAACTTTTAGTGGGTTCAGAGATGGGTCCCCACTTTTTATCTTTACCAAGGATCATGAAAAAGGAGTAAAGAAGAGAACACCAATGCCCTTTGTAGGGGCTTGTAAGCATGTGGAGGGAGAGGTACAAGAACCCTTCTCTGAAAATCAGCAGGACAAACCACAATCCCTGCATGTTCACATTCCTCCAGAAGGTCCTATGCCCATGAGCACAAGCAGATAACCGCAGAGCAATTATATTAGATAGCTGGTCAGATTGTCCAGTGCGGTGTGAATATTTCCTTGCTTTCTGAGGCACCGCACTCCTGCAGAGCTCTCGAGGACGGTACGAGCCCCTCATCTAGCACTACTGCGGATAGAACTGCAAACTTTGCCAAAACAGAGAAGTAATAAATAACCGCATAGACCCTGAAAACATCATCATGATACGGAAATAACACAAGGTTTGGCTTAGGAAAATGCACGTGATTGCACTGTAGGTAATAATCATTTGAAACATATGACTCAATATGCAGATGAAACCCAGAAAGCGGTAATATCGAAAAAAACATGGAGTGGAAGTCATAGTGTACTAAGCATGAGTTTTTCATTGTTATAGTGCTGGGATAATCCTGAATACTTCTTTGGACTGTCTACTTAAAGGCAACCTTTTACCAAAGGAGCTTCTGTGAGTCCTCCTGGAAAACTGAAGTCAATCCTGTCCAACCATCACTTAGCAAGACACTGCCAATTTGAAGGGAATTTGGATGAGCAACGCGACTGATTAAAAGATTGGGTGGACTGAGGCATAGACATAAATATATAAACTGCTGCTTGATCACGCAATGACTAAGGTGATAGGCAGAGTGGAGGAAAAAAAGGGAATGGCATAACATTAACATATCCATTTGTATATCCACATCAAGGAGGAAGTGTTTCTTGTGATTACCATGCATTTTGTAACTAACACTAATGGACTGACACTATAAATAAAATCCTTAAAATGGCTATTACAAAAAATTCTTTTTTGTTAAGCTGTGAAAATTTCTTCTAAGGGAAGTAAAAAGGCCTTTAAAAACTAAAATGTACCTAGCACTGGCAAAAGTGTAGAGCAGATAATCTCACGCTCGCAGGGAGACAGTCTGGATGATCTTTGGTCTCTTTCATCTCTCACGTTTCAGATTCTGGTACCAATGTGTATTTAGTATTAGCCTGTTTTAGTTTTCTGTTCTCGTGGTTTTGCTTTTCTCTCCTGTTTTGCTTTCAGAGTAGGAACTCATGTAATATATTCAGTATCAATGTAATATTCAGCTAATCTTCTTCTTATGCCTTGGGCTGTTTCTTCAGATTACAAAATGAAGAATGTCTTTAAAACTGTAAAAAAAAAAGTGTTTGGAAGAAAGCAGTGGAAATAAATTATCCATCTTTGTATTTTTTATATTAGCTGTGAAATATTTCTGGCTTTCCTTAGTAATATATTTTATATTTTTAAAATAAATATCACTCAAAAAAACAAGAAAAGCTGCTTGTCTAAAAAGATAGACTAGTTTATTTCGGAAGATATGGAAAAACCATAAATACAATGTCCATTATAGTCTCTTCAGCTGGCAAGAACAAACATGATACGGCCTTGGCATTATTTTTGACAATACTAATATAATTGACTAGGGGACAGGGTAATCTAACAGCAACAGCTTTGGCATATTACAGTGAAGCCAAAAAAATTGGAGCAGTTAGTTAATATCCTCAGCCTAACCTTCCTATAAGCGCATTAACTCCAGAACCTCTGTCACTCACGAGAGATGTTGAGGGAGAATTTGGCCACGAGAGGTTGAACACGAGGCTGAGTGAGATGCTGGTCCACAGCTCAGGAAAGCCACGCTCGGCTCCCAGTGTTGCCTCAGACCTCCTCCGCGAACATGGGGATATTGCGCTGCCGGTGGTTTATATCTCTCGCCTCTGAATGGTCTGTAATAATTCTTCCTTTCCCCCATCCTGAAGTACCGTCTCCCTTCTTTTTCTGAGCAAAAGCTGTGTTCAGAAATGCACCCCCAAAACGTGCCAGCAGCTGGATCAAATCCTCTGGCTGGCAATTAGCGTGTTTTGTTGGGGACACAGCAGCGCTGGCTCTGCCCGCCGGCGCTGTGACGTGCCTGCCAGCAGCCAGTGTCATGGGAAGGTGTGAAAGCACCACAGCCACCACCGCTCCTGCCCCACCAGTTAGAGGGTACCCTGCAGTTTCCGAACTGAGGAGCCTTATGCTTTTCCTGGAAAAAAATATATTGTCCTAATGTAAGGTTTTGATGTCGCTATAGCTGGGAATAAGGACAGTTGAAAGGAGAGAGGAAAATGTATGCTCTGCAGTTTGTGTGGTTCTCCTAGGTGTTGTATCTGACAGCTAAAAAGGATTTGAACGGAATTAGCAAATTTTTAGAATAAAGCGTTTTTTTCCTCAAGCTTACCTCTTAGACATTACTTGTGGTGACTTGCAATATCCCATTTCGCATCTATTTTGGCAAACACTGATGCTGATGTCTGTTGGGTTTGCTATGTTTCATTTTAAATGAAAAGGCACCAAGTCCCGCAGCCTGAGTTCACTGTGAAGTGAGGGTCATAAATAACCCTTTTCTGATTATCTTCCAAAACAACCCCAATCAGCCACAATTCTCCTCTTCAGACTCACTCTCCAGCCTCCAGCTAACCAAAATGCTGGTACCCATTTAAACTAGGTACCTCGTCTTCCTACTTTCCATCATGTCGGAGGAAGGAGAGGACTTTGAGTAAAGCTCACATTAATAAATAAAATAAGTTTTATGACTAGGTCGAATGAAATCTAGTGATATTTTGTGTCTTGGCCATAATCTCTTTAACTGACCTGATATGATCATGAAGATCCACTATTGGAATGAGGCCTGGGATATTAATATTTCTAATGTGAGTGACATTAATTGGGTTCTACACTGTGTATTAAAAATAAGGGACTGTTAATGTAGTTAGAAGGATTTGTGCGTTATTAGGGATGCCATTATATGTGTAAACTACATGCAGCATGTTTTTTTATTGCTGTTTCCAAATTGACTTTAGGTGAAAGCACAGCTGGGTGCTTAACACAGTGGTGCGGAGGAAGCAAGCATTTAAATATTCAGCTCCCACTTTTTGAAAATTGCACTGCAATTTGGAAAGTGCATTCTCTCTTAGGAAAATTAGGCCTTAAAGTCCTGCAGATGACTGACAGTGCCAGCTCTCCATCAGTCTTCCATTCCTCTGATCACTGGTTAATTTTCCATTTAGATGGCATGACTAAATTTCATATTGTCTGCTCACACAGCAAGGAAAAGTACTAATTGCCCTGTCTTTGTACAGGTATTAAGCAGGAAAAAAAAAAAAAAAAAACCAAAAACTTGTGCATTAAAGACCTTTTCTTCCAAGATCACACTTGCAAATAAGGGCCTGAACCTCCACTCACTGATGTCAGTAGAAGTGTCCGAAGGTTCAAACTATAAAAAATCTTGGCTCTTGAAAAACACATGCAGGGTGTGATGTTGGAATTTGGTCTGTTTTAACAGAGATACTGGTTTCCCCAGCTATTGTGTTGCAATGGGCCCAGATTAAATAACACTTGCTTGTAATAACAGAAGAAAGTTATCTAAGTTTAGTGATCAGCTAAGGCTATAATTACCACCAAAGAAGCAGCCCTCCTTCCCACTGCTCCTGGACCAGACATCTGTATGCCTTACACCACCTTTGTTGGTGCAAGCAATCACAGAGCTGCAGGTGGAAACAGGATACACATTAAAATTAACTAGGAAAAAAAGGCTGGGTTTTTAATCAGAGAAGCTTCGTGATCCAGTCCATGCCATGGCTCCAAAAAGCCATCAACACAGGCACAAGGGAGGGTGTGTGACCATGCAGCTAAGTTTGGAAGGAAGTGCAGTCACCTCCTCTAGTAGAAGCTTGGATTTAGACTGGCTTCATCTGACCGTGAAGCCACCCTTTAATGGTGCAATTTCATATCACGCTGATTGTGATCTAACTGCAGAAAGGGTGGTCCTGTTCTCTTTTCCATTCCTTCCACTTCCAAGGTCCCTGGTCCATTGAGTGACCATGTGGTGACCTGGATCAGCTTGCTGAACTACTGGAAAACTAATCAGCCGTTCATGGTTGGAGCACTACGCAGCTGCACAGCCCTGGGAAGAGGCAGAAGGGAGACAGCACGTGATGGGAATAAGTTGCAAATGTGCTGGTCAGCAGTAGCTGCACTTAAAACAGATTAAGCACAAAGTTGAATCGCATCCTTGAAAAGCAAAGGTGAGCTCAAGCTGTTTCTGCACAGGATGACAGCTACCCCAAAATGTTTTAGGGGTTCACCTCATCCCTGTCTAGATTATCTCGGTACATTTCTTGTGTCAAGGTAGAGTCTTTATTTTAAGGAATGTTAGGCTCCTTTTCATCATCTGCCCAGCAGGGTTTTGTGCTGGATAGAGCAAGGTGTTCATGGAGCCACTAACTTGATTTTTAGATGTATCTGATCCTCCAAGATGCTAAATTATATTTATATCCACTTTAGGACCACTTTAAGCTTACTGGAATGGTGCTTGTGAGCCCCAGTGGAATGCAGATTTAGTCATTTCCCAGCTATGTTTCTGTATAGATGTCCAGATACATTTTGGTTTTTTACTCACTTCTTTATTTATTTTATGTGGCTGATGAGTTCAGTTGTGTTTGAGGAGCCTCATGTGCCTCGCATTCTTTACTAGAGGGGAGTCATAATTTATTTTCTTTTGAAGGGAACCTTTGTAAGAATTCTTATCAATAAAGGTTTCTAAGATAAAGGAGGGTGACAAAGTTCAGCTGAAGAGGGGTCCCTTATTGACAGAGATAGCAAGCGGAGAGCACCAAAGTCTCAATAAATAAATGCCCAGTAACTGACTTACAGGAAAAAAAAAAAAAAAAAAACACCACAAAAAAAACCAAAACAGCCTTCTAACAAGCTGTATCATTAGCAATGCAAAACCAGTCCTCGCTGTTGTTGTTACTGAGATTTTTTTGTTATTCCCCTCCTCCTTCCTAGTTCTAATTCAACCTTTATTATTTTGCAAGATTTTGCCAGCAGAAAAAGCCTCCATACATCAAAGTGGGTAGTGAGTGGCTGGGACAAGGTTCTGTCAAAGGAGAGAATGGGACACTCGGCATTAGGAGGAAGCGCTGTGCACTTAGAGATGAACAGTTTTATTTTAATCCTTTCATCTACTTCTTTAGCTCCTTTTTGTTTCAGCTGCCATAAACACTTGCTGTGGAGCCAATGTTCGGTACTGAAAGGATTTTTTTTTTTGTATTCCTCTCATTTCTGTTGAAACATGACACTCAAATTGGAGATAGGAGCAGAGATCAACAAACCCTGTCAGCTCTTGTCAACCCAGGTGTAACAGTGTGATCTTCTTAAATTGCTGCTAATCTGCCAAAGATCTCTTTATCTGCAGTCTCCATCATGCTGTTTGCTCACATTTGGTTAACACTTTAAATTTCCCTTTTGGAGGTGTCACTGTTTGCCATTTAGCAACTAAGAAGAACTGTGAGAGCAGCTTAAAGCACATGGATTTGAGAAGCTAGAAAAGCTGATTAGCTATTCAGGGAGAATAATCTTATTGAAAGTAGTAAGAGCTGTATAAAGAATGCTTTTCCCTTTCCTCGTAACAATCTTCTAATTATGTTGTCAAGCTTGCTGTCGTGTTCTCCCCCTGTGCCATTAAGAAACCGTTTTCTAAGTTAAGAAAGAGATTTCCAGATCGTGATGATGTTTGCTGATTTTTTTTTATTGTTTAAAGAATCCGTGTGTATTAAACCAAACATTAAAAAGTGATTCATGTGCAGCATAATTATCTGAGATGAGGTGCTCAAAGCTGTGGTGGTGGCAAGAGAGGCAAGGGGGTGCTCAGCAGGCGGGGGGTTACTCTTCCATATCAGTGCCAGGGGATTTCACCTCCGTGACTGGGATCTGAGTCTAGTAGGGACCTTTGTGACTAAAATATAGTCACAAATCGATAGTTGCCCAAGGGGTCAGGAGCAAGGCCAACAGATATCTGCAGCTGCAGATTTCTGAGCAAAACCCAGCAATGTTTCTTGGCGGTGGATGGACAAGTCCAACTGTGCTCTAATCCACTCTTTTATTTTACTGTTGTCCATATTTTGACGAGAAGAATAGGAGCCTAACTTTTAAACATTCCCTTCAAGTTGGATGCCTGGTAATTTAGCGGCACAACATGGATCCGTTCACTGACAGCAGCATGTTGATAGATACACAATGTCATATAATTAAAATAAAATGCACTAGTGGCCAATCAAAACCCAGACTTGCTCAATGGTCTTCTTGTTTCTAATTAATGGCACAAATATCACCTATCCAGTGGTTCTGACTCTAATATTTTAGTACTAGAGGTGCATCCATTTGACCAAACGTGGTACCAGTGTTCATTCATTCTCTCTTGCTGCTGAGTACCCAAATGAAAGTTGAAGATCATATTAATAGCTGGTAGGATTAGGAGATGTATCAAATGACTCAAACCATAGCACAGTTTAGGAAGAATCTGCAGAATAACCATCTTTATCAAAATGACTAACTATGGTTGCAGTTCTGCCTTTATGCAATGTGTTTTGTTATTGAGACATAGTGATTTGTTTTTCCCTAGCACGGTTTATGACTGAAGGCATGTAGAAAGCGTTACTGAGCAAATACAGTGTACTGCATAAGTTCTTCCTTTAAAAGTATAATGGCATGCCATCACACATTTCAATTTTCAGGATGTTTTGCAGAGTCAGATTTCTTCCTCTCCCATTTGCTGTTGTGTGACTCCACTTTATTCAGCAAAATTACTTTTGATTTCAACAGCAAGAGAAAAGAATTTGGCTAGTAAATTTTCCATATTAAAAATGCTTGTTACCTGCATGAAGACAATTCTGCTTGACAGATGCAACTCACCAAACAAAGTCTGTCCATTTTCTTTTTATAACAGAGCAACAGTAATTTTAGAAGTGATTTTTTTTAAAAAATCCCCTCATGTTTTTTACCATGTCACATACAAAACTATTATCCCACTTAGGTATACAGTTGGCCAATAGCAAATTATTTATCCCCTTCTCATAACATCAAATCAATCACCTTTGCTTACATATATATAGCAACAAATTCTCCTGCAGACTACCTAGTAGGCTGCCAGAAATTAGGAAGATTTCTAACAGAAACCTATTTTATTTGCACTTCACTTAAAGTTCAGTAAATATTTATGTACAATGTGTTGGAGTTGACAGATCTGCATTTTCAGATGAAACCATAGTATTTTGCCCAATGAGACAGAATTCACTTTTCTTTCATACAGACACATCCTAGGTACTGTATTAGCAGCACAATATGTGTAACCAAAATCCTGGCCACGCTGAATTTGATAACAAAACTAATGCTAATATTTAACACAGAATTTGCCTGTATGAGTGGAAAGCTAGGTGTGCATCAAGGACTTGACAAGTAGGAAGAAGTTGATATATATTTCATATATACATATATATATTTCTTTTAGTGTATAGAGCTAAGCTTCGCTCCCATAAAATATTCATTTACAGTGGGAGTCAGTTTCTCCTAAGTGAGATTTTCCTTTTTTTGGTCTTCTGAGGCACTATAATCACAATGGAAACCACTTGCCAAAAGTAATTGCTGTTTTCAGACCCAATGTCATTCTAGAGAGCATGAATTTTATGCAGATTTTTTTTTGGTCAGCACTATATTTGACAAGACCCTCAATAAGCTAACTCTACCACATGCTCTTCCAGCATGTGACCTCCACATCCATGAGGCCCATATTTGCTATTCAGGGCATGTTTTATCAGAGCAAGTTTCTGATCTGTATAAACCCAGCATTCTCCCACACTCACGGGGGACTGATGTCCGTGTCCTGCTCTTCCTTTCAATGGTGAAAGTCAGTATTCTTTCCAGATAAAGCGTCTCCATGACTTTACAATATGAATGCCTAACACGAGGAATTACATCAGGTTCTGAACTGTTGTTTAAACCTCGTGAAACTCAGTGAAAGGAACGTGACACAACCTGATTGTAAGCGATAGCCAAAGGGTACATAATCTGGGGAATACTGCTGATTGCCTGTGTAACTTTTCATACGGTCTTTTGGCCATCCTGCCTGCTGGTGTTCGGGAACACTCTGCAAAAGTGTCCGCAGGCGCAGAGGTAATGTAACAGATATATGTCAGCCTGCATACAATTTCACATTGGAGGGTATGGGAAGCATCTTTGAAGCTGGTAGACATATTGGCTGCCTTGCATTCAGGGTAAAAGAAATAATTGTGTCCTGTCTTGGAGTTGTAACAAAAGCAGATCACATTTAGTGCTCACTCTCTTTCAAAACTTTTCTGCAGTAAACAGGCTGCCATACAAACACACACTTTCCGCTTCCTACTTCACCTCTCACTTGTTTCCTCTGCCTCCCTCCTCAGCGCCGCTGTTGAGAGCTCTTCTTGCAGAGGAAGATACAAGCTTTTTCTGATCATTCTAATATTCTGATCATTCACATGCTGTATCATTCTTGACCCAGAGTATATAATTAATTTTGATTATTCGCAATTTATGCATGTCTCCAATGAATCATAACTTTTATATGTAACTTAGGTTTCTCACAATTATTGCACTACAAGTCCCCAAGACACAGGAGGATGCAGTCTCTGATTTGAAGAGCTTGCTTTCTAATTTGATCCAAGACAGAGGTGAGCATGAATGGGGAAAGAAAGAGAGAAAGAAAGAATAGTGGGCTCCTACTCATTACATAGGTTAGCAATGTCACAGCTTGATGATTCTGAATAATTTTCAAGTATCCCTTTTATAAATGAATAAATAATGACTGCTGTCATTACAGAGCTGTTCCACCACTATTTTTTGGCTGAGTTTTTTAAGTATCACTTGCAGAAGTGGGTCTTGAAGGGACAGAGGGGAAAAGAAAAACAGAAGATGCCATGTTTCCACGTGCACGGAGTAGCAAAGATAAAGAATGTAGAGGAGAGTCTTCCTAAGAATCTGTCTGTGGACTATTTGCTTCAATTTATCTGGCAGAAGAAAGATGGAGGTTGCTAGTCCAAAGTGCCAGAAGACAGGAACAGGGGGCCGGGGGACTAAAGAAGGGCAAGAAGGTTAAAAAAAGGCCCATTATGCGCTTTGCTACACTCAAAACCTGCACATGTGAATGAAGTCCAGATAAAATGCCGAAAGGAGGAAGACTAAATGGGAGATAGGATTTTGTTAATCTCATGCCAGATTACTGCTAAAGGTTGATCTGAGGGCTTATAACAATGGTTGTCTGTGGGTATGTGCTTGTGGACAATGTTACTATCAACCCTAACTATGAAGAAGATTAATTTTAGCTATCTGTAGTCATCCAAAAGTCAAGTGTCCAGTGTAAACTCTGGAGACAGACAGAAGCACAGAGCAATATTTATACCTTCTTGCAAGTAGGTTGTAGTCACCAAGAATAGAACTGAACAAGGCATCCTGAGATTCCTCTGTTTCTGTAGGATAAGCTGCAAGTAATTGCTTTCATTCTTATATTGTCTGTTTCCTTTCCATGATATGCAGAGGAACGTGAAGGAAGTGTGCTGTGTGTCAGATTTTAGGGCTTGGGGTTTTTTTTAGTAGATAACGCTATGTAGAGTGCGCCCAAGTTGTGTTTATTTTATACACAGCTACTAAAAATCTCTCCCCCTTTCTAATGGTTACAAAGAGAAAGTATCAATTAAAAGAAAGCTAAGATCAATAACTGCATTTTTTTGAGATAAAATACTTTGTGAAACAACTTGCAGCAAAAACTGTGACCGCAGTTAGACAGATACCTGATTATTAATATTCTGTTACAAACTAACTTCAGAAGAAGCCCCAGGAGGCACCGCAGCGGCTTCCACTAAAAAAGAAAAAAAACCCTGCAAATGAGATATCTTCTCATTTGAAGGCCCAACCAATGCCTGCATTTTCCATCGATATTTCCTAAAGGTTACATCACTGTGAGAAATCAGCAGAACATCTCTCACTCAGCTGGTTGTTCTCATTGACCTGTTGTGCCCTGTGATCCTTCAGGAATTCAGTGCACCGACCGCTGCCTTCACCTTGGGTGCACCTTCCTGTTCTGAAGGGTTATTTAAAAATGGTAAGTCTTAGCAGAGATAAGAGGAGGAGGGGAGAAAAGGAGAGGTAGCCTTCACAGTGTCCGATAGCTCTCTGCTGGACTGGTCTTACCAAATGAATGTGACTTTGGGCAAGGTCTAAATGGAAATGTCAGAGGGTGGGAAAGTTTCTGTTCTTGTACTTGGCAAGGAAAGTTGTAGGGTGCTGCAGGGAGGCAATGCACCAAACTGGAGCTTAGTCTTTGTTCCTAAGGTGAACCAAAATCCCTTCAAGCTTACGGGACTCCAGCAGAGGTGTGTCACCGAGGAGCTGGGGGTAGTCTGGCGTGTTCCAGCTAGAGTGTGCACCCTTGGAGCACTATCTTTCCTGGTGTTTGCTTTTATTTTTATGTTGAAAAACAATGAAATAGACACTTCAGCCTGAGCATCTTCATATTACCTACTGATGTTTTCTTTGCAGAATGATCATAGTTTGCCTGCTTTCTTCTCTTTGGCTGGACCATCCTGTAACTACAAGTCAAAGTTCTAGCACTGACACATTAGAAGGTACATGAATGCAAATGGGCTGATGAACTCAGCAGAGCAGATGGAACATGCTCTGGGAGGTTATGGTCAGAAAAGCTTAGGAACCACTCACTGCAGTATGTCTTCACATAGTGAAAGTTCATTCATAGTGAATGTTTAGGAGCATAGAGCTGTATCATATATTCCCATTAGGAATATAGTATTATTAACATGCACTTCACGAATGAGCTGTAATTAAATAATTGACCAGTTTACATGAAGGATATATATTTTCTAGTTGATGAAGAAAAACACCACCTTTTTCTTAAGTTTCTAGTTCCACTGTCCAGTATTAGAGCTATAAACTCATGTTTCCTTGCCTTCTTCTCAGCCCTCTCACCAGAACTGGTATTTGGCTACTAGGGTAGGATCAACTCCAGATTCAGAATATTGGAGATGTAGTGGAGATGCAATGTAGAGTCTAGGTCATCTAAAAAAGACAACTACATTTGATTATCCAAAGTAATCTCTAGGTTCTTTTGATTGTATGTCTTGTGTACAACGAGAGCTTAAAAATCTTCCTCCCATGTAGACTTTTGTGTTGCAGACACCCACAGGTAGATGCCTTACTGTGAAGCTGAACACCTCTCATAAGTTCCAAAAATTATCTCCAGCTTTTCATATAGAGCAGCTGCTGCAGGTAGATAATCTACTTGGGTGAGGTGGAGAATGTTTTCCCCAAGCTCCTTCTCCTGTTGCTTCTTAGTCACTGTCAAACAGCAAAGTGATCTTCCTGATGTCATGATGTGAACAGGAGAAAGGACTTATGCCTATTTCAAAATGTTTTCTAGTAGAAGTAGGATCAAGTTTTACTTTTCTACATAAACACGAACCAAACCAAAACTGACTCACATTTCAAAGGAATGGCACTTAATTCTTCAAGGCTTTTCTTTGGCTCCAGTTGAATTTTGCTACCCAGCCTCAAGGCAGCGTCTAGTATCATCATGCCTATGTACAACTGGAAAGGTTTTGGTAGTTGAACTTTTTCTCACTAAGTGAAGTGGTGAACATTATAAAAGCCCTGAAAAAAGGGAAAGAGAGCAGTAAATCTTGAATTAAGATAATGCATCCAAAGTCTTGCCATTCCAGTAGAATGTCTCCTAATAGCATCCCTGTACCAAACTAATGTGTTTGTAACCTTCTAATGGCATAACAAGTATGCCTGTGTGTGTGTTATGGACTGGTTTGTCATCTATCTTCACTAAACAATTACCCCCAAGACAAGTTGGTGATGGGAGTCATATGAAGTATCTACACAGAGTTGTCCAGAGTCAAGTTAATCTGTGTACTGAATTTCTCTTTGGAATGTCCTCTTGGTAACTGTATTCAGAAATGCATTCTTTTTTTCTTGATCCTTGATGTCTGTGGTTTGCTGTTCTTCCCTTGCTTCTTTGCGTAAGCAGTTGGCATTACTCTGGTTGGAGAGTCACTAGTATTTGCTTTCCTCTGTTAGAAGTGGGAGAAGTAAATAGGGTCTGCATAATGTATTTTCAAGTATACTAGTTAAAAGTCAGTTCAGGATAAATGATCTATAATGACACTTAAAGGAGAGTGAGAATGAGAGAAAAATAATTTTTTTGCTCTCTCCCTCCCCAACATTTCTGTAACCCATTAGTTAAATCTAAATTCTGTCCTTGCTCAAAGTTATGCCTGTTGACAAGAGTTTTCTTTCTTGGGTATCTTTCACAGGCCCTTTGAGAGGCACCCACAAACCCCACCCCAAAGTGAATGGCTTTTTTCCAGGAAGAAGGGTCACCCCTGAGGTGCTGGGAGTGAAAACCTTCCTAGATTCCTATGGAAAGGATGGGAAACACTAGGTTGGAAAGGCAGAAGAGAGGTATGAGAGGCAGACCTCACTTTGGACAAGAGCAAAGCGATTTGGAAGATGTTTTTTAATATCAGTGTCTCAATCCCTACAAGCAATTCAGCCTAAAGAGGTGACTCCTAATGTAAGACCTAGGCAGACAGAAAATGCTTAACTGCTAACACAGATCCTTCTTCCCAGTGTCAATCTCTGTCAACACCCACAACGAGAAAGCATTACAACTTGGAAAGTGTTCCCAAGAATGGACACTAGGCCACTCTCTGGGCAGTGGGAGGGTTGGTTACATGCAATAGCAACATCTGGCAGCCAATGGTGCCACCTGATCTCAGACATCATGAAAATGTCTGGAATTTATAAGCCTGATTTTAAAAAAAGGTAGGAAAGTAAACGAGTCTTTCAGCTGATGCACCGGACTATCTCAAAGTTTAAGCTCCCACAAAAAAAAGAAAAAGAAAAAGTCTTTCTGAATTTTATTCCCTCATTCAAAAATCCATAGACTATGAGAGCAGAAGGAAACACTGCTGTATTTGGCTGGATCACCTGTTCATACTGGACATGGCACCTTTCCTAGAAATTGGACCGCAGAGTGTCTTGCAGAAAGAGACCATTTTAAAGACTCCAGAGACTGCCCTGGTAAGCAGCTCCACCATTTAATTAACTTTACTGCTAGGAAAATATTTTTTTCCAGTTTGATTTTTTCTTCCAGCTATCATGCATTTGTCTGAAAGACTGAATAGCTTCTCTCTACAGAATATCTTTTCCATGTGTGATAATCTAAAGACAGCGATCAAGTTGCCTATCAACCTTTTGCTAATAAACTGCATAGATAGAGTTTTCCAAAAAATGACACTGCATGGGTTTTTTCCCATCTTCTGCAATATTTTTGTGCTTCCATTTTTGAACTCTTTTGAGTGTTTCCCTTCCTTCTAGAAAGGCGTATATCAAAGCTGGACACAAGATTTTTATAGAAGTCTCATCAAGGCAAAAAAAACCCCAGTTCTTGGTTTCTATTTCATATTTCTAATTATTCAAGGCCTACATTGGTCACACCATCACAAATAAAACTCAGGTTGAGGCAGTTATTGATGGCAACACCCACCTCCTCTGAGTTTTCCAAGACAGGCTTCTACACTACAGATAGATCTTGTAAAGTTCATACGTAAATGCTCATTCCTAGATTTCCAAATGCAATTGGAAATTTCTAGATGTGTCCATTCCACATAAAGCATGTATCAGTGGATTGCACTTTAGTCCACCCTCTGATCCACATTATTTATGAACTTGCTAGTCCGTCACATAGAAATATAACTGGAAAACATTGTCTCACTTTACCTAAAATGGTGGCAATCAAATCAGGGTCTGAGTGGGGCTGCAACAGTTAACAAGTGTGTGCTTATGTGTGTGCGAATGCAGAGTAAGAGGGGTGAGTGCTGCCAGACATTAAGTTCTTTATACCAAGGAAGTATTGTGAGTCTGAGTGGAGCAGAAAGCCACAAGCAGAAAAGTCTGGGAACTATTGGCCTATGTAGCTCATTAAAATACTTTAACATTGTGAGACCAAGGACCATTCCCTGGAAGCCCTGGAAGTAATGCTTATTGATGCCTTCCTATTAGCAACCACACTTTAAGACCTGTCACTGAACCAATTTTTAATCCACCCAACTTGCACCTGCTAATCCAATGCGACGTAAGTTTTTTAATCATGCAGTACTGTGTCAAATGCCTTGGAGAAATCCATGTAAACTATGTCAGCACAGTTGCCTTTATCAAGCAGACCTGTAATCTTGTCAAAGAAAGCTATCAGTTTTGTTTGACAAGACCTGCTTTCCATGATACCATACTGACTGGCATTAATTAGATTTTTAATCTCTAGGTCTGTGTTGCTAGAATCACAAATTAACTTTTCATGAAACAAGTGAATCTATCCTGCTATCCCGGGTCACTGAACAGACTCCTCTAAATAACCAAATTTCATTGCAGCTGTCCATTCTTTTGGGGTTCCCAAAATTTTAAGAAGTTTGCCTTAAGTACTTTCAGTTAAACAATTCTTCTGGTATCTTCTTTAAGTCTTCTTTAAGACTTGTAGATGACTTACTAATTATGAACATGTCACCAACAGGACACATAGCACAATTTCAAAGAAAAACATCTGGCTTCACTATTTTTAACTGAATAAATGATTAATGCATTTCAACTGCATCATTGTAATTACTTCTGTGATAGAAGTGAAAAGCCTGAAACAATAACTCAGTTGGGCATGATTTTTACTAAATCTCTCTGGATGTGTGCGAGTTCTTCCATTTACACCAGGTACAATTCACTACAACACATCTCCCATGACAGACCAAGAAGCAAAAGAAGTGGTTACTTAAAGTTAAAAACAACAAGAGAAAATGTTCTGTGGTTTTCTGGGCAGCTCGGCACTCATGAGGTCCCTTCTGCAATGCTGAATTCATCTTTCATTAACACATGTCAGGAAAGATATTGACCAGTAGCAGAAAGTCAAGATGAGAGCAGCAGCGATGGAGAGACAAAAGCTGAGAAGAAATGTCAAAAATTTGGGCTGCTATCTGTAGAAAAGATGACAAGGAGAGAAGGTAGCAGCCTTCAGGTACATGAAACATCACTGCACAGCAAAAATAGGAGCACCTGTTCTCCTTAAATTAATGTGAGAGTGGAGACTGAGGTTGAACATGCAGAAAACCTCTTAAAGATAAGAGTAGCAAAACCTTGCAGCTGGTGGTCTGGAGATCGTGGTGTCTGTCACTGGATGTTTTTCTACCTTGGACCATAAAGTGAGCAGGTCCCTTCCAGCCCTGACAGTCTGTGTCACGGCTGTCAGGAACAGGACTGTTCTGCCCAGGACCTCTCATGAGA
Organism: Calonectris borealis; assembly: GCF_964195595.1. Classification (NCBI taxonomy): domain Eukaryota; kingdom Metazoa; phylum Chordata; class Aves; order Procellariiformes; family Procellariidae; genus Calonectris; species Calonectris borealis. The sequence goes on along the minus strand of NC_134312.1, from coordinate 153,961,178 downwards.
CTGTCCTGGTTCCGGCTGGGACAGAGCTAGCTTTCTTCCCAGTAGCTTGGGGGGTGTGCTGTGTTTTGGGTTTGGTGTGAAAGGAGCGTTGATGGCCCATTGATGCTTTGACTGTTGCTGGGTGGTGCTTGCACCGGGGAGGGGGGGGCGGGGGGGGGGCGGGGCGGGGGGGAGCACAGCCAGGGTGGTGGACCCAGCTGGCCAATGGGGAGTTCTATACCATGTGACATCATGCTCAGTATAAAAACCAGGTGGGGGGGGGGGGGGACGACTTGCCCCTGTTTCGTGACACGCGGTCGGTGAGCAGTTGCATTGTGCGTCACCTGCTTTGTAAATTCTGTTATTGTTGATTGTTGTTGTTCTCATTGTTATTATTACTGTTCTACTTTGTTTTATTTCAATTATTAAACTGTTTTTATCTCAACCCGGGAGTTTTCCTGCTTGTGCCCTCCCAATTCTCTCCCCCATCCCACCAGAGGCGGGGGTGAGCAAGCAGCTGCGTGGGGTTTATTTTTGCTGGCTGGGGTTAAACCACGACAGTCCTTTTTTGGTGCCCAACATGGGGCAGCGAAGGGTTGAGATAACAACAGATTAATTAGAGCATATTAAGGAATTTATATCTGTTAACGTATTAATTTGTTCTGCACCATGCTCTTGTTTTTACTGTACCTGTTAAAGACCGGAGTTGGGTTTTGTAGTCTGTGATTAATGATGTTTTGCCTGGGAGATTTGTTAGTAAAATGCTGGCATTGGGGGTTATTTGATATTTCGGATTTGTAATGAAGCCGTTACTGTATTTTGGGTACCACCTCATGGAAACCATTAGCAATTATACCTTTTCCTCTGAGAGATTTTTTATGGAGGAAATAGAGAATGGCACCCTCGCTACCTTCCTCTATGATGTCATCTCCTTTGTTAAAATAACTTGTCAGAACCTCGAACATCCCTGGCTAGTTGAGATACATCTATTGGTGTTCCTTGGGAATATTGTTGTGGTTTTATCCAAGGTTAGTAAGCAATTTAAGAACGTCATCCAGAGATCTGCCCCAAGGCTGGATAGTTATGAGTGGCAGGGCGAGTGGGATAGCGTGGGCAAATGCCTGGGAACTTCACCGCTGAACAAGTGCAGAATCCTGAAAAATTAGTAGAATATTTGGAAAAAGTATGTTGTCACCCTGGCCATTCCAGGGAGACACAAATCACTACAATGTGCTGGGGCCTGGCCCACACCTACCGAGCCCTGTTTAACACCACTCAGAACCCCCAATGGGAAGGAAACGTCTCTGCAGCTGATGACAAAGCAACAGGCCCTGTGGAAGTGATTTATGATGACCTGAACAACGAGCAGTTATCCAAAGACCCAGATGAAGTCAAATGCACCCGACGCATGTGGCGGAAGTTTGTACGGAGCGCACCAGCGTCACATGCAAACTCATTGGCAGTAATGACCTGGAGAGATGGAGAGGAACAAACAGGGGATGAACTGGCTGGCCAACTCCGGCAATATGAAGAAAGTCTCTCTTCCTCCCTATGGGCCTGTGTCTCTGCTGTGGAGAAACTGTCTCAGGAGGTCCAGCAACTCAAAGAGGATATGTCCTGCTCCCCCCCTGCACGGGCCAGCGTCTCAGCCATTAGGAGCAAGCGTCCCTCTGCTCAAGAGAGGAGACATCGTGGGTACACACCCCGGGGCACCCTGTGGTTTTACCTGCGTGACCACGGAGAGGACATGAGGAAGTGGGATGGAAAATCTACCTCAGTCCTACAGGCATGGGTACATGAGTTGCAAGGAAAAACAATGACAAAAGGGGGTTCTTCCAGGAAAACTGCTGCTCCAGTCTCCAGTCAGCAGTTCCCCAGACAGAGTAGAAGGGCAGATTTCACTTCCGACCTTAATAAAGGGACTTCTGATTCATACTTACAAGAAGTGGATAGCGAATATGATGACCAGGACTAGAGGGGCCCTGCCTCCAGCCAGGTGGAGGAAAGGGACAACCGGGTTGTGGATTCGATGGCCTGGCACATCAGAGCCACAGGAGTATAAGGCTCTCATAGACACGGGTGCACAGTGTACCCTGATGCCATCAGGCTATAGAGGGGCAGAACCCATTTGTATTTCTGGAGTGACAGGGGGATCCCAAGAGTTAACTGTATTGGAGGCTGAAGTGAGCCTGACCAGGAATGAGTGGCAGAAGCACCCCATTGTGACTGGCCCAGAGGCTCCGTGCATCCTTGGCATAGACTACCTCAGGAGAGGGTATTTCAAGGACCCAAAAGGGTACCGGTGAGCTTTTGGTATAGCTGCCCTGGAGACGGAGGAAATTAAACAGCTGTCACCTTGCCCGGTCTCTCGGAGGACCCTTCTGTTGTGGGGTTGTTGAAGATCAAAGAACAACAGGTACCAATCGCTACCACAACAGTGCACCGGCAGCAATACCGCACCAGCCGAGACTCCCTAATCCCCATCCATGAGCTGATTCGTCGACTGGAGAGCCAAGGAGTGATCAGTAAGACTCGCTCACCCTTCAACAGTCCCATATGGCCAGTGCGAAAGTCTAATGGAGAGTGGAGACTAACAGTAGACTACCGTGGCCTGAACGAAGTCACGCCGCCACTGAGTGCTGCCGTGCTGGACATGCTAGAACTTCAATACGAACTGGAGTCGAAGGCAGCCAAGTGGTACGCCACCATTGACATCGCTAATGCGTTCTTCTCCATCCCTTTGGTGGCAGAGTGCAGGCCACAGTTTGCTTTCACTTGGAGGGGTGTCCAGTACACCTGGAACCGACTGCCCCAGGGGTGGAAACACAGCCCCACCATTTGCCATGGACTGATCCACACTGCACTGGAACAGGGTGAGGCTCCAGAACACCTGCAATACATTGATGACATCATCGTATGGGGCAACACAGCAGAAGTAGTTTTTGAGAAAGGGGAGAGAATAGTCCAAATCCTTCTGAAGGCTGGTTTTGCCATAAAACAAAGTAAGGTGTCCTGGTTTCAGCTGGGATGGAGTTGATTTTCTTCCTATTAACAGGTATAGTGCTGTGTTTTGGATGTAGTGTGAGAATAATGTTGATGATACACTGATGTTTTGGCTGTTGCTAGGTTGCTATGTTTACGCTAGTCAAGGACTTTTCATCTTCCCATGCCCTGCCAGATGTGCAAGGGGCTGGGAGGGAGCATGGCCAGGATGGCTGGCCCAGCTGGCCAATGGGCTATTCCATACCATATGACATCATGCTCAGCATATAAGGCTGGGTGGAGAAGAAGGGGAGGGGGGCGTTCGGGGTGATGGCGTTTGTCTTCCCAAGTAACCGTTACGTATGATGGAGCCCTGCTTTCCTGGCGATGGCTGAACACCTGCCTGCCAATGGGAAGTAGTGAATGAATTCCTTGTTTTGCTTTGCTTGCGTGCGCAGCTTTTGCTTTCCCTATTAAACTGTCCTCATCTCCACCCACGAGTTCTCTCACTTTTACCCTTCTGATTCTCTCCCCCATCCCACCCGGCAGGGGGGTGAGCGAGCGGCTGCGTGGTGCTCAGTGGCCGGCTGGGGTTAAACCACGACATAAGGTCAAGGGACCTGCACAGGAGATCCAGTTTTTAGGAATAAAATGGCAAGATGGATGTCGTCAGATCCCAACGGATGTGATCAATAAAATAACAGCCATGTCCCCACCAACTAACAAAAAGGAAACACAAGCTTTCTTAGGCGTTGTGGGCTTTTGGAGAATGCATATTCCAAATTACAGTCAGATCGTAAGCCCTCTCTATCACGTGACCAGGAAGAAGAACGACTTCAGATGGGGCCCTGAGCAACGACAAGCATTTGAGCAAATTAAACAGGAGATAGTTCAGGCAGTAGCCCTTGGGCCAGTCCGGGCAGGACAAGATGTGAAGAATGTGCTCTACACCGCAGCCGGGGAGAATGGCCCTGCCTGGAGCCTCTGGCAGAAAGCACCAGGGGAGACTCGAGGTCGACCGTTAGGGTTCTGGAGTCGGGGATACAGAGGATCCGAGGCCCGCTACACTCCAACTGAGAAGGAGATATTGGCAGCATATGAAGTTTGAGCTGCTTCGGAAGTGGTTGGTACTGACGCACAGCTCCTCCTGGCACCCCGACTGCCAGTGCTGGGCTGGATGTTCAGAGGGAGGGTCCCCTCTACACATCATGCAACCGATGCTACGTGGAGTAAGTGGGTCGCACTGATCACACAACGGGCCCGAATAGGAAACCCCAGTCGCCCAGGAATCTTGGAAGTGATCATGAACTGGCCAGAAGGCAAAGATTTCGGAATACCCCAGAGGAGGAGGTGACGCGTGCTGAAGAGGCCCCACTGTATAACAAACTACCAGAAAACGAGAAGCAATATGCCCTGTTCACTGATGGGTCCTGTCACCTTGTGGGAAAGCATCGGAGGTGGAAAGCTGCGGTATGGAGTCCTATACGCCAACTTGCAGAAACTGCTGAAGGAGAAGGTGAATCAAGCCAGTTTGCAGAGGTGAAAGCCATCCAGCTGGCCTTGAACATTGCTGAACGAGAAAAATGGCCAGTAGTTTATCTCTATACTGACTCATGGATGGTGGCAAATGCCCTGTGGGGACGGTTGCAGCAGTGGAAGCAGAACAACTGGCAGCGCAGAGGTAAACCCATCTGGGCTGCCGCATTGTGGCAAGATATTGCTGCCCGGGTAGAGAACCTGGCTGTAAAAGTACGTCACGTAGATGCTCACGTACCCAAGAGTCGGGCCAGTGAAGAGCACCAAAACAACCAGCAGGTGGACCAGGCTGCTAAGATTGAAGTAGCTCAGGTAGATCTGGACTGGCAACATAAAGGTGAATTATTTATAGCTTGGTGGGCCCATGACACCTCAGGCCATCAAGGAAGAGACGCAACATACAGATGGGCTTGTGATCGAAGCGTGGACTTGACCATGGATGCTATTGCACAGGTTATCCATGAATGTGAAACATGTGCTGCAATCAAGCAAGCCAAGTGAGTAAAGCCTCTTTTTAGACTTGGTTGAAATATAAATATGTGGAGGCTTGGCAGATTGATTATATCACACTCCCACAAACCCGACAGGGCAAGCGCTATGTGCTCACCATGGTGGAAGCAACCACCGGATGGCTGGAAACATACCCTGTGCCCCATGCCACCGCCCGGAACACCATCCTGCGCTTTGAAAAGCAAGTCCTATGGCGACATGGCACTCCAGAATGAATTGAGTCAGACAATGGTACTCATTTCCGAAACACCCTCATAGACACCTGGGCCAAAGAGCATGGCATTGAGTGGGTCTATCACATCCCCTACCATGCACCAGCCTCTGGGAAAATCGAACGATACAATGGGCTGCTAAAGACTACATTGAGGGCAACGGGTGGTGGGACATTCAAGCATTGGGACACACATTTAGCAAAGGCCACCTGGTTAGTCAACACTAGGGGATGTGTCACTCAAGCTGGCCCTGCCCAGTCCAAAACCTTACGTACTGTAGCGAGGGATAAAGTCCCTGTCATGCACATAAGGAATATGCTGGGGAAGACAGTCTGGGTTACTCCTGCCTCTGGCAAGGGAAAACCCATCTGTGGGATTGCTTTTGATCAAGGACCTGGGTGCACTTGGTGGGTAATGCGAAAGGATGGGGAGGTCTGGTGTGTACCTCAAGGGGATTAAATTTTGGGTGAAAATAGCCAATGAATTGGATTGTATGATGTTAATTACTATATAATACTGTATGTCATCACTTCTATGGTTACCATATGCCATATTAAGAGTATTACAGTAAGAATCACCCAGATTAACATAGAATGAACTCCGATGAAACTGAGCAAAGTGCAACGATGATAGAACTGGACAAATGCAGCGATAATGGAACCTCAGCATGCAACAGTCCAACACCACACACCATCTCTCCTGCCCTGAAAGACTGTTATGACAGATGGAACCCGAAGTCATGGACTAAAATAACTCAACGGACATTTTAGAGGGATGGCCCATGGACTAAGGGGATGATATCTCTGTGTGTGTATATATCAAAAGGCAGGAAAAGTGGTGATGAATAATTGGAATGTATTGGAAAATGTGAGACCTGGGCATGATGTAGATGGTATAGAATAAGGGGTGGATACTGTCCTGGTTCCGGCTGGGACAGAGTTAACTTTCTTCCCAGTAGCTTGGGGGGTGTGCTGTGTTTTGGGTTTGGTATGAAAGGAGCGTTGATGGCCCATTGATGCTTTGGCTGTTGCTGGGTAGTGCTTGCACCGGGGGGAGCACAGCCAGGGTGGTGGACCCAGCTGGCCAATGGAGTATTCTATACCATGTGACATCATGCTCAGTATAAAAACCGGGGGGGGGGGGGGGGGGAGGGCTCGCCCCCATTTCGTGACACGGCGGTCAGTGAGCAGTTGCCTTGTGCATCGCCTGCTTTGTAAATTCTGTTATTGTTGTTGTTCTCATTGTTATTATTACTGTTCTACTTTGTTTTATTTCAATTATTAAACTGTTTTTATCTCAACCCGGGAGTTTTCCTACTTGTGCCTCCCAATTCTCTCCCCCATCCCACCAGAGGGGGGGGTGAGCGAGCGGCTGTGTGGGGTTTATTTGCTGGCTGGGGTTAAACCACAACAGACTGAAAGAAGAATGAAGGTGTAAGAAACTCTCTTTCTTTCAGCATCTCTCCTTCCAGTTATGGGGTTCTTTCTCCTGTGCAGGTTTGTGGGTTTTTTTCCTACATATCCTTAAAAATAGACAGTCTGGCATTCTCATCATCACAACATGGAGTCATTTCCGTTGTTATGAGCAATGAGTTAAGAAGTGAGGTAGATATCTCTGTCACTGTAACTTGCCTCTATTTGTCAGCCCACATTAAATGCTCACTTAAGAGTTATTTTATCATTTTTAAATGATCTTGGCATTTATTTTATTTACTAATAGCAAGAGTGTTATTGGTTTTGTGTGGGCTGCTTGTAGCGGCAGGCAGCAGCATAACGGAGCCTCTGCACAGCTGCTAATGCCTCTTCTTCACAGGGAGTGAGTGGGAAGAGTGAGGAAATGAGTGGAGATTTGGCTTCTTTCCTTCAGCATGCCAGCTAGCACAGTTGAATCATCACAGCAGGGAAAATGTAGAACTGTATATCAGCAGCAGATGACTTCCCTCTGGAGCACAAGAGCAGTGCAATATACTTTTAGGTACTTCTCCATAAAAAGCATGTCTAGATGGTACAGAACATACCACACACAGATGCTCAAGTTAGCCCTGAATGAGTTGGTTCAGGCACGAGATGTCAGACAGACACATTAGTACGGTATCCTGCCTTGGCTAAATTATCCCAAATGACTGGTATTTCTCAGGGCACTGTATTGTGCTGCACAGAAATCTTAATGGGACTCAGGCAAGCTTTAAATGCCTAAGCTCCAAAGCTCTTCAAACCACCACTGAGCTGCTAACTGCAGAAGTTCCTTAATGTTTGGTATTGAAATTGTCTTACATTTGTCTTGTTATATGTGTGTTCATGTGTGTGTGTATCTCACGGCATCATTATGGACACAAAATACCTAAGCCCCTGTAATCTACCACTTAGGCATTTCTTTTCTTCTTGAGGCTGACTCCTAAGAGGTCCATGTCAGTCAGTAAGAGCTCTTTGAAATCACCTTTTGGAGCAAGTGCTACATAAGGTACAGAGGCAACCACATTCTATTTAAGAAGTTAGTAACTCTGGATGCCTTGTGCTGAAGCAATATTATTTACCATTAAAGAATTAAAAATCTAGTGCCCCGAAAAAGAGATATGTATAGCCTAGGGGATGATCTTTTGCCTAGGGTCTGGATAGTCACAGGGTTGTCCTGAAAGAGCTCTGGAGTCCACTCTTGGGAATTGCTTTCATGTCATAGATTAGACAGGGTCTTTTTATAAAATAATTTAAAAACTACATGGAGCAGCATTAAAAAACAGGTATATTCCCTTCTCATATGAGGTTGCTTAGCAGACAGGTTCCAGCCATGCTCTTCCTAATCACACCCTAACTCTGGCCTAACAGATCTTCAGGGTTGCCACAAAGTTGAAAAGTCAAAAGAAGAGGCAAAGAGCTGGATAGTGTCATGTCCCCCTCTCCTCTGATAGACCATAAAGGGATACCCCGCTGTCCACGCAAGTTCCAGAGGCCAGATATCCCTTCTGTTGCAAGAGTTAGGGTGATCTTTCTCCAAAAAGCTAAAAACAAGTGGCCTGAAAAGAGATCATGTTAGGCTTCTAAACAAATTTGCTGATTGAAATACAACTTTGACCAATTTAAATTCAATTATTTATATTACTATTTATTTCCATAATATATTCCAAACAAACCCTTTAGACACAAGCACATTTTGCAGTCAGTTCCTTTATGACCTGCCAAACTGCGGGCTCCTGCACGATTTTTCAGGGCTCATTGTTAACTCCTGCTACCCGGTCAATTCCATTTCCAGAAGGACTTCAGTATTAGGATAGGTTATCTCCCACATGTTCCCCTCTGGTTCTGCTCGGCCCTTTGTACTCTGCGGATCCTTCTAAAGTACCACTCAGGATAGCGTTAGAGAATTTAAACCACATCTGAACTTACTTAATCTCTCATATGGCTGTCTGCACTAGAATGTTTATTCATGTGTGTTAACATTGCAGTTTACTAAACTTCAGTAAACTTCAGTGGAACTCCTGATAGCCAGGGATTTATTTTATGTTTTCATTCAATGAACCACATTAATCATACATTATTTATTAAAATCCTCTCTTTAGGGTAACATAGAAATGTAGCTTTGTCTACAACTTTAAAAGTGTATGATCTTCTTAGGGATAAAAAAAACAGTTTAGCTACTAGCAGATACTGCTGTATAGTATTAATAGCATCGTTAAGGCCTTGAGCTCTATTTCAAAAACCTTACAAGTTATGTAATTTATATGTCTATAGCTTCCCAATTTTTCTCTTATATAGCTTAATACAAAAGGCTGTTTTGGAAAACCCAAATAGGCAAAAAAGCCCCTCCATGTTCAAAGGACGCACTGGCAGTTGTTAGAACAAATCTCATGAAACACATTTTTTCTCCTCTGCTGGCAAATTGCAGAGGAGCAGCAGGAGTGATGACTTACCTGAAAACTGGGGCTCTGATTCAAAAAACTACTTGAACACATATTCAAAGGAAACCTATCTCAGTTTAGGACAAGCTTCAAGAACTGTCTCAGTTCTAAGTAAGTGACTAATCCTGCTGACCTCCTTGAGGCATACATTCCTGCTACAAGCGAAGCACTTACTTAAATTCTTTAAGGAGCTGGGCTCCAGAGCAGTGTTTGCCCATCTGCAAGGGCCACCTGCCTATTTGCCCTTTCTTTCCTCTCCCCTCACTCTCCAGTCATCCTTAATCTCCAATATATTGGAGGCGGTCCCAGTATATTGGAGGCGGTCCCAGTATATTGGAGGCAGCTTCAAGAAGGCATGGGGAGGGATAAAAACTCTGAGATACAATGCCAGAGTCACCAACGAGATGGATCAACATATTATATCCACACAAAGGACTACAAAATTCAAAGGCCATTTAGCAAAAATTAAGTATCAAGAACTTTATGTGGTTATGAAGAAATCACCAGAGGAATTTAGTTCAATTAAAACCGTTCAGCCACTAGAGCCAGAAGCATCTTTACTCCGATATTTCAATTGATTTACTGGAAAAGTCATCTTGGTCAAAAAAGTATACTGCCATTCTGTAAGGCTCAACAAGGGCATGGATGCATAAGAAATCCCTTTAGGCCATGAGCATCTTCCACCAGCGGTTTCTACCCAGATTTGGGGAAAATTTTTCTTCTGGTTGTAAAGGCTCTGTTGTAGTTTTGTCATTTTGGTTGTTGCAAAAAGGCTATGATGATGTTTAAGTAGCTAGCCCCTTAGCTCCAATGCTTTCTTTTCATACTGGTCCTTCAAACATGCAGGGACAGTTCTTGCGCACTAAATCATATAGGGAGGAAGGAATAGCACACAAACCGCTAACTAAACATTGTGCTGTACTACACAAGGATGAGTGACCGCACCATTTCTTCAGTATTTCCTGATTTTTAATTCTTACCTGTGCAACTTTAACAGTATTTTAGGGAACTGTAGTAAAGAAACAAACAGCCAGATGTGCCCGTGCTTTAGGATCCCAACAGCACGTACCCAATCTGAGTGACCCATCCTGTTGATTTTTATATATTTAAGTATCTTGCTGAGCTGAGACAATATTGGCATCCTTAAAATGGCTTGAGATTTTTCTCCTGTAAGTCTGATGGGATTCTTTCAGTTTCACCTGGAAATCAAAAATCCATTTAGTTTAATAGTTAATGAAGAACTTAAGGCCTAGTATCATGGAAACTGCCAAAGAAAAGAAGACATTTTTTCAGTATCAGAAAAATGTAGCATTTTTCCTTCCTGAACTTGACAAGTCTTTCAAAACTCCTTCAAATTCATAAAGCCGTAACCAAAACATTTTTATTTATATGTGTAATTCAATTAATTTTTAAAGACAATACCTAGTTAGATGCATGTAAACATACTGGTTCATTTTTTCCACTTCAGTGATTGAGACTGTGTAGAATAGACTGTAAAAACTCCACCAAAGAGCATACTCTCTTTTTATTGCCTGTCAAATTATTGCTGTGACACCCATAGTCGGTAGCGAAACATTGTGATCCACTGTTAGCAATGAAACACACTGTGTGAGTTGCTCATTGAGTTTAGGTAATGTACCATAAAACATTGCATGAAAACACTAATTTTCTCAATATATATTAGTAGACAGACACCATGTTTACCAATGAGAAGTTGAAGATGGTTTTAAAACACAGTTTATTCATCTGAAGGCTTTCCTAAGCTCTACTTAATCACTTTATATTTGGGGCTGCATTAGAGATGAATGTCCTATGTGCTGAAGGAGCAGAAACTGCAATTTGAACTGTGTGTCTGTCAGTTCTGGGTAGATGTCACACCTGGCAAATGCTGACATTTTTACAGTGAACTTCATATGCATCATATCTTTGACACTGAGCTATCAGTTAAGGTGTCAGTTGTGTTACACCCACCATAAGTTTTGTCATTTTTATCTTCACCATGTTGCTTTGATTACTCTTCCTTTGTATTTGATGTACATGCAACATACAGGAAATTTGTAGGTCATTGCTTCGGTCCTGCTGGTACCTCTCTTAGCAGTCTAAACACTGCACCTGACATTCGCTCCTTCCTCACAGACCTGCCCTGACTTCAGGTGTCGTGCTGAAGATGATCTTGAGACTATTGTTACAGTGTGGTTTTAGGAGCTGTATAGATAAGAGCTAGTTTTATTTAATTTATCTGAACTGTATAAAGAGAATCATAAAACCCAGTATTGTCAGCCTTTAATAATACCACCATTGAAACCTTTCATTATCTTAATATCAGTGTATTCAAGGAAAGGTTCTTTGTCTCTGTCCTTTTTCTTAAGATGCCTGTTTCTCGGTGTTAAGTAGCAATTGTTGGCTAAGACCAGCAGAGGGGAAAGCACTATTTCTTGGATAGCAAAAGAGTTGATCTAAGCACGTCATAATAAACTTTATAAAGTGACAAACATTGTCGCTTATACATTTGTTCATTATCTTTTCTCAGATTTTCCCTGTAAGGTTTATTTTCCATGTAGCTTCTTACACTGCCTTTGTGGCTTCAGATGCTGAGGTCCCCTTGAGTGCTGAAACCAACTTTTGTTGCACATGCTTCATTCTCTGTCCTAGCACCCTCCGGGGGAAGAATTCTGCGCATGGTGGATTTGGCTTTGCGAACAGACAAGGAAGGGACCACCAAAGCCTATGCACTACAGGAAGGCATGTAATGGAGATTCAGCCTAGAAGACTTCCCCAGGACACTTACTCCACAGGCCATAAGGCACTGCCTCATCACAAAAAGCAAGTCCCTTCCAGCTAGATTCTCACTGCCAGTGCCTAAGCATCAACACTATTTCTTTCTACTGACTTAGAGGAAGCCAGGGGCAAGAAGCCCCAGAGAGTAGACAGTGGGAATCTTTCACTGCTCTCTTGAACTCAAATGCCGTAATAGTCATGATGACAAAGCACATCAGGAAATCTAAGTATCAGTAGTACAAAATATAAACGGTAGCATAAATGATCAGAACCACAAAAGCTATGCCTTGCCACGGGAAAAGAAAGGCAATGATCTCAGGATAGTCAATATCCTATGCTCTGTATTGGGAGTTATCCAGACATCCCAGGAAGTGGATCACACCTCAGAAGAAGACAAAAAAGATTGATAATCCTTGTCAGTCCTGTTAGGAGAAAATGTTCCTTCTGGACTACAAAAGCGGTGACCGTTAGTGTAAGCTTGTGCGCAAAACATGACAGATGACCACGGAGAGGTTTTCTGTATCATTATGGCTAAATCTATAGCAGCTCACGCAGTGAGCATCCTCCAGTTCTCCATACTTGGGAGGATACTGTTCCCCTGGTCCCTGTATCCTGATTTCTTCATGGGGGAAACCTTAACTTGTAATGCAGATGAGAATAGACCATGCCCTACAGAGGTGTCAGTCTGGGTAAGTGGGAAACTAGCACCTCTAAACATGTCATGGCATACATCAAAACCTAAGTCCGGGCACAGATCAACAGTTCCACCTCCGGCACCACCACCCACTCAGAGTTTGCACTTAGGTGAGGCCTATCTCTGGAGCTTCAAAGAAGGGCAATCCTTCTATTTCCCTACCACCACTGCAGAAAAGCAGTTCATCTTGGGAGAACTCCTCCTCCATGGCTTCTGTTCACGCCAGCCAGAAGTGTAAAGATAGATGTTCACTTATCGGCAAATGAATGGCAACCAAATCTCTTTTCAGTTTCCTCCAAAACATCAAGCACCTCAAGTGTTATAACACTTGAAGCCTTTTATTTTTTATGTATTTTGTAGTCTCTGATATGTCATGGTTCTCATCAGAAAAGATGGCAACCTGATATAACAGCATTATTCCTTTAATCTAAGTCAGATTAAATAAGCAATATTTTTAATGAGTTTTGCATATAGACAAATAATTTGGTTTCCTTGGCTCTGTAAATCACATTTATTTATTCATTTCTCAACAGTTTTTTCCTATCTCTGTCTTCATTATTTGAATTTCGTATTAAAGGTATGGGAATGAGCCAGACCTTTTATCTTACCCTAATAAACATCTTGTAATGTAAAAATGAGCACAGATCAACCAATGCATATGGCTGGTATTCCCTTCATGTGCTCTAACACCTGGCAAAATTATTCATTAATTCAACAGCCACATTTAAAAGCAACAGTTCAAAGGCCTATGAATGGTAGAATAACGTGTTCAAAACTGAAGTGCACTTCAGCAGCAGCAGTGTCAGAGTTTAGAGAAAGAACCATTTCCTGTGCAATGGAGGGCTTGGGAAAGTGAGATAGCGGTTAGGAGGATCTCTGCTTTGTAAATTTGTTTCTTCAGCCTCTGGCAAGGCCAGCAGAGATTAGCTGACACACATGTAAGAAGAGAGAGGCATACAGTGGGGAGAGTTTTCCACACTAAAGTTGCTCCATGAAGAAAACTTTCTTGGGTTATGTGATTTTTTTCCCCCATGAGTTAGTCACCAGGGGAAAGTTAAATCATAAAGTAAACACGAACCACAGAAAGGAAATTAAAGGATAGGATTTTGGTGCAATACTTTGATATATGTTATAAGATGGGTAATATGTCATATAGCTCCTATCAGCTGAAAAGCGTGACATGTGCCAGTCACATAGAGCTATTTACAGAGTTCTTGTGTTTGTTTGTATGAGATTAAATACACCATGTGCAAGAAGCTGTCCAAAATTGGACTTACTGGGCCCCAACTGACTCCATCCTTGAGATGCACCTTTGCCCAAGAGTGATTCCCATGTCCTCTGGCAAGGTATATATTGCTTTTAAGAGTAGGTCCAGTTCTACACTAAAGCCAGTGAGTCCCAAGGTTTGATACTACTTGAATGCTTTCCCATAGGGAATTTGTATAAGCTCCATGGCATAGCAAGACAAAGACTTGGTCTTATGCCATCCTTAGGACAGTCCCAAACATCCATGACTATCTGCAGCACGGAAGTACCACACTTGAGCATGACTGTCCACACTTGTTCAGACTGCCATATGCCCAAGACTGCCTTCTAGGGACAAGAGACATCAAATCTATGACAGACCAGCCAGTGCAGGGCCTTATTTATTAAGTCATGATGCTGCATACAACAAGGTGTTATTGGATATGTAATCTACTGATCTGCAGATGTTCTGAGTCTTACAATGTAGCTGCACATTGTAAGATGTGGTGCATGTGATGCGCGGAGCAAGGCATGCACCCATGTCTACCAAACAGTTTAGAGAGACCTTCTAAGTCTGCCTGGTTCCAAAGCTTTTGCTTTTGCTGTGGCCAAATGCGTTCATTTCAGGGAGCCTCTTTCTGTGCAGGAGCACTACGGACTTGAGCTTCAGTTGCTGACATCTATTTCATAACAATTTATTTCTCTTCTACAAAACTATACCATCATAAGGGGGTTTCATGCAATGCTTACTGAAGTCCACTGGCATCTTTCAGTGAGAATAAAATCTCCCACTGATCACAGGGGACACTGGATCAAGCCTCAGGTGAGGTTGTCTTTCCAGGGTTCAGAAATTACTCTCTCTTTATCTCACGATTTTCTTTCCTTTGGTGATGGTATATTTCTCATACGATAAATCACTGGAACATGGACTCTCATTTACATCTTAAGACACTATCTCCAGAGGATGGAAGCAATTATTCCATAGCACCTTTCACCTTCTTCAGACTATGAAATGTTAAATGCCTCCATCCATTAAGTGATTTTAAATTGATCTTCTCCCTTAACTCCCCAATCTTTCCTCTCAAGGTTATTCAATTACATGTGTTGTATTGGGTAATGTTCCATTAAAGGGTTTCATGTTTTTGATCCAGTAATATGCGTAAGCCTTGGGTGAAGGAGAGACAGCTGATGGTCTCCTGCTTTTATTTTGAGACCTATTTTTGCTGCACACTTTCGTACAGCCAGTGAACTCAGGTCTTTAAAAAATTTATTTTTGTTTACTTATTATTTGAACTGTTTGTTTTATCCAGGAAAGCAAGATGCAAAGAGTGATGTTTGTTTTGTATAAATACCTTCTCCATGCTTAAAAAAGAGGAATTAATTCAAGGCTAAATTTCCAGAAAGATATCTTTTTAATTAAATTGCTAAGTTTCTGAGTAGCATTAATTAAGAGAACTGCCTCAAATGTGCTGAACTGCAAATCACCACTGATGTCAGGAGGTACAACAGCTACTTAAGAACCACGGAACTCACACTTCTACACACACTACTTTGAAAACATGATCCCTCGTTTTAGTTTCCTACTGTTCAGTAGGGAAAAAGTCCTAAATATTCTCCCTGTTTTTTTACCTGAGTCAGAGCGAGATCAGCTGACTGTGTTAAGATAAAGCTAAGATAGTGTTAAGTTTAAGATAATATGCTGGAATCAAAATAGACACCTTATCAACCACATTTGCAGACAGGTGAAAGGGAAATCATATTCAGATATACATAAAGGGAAATTTCTGGCATCACTGTTTTCCCATTAATTTCCCAAATGGTGTCAGTATCTGACAGTAGATAGAAGCGGTTAACATCAAGTCCTCTCATTGCCTTAAAATGGAACTGCAGATGTGGCATTTGGCACTGTGACTTGTTCCAGATGTCTATCACGTTGTTATATATTGAGTCTCTGTAGGAAAAAGGTAATAAGAAATCTAGTGTGGGAGCAGGGGTGACAGATTGCAAGAGCTCACCTTACGACAGGTGCTGCTCTGGGACCACTGTTTTAGGCTGAGAAGCACCATGTCACCTACTTGCCTTTTTGAGTGTCAAGCTCTGGCAATCTTCATTGAACCTCAGCTGATATGTAAGTAATGTAAGTTATTTAAAGCACATCAAAGATCCATTGAACCAGTGAGAAGTATATCTCACACAAACTAAGCTTAGGTTTCCCAGTAGCCAGTCATCATCCACAGCAGTGTCTACCTATCGTAATCACAGGGTCACTGTCTATGTGCCTGCTTCTCAAGTCATAATGGTAGCATATCCGTATGGTGTTTTCACTTTTTTTTCCTTTTGGCCCTTTCTTGCAGCTGCTGGTTAGTAGCATTTTCCTCTCATTTTGTTCCATGCAACCTCTTTGCACTGAATCCCAGATGCATGTGAAATGGCCACAAAAGAACTATCTGGGTTAAATGAGTACTAAACAGGTTTAAAATTAGTGCTTATTGTTTGGAAGCAGATGCAAGCTTCAAACAAATGCAAAACATCAATGCAAATGCAAAAAGGAGGGCAATTTGAAAATCAGATCCTAAGTACTTGATTCTATAGGTTGCTTTTTCTAGTAGTAATACCCAGAACAGTTCTGTTAATGTAATGGAAGCACACTGAATAACTACTCTACCAGCATTTGTGTTTGCAGAGTTCATGAATCAGCAAAACAACTCAGGTTCCCTGCTATTCTCATTTTAATGAACTGTTATCTCTACAAAGCTACTCTTTTAGAAGCTAGTAAACACTGCTACACATCTCTACATTGCATTCTACAGAAATTATTATTATAGAGTTATTTTTGCTGTTTGTTTTTCTTTACCTTTTGCACTTCTTTTCTTGAAGGCTAGTTGTATCCAGAATCATGGTCCTGAAGATCTACAGTGCTAAAGTCTAATGAGTTTTATCTGTCCATACTAAATGCAAACCGATGGCAGCATATGAGGGAAATGTCTATGTTGAATTTCTTCAAATACACCATTGACAAAACGCTTATCTTTTTCTGAATTTTCATTCCTTATCCTGCTGTGCAACTCAAAGCAAAGCCAAGCAGTATACTTGTGCCAGCATTTCAGGTAATGTCATGGAGGGGTTTTGCTTTAGGCATAAGCAAAGCAGCAGGTTCCTAGCATGGCACATGAGTAACAGCAACAAAATCATGGTCTAAGGTGAGAGAGGTGTCCTGGTTTTGGCTGGGATAGAGTTAAATTTCTTCCTAGTGCTGTGTTTTAGATTTAGTATGAGAAGAACGTTGATAATACACTGATGTTTTTAGTTGTTGCTAAGTAGTCTACTGGTCAAGGACTTTTCAGCTTCCCATGCTCTGCCAGGTGCACAAGAAGTGGGAGGGAGCATAGCCAGGACAGCTAGCCCAACTGGCCAATGGGGTATTCCAAACCATATGACAGAGGCGTGGTCCAGGAAGTAACGATCACTGTTTCGGGCATTGGTCAGTGGGTGGTGAGCAATTGCATTGTGCATCACTCATTTTGTATAGTCTATCATTATTGTTTTTATTATTTTCCTTTCCTTTTCTGTTTTATTAAACTGTCTTTATCTCAATCCATGAATTTTACTTTTTTTTTCCTCAATTCTCTCCCCCATCCCACTGGGGGGGGGGGGGGAGGGAGGAGGGAGCGAGCAGCTGTGTGGTGTTTGGCTGCCTGCTGGCTTAAACCACAACAAGAGGAAAACCTCCCAAGTTTCATAGCTGTAGCCTCATTCCTTTGCCCAGCCGATGGAGACTCAGAGGTAGTGGCAGAGTACTGCTCTTGTGAGCTATTCTTGCAGCACATGCGAGACGCCAAGATGGAGTGAGTTCCCCGGCTTAAGTAGCAGACCACCGAGCTGTACTGCTGTGCCCTGTTTTGTGTTTGCCTCCGCCTGTGTTGTGCTGCTGCTGCTGAGGGACCTGGCTGTGCAGCTGGTAGATGCTTCAAGAGCAGGGAGGGAGACAAGGGAAGCTGGATAATGGAAGTCGGCCATGGCAACCCCCTTCCATTTGCCTGGGAGCACCTCATAGTGCCTGAGGAGCAGACACAATCACCCAAGGCCGGCAGGGAAGCTGTTTACAGCCAGGCACAGAATGAGACTGGCTGCCCGAGCAGTGAAGCAATGGCTACTCGCATCAGGGGCAGAAATAGTCACTCAGCCTCAGTTCCCCAAATTTGAAAGGATGGTGCCTTGAAATTCATTTTTTTCAGCCCTCAGATGCATTTAGTTTGGTTTTGGCCTTGTGAAGCCTTGGAATGGCTCTAAGTATTGGTCAACAATGAGCTCTGAAAGCATTGTGGTGCACAGGAGGAAGACACCGTCCAGAGTGCCACCGCTAGAAATTCAAGTTCCCTCTGCAAAGAACAGGTGAAATGTAAAGTCCCCCAAGGAGCCTTCACTGCCAGTATCCTCCATCTGTGACTCAGCGAATTCTCCTCTGGACCCTATGTGTTGTATGATTTCTTTATAGGAAGCAGTTACAAAAAGTACTCTGCATAGACAAATAAACAGCTTTCAGGTAACATTAGACTGCCAGCTTGCATTGCTCACTAGAACACCTCAACAAAAAAGTTACATCCTGCAGGACTGCATGATCATCTGTCCTGAAAGATTTTTTTTTAAGACCTGCTTTTAAAAATGACTTGCCATTGTCACTTGGATGAAGCATAGTGCTGAGAGGGAAATTAATTTTCCATATTTGTCTATAAAGTGCACCAAAAATCTGTCAGCATGTGCCAATTAAAATAACAGTGATTTTGATACAGATACCCAACCACTGAAATCAGAAGAGGGACAACAGCTAGTTTCAGAAATAGTTCTGAACATGTGTCAGGTGTAATGGCTTTTAGGAAGGGTTTTGATTTAATGACAGCATTTGGGGAGAAAAACAGTAGGAAACCACTGGAAAGAAATGGCTATTATTCCCCAAAGTATTGTTGCCAGCAGCCTCTTGTGGCTTACAGTTAACAGTAGATGCTCACTGGGATTCATTTTCATTGCAAGCCACATCCGCTTCTCCGTGTTATCCATGTCATTGCTCTCTTTAGTAACGCTAGTTTTACGTCTGTTCCCTGTTTATTTGAGCTCTTTCAAATTGGATAGAAAGTATTATATTTTGTACCACTTTAATTGTTTACTGGTTTGTAAATATTACATTTTTGTGTGCATCCTCTTTTTCTGTGTTAGTAAATATCAGAGGTCAGAATAAATAAGTGGAAGTAAAGAGAATAAATAAATAAGTAAGTGGAAGTAAAGGGAAGCAGACCATACTTTTCTTAAAAATACATGTCTAATACTTGAATAAAATAAAAGTATTTTCCAGGATGGCTTATGCTCACTTCGAAAGCACAAAGGTTACAAGGACCTACATGTCGTAAGAGCACTGCAGAGTAGACAGCTCTATCTTGGTCATTGGAACTGCAAAGAGAATAAAGACTGGTAGTTAGTGCTGATGGCAGCGCCCTGATCTTAGGAATGAGGAAATGTCCCTTCCCCAGCTGTTGGAATAATTTGCAGACACTTGACCTTAGTGGGGCTCTCAACCTGTTCCTAGAAAACACCTGTTTTCCAGTACCTCCCTGGTAATTTTTGAGACACCAAAAATATTTTGGCATACCTCTCTCTTTCATCACCTAACCCATGAACCCTGCAGCAAGACTTACCGTAGATGTAGATGCCAGGAGGCTACAGCTATGATTCCTCCTTACTTATTACTCCTCCATCCCCAGTCTATCCTTCAGTCGCTGGGCAGGCCGGAGGCAATCAGGCACACACCTATTTCTCCAGACACGGAGGCACTACCGTCATGCAGGTAAGGTGAAGGCAGATGCTGATCTTAAGCCTCTGCCAAGGACTACAGGACAGTCCTGCAGACACCCAGATGATGACAGTGAGCAGCAGAGCCACTATGCCATCACTGAGAAGAGGTACAGACCTAGGACATCAATAATTAGCAGGCCTTACATTTTCATTGCAATCGATGTCGTTTTACTGGAGGTATTTTTACTACCCAACCGCTGACTATTGGTCATAAATACTCGTGTTGGCTTATGAAATAGCTCTAATCATTTTATATAAAATAAAGTTTTTCCAGATTTTATTCTTCCTACACATACATAAGACTTTGGGTCACAAGGAATGTATCTGCGCTTCATTTAAATCCGGGTGTTGTAAAGTTCAGCACTATCCAACGAGAAGCCAGCAGAATGATTCACAAATTATTTTCCATCACCATATACCACTACAAAAGAAACTTCTATAATATAATTCAACCTCCTCGTTGTTAAAAAACAGGACCCTTCTGTTGTAGCTGAAACCTTGAAATCTTGGATTTGTGCTCATTATTTCTTCCAAGGGAAAAAATACAAGCACACTTTTTGGCAGATAAAAATCATTCCTGTTAAAGAGAGGGTAGGCCATAATACTTTACAAGTTGCTTCAACAGATAGTAGTGGGAGCCATTCTTCAAATCAACGATTCCTGACAACTCACTAGAACACACTGTTTATGCATGTGAACAAACTGGATTGTTTCTAAAGAGGGAAGAATAGCTTTGAGCCATGACTTCCAAAGCGCACTTATTGACAACAGCTCTCTAGCCTGTGTAACTTCTGCTTCTACCAAATCCAAGGTCCACAGAGAGGTTCCTCCACATTCTGACTACCTGCAGAGTGGAGTAATGAATATCCATAAATATTGCCATGTTTCTCTTTTTATAAAGTGTACTACAAACCCTCCTCTCTCATGATCCTTTAATACCTCTTCAGCCTATACAAATGAGCCTCTACAAACACTATAGATATACCGTATGTATTAGAGAGAGAGAGAGATACTTTCTACAGCTTATTTTTGTGTAGGATGAGAAACACAAACACAAAGAAAGGGAATCAGAAAAAAATACAGAACATGGAATAGTTACTGTTTAAAAATACAGTGAGATTATTTCAAAACTAAGCTTGCATCATAGTTTGAGACAAAGACGTCCTGGCAGGGACAAAAACTACACCCATATCTAGAGAAAATAGAGTGGAAAAAAAAAACTGTTAATGAGTAAGATCTTAATTCAGTGTATTGCAGGCATACAAATATATTTCCCATTATCACCAAAAGATTACAATTGTCAGATTTCTGTATATTGAGATGAGTGTGTTTCATAAAGTAGCATTAACTAAAATAACTATAAAGGAAAGAAGTGCAAGAGAAGCAAATTAAAATAGTACCCATTCAGGCACGATCATGAATAAATACGTAAAAAACAGAAAATTAGAACTGACTCTACTTGGAAAACTGGAGAAGGTCACAGACCCGATTTTCTTCCGCCATTTTTAGCATTATGAAATATAAAAATTGAAGTATGAAATTAAAAAGAAAAAGCCTCCTCAAGCCTTCCAAATCCCCTGCAGTTCTTCACTGGAGAGTGATTTTGACATAGTGCTACAATCACAGAAAAGTGTCAATCCCATTATAGTGTCCTATTGAAGAGCCTTATGTGCATTTTAATGAAAGGAATAATGAATGGCTAAATGCACCTCCCCTAATTTATTGTTTTGCAACGGTAAAAAGGATGTGTTCAAAAGTAGCTTTTAAGGTTCCATTTGTATCAATTTGTATTGTCTATATTTTGTTGTTACCTGCTGGTAAGTCACCTACCCCTGGAGATGGTCCCTAAGCCAGGCCCATGTTTGGACCTGAAAGCTTCTGATGCAGCTGGGTTTAAGCAGCATCGAGACACCACCATTAGTCGAGGCCTCTGGCGTGCTGCCCTGTGGTGTGGGACCCCCAGTCCAGCCATCAGCTTGTAAGAGCTGTGTGCCCTTAGGGCTATACAGCAGCCTACGTGTCCTGTAACACAATACACCTTTATAGAAAATCTGGCTTAGACCTTAAGTCT
This sequence comes from Calonectris borealis, assembly GCF_964195595.1. Taxonomy (NCBI): domain Eukaryota; kingdom Metazoa; phylum Chordata; class Aves; order Procellariiformes; family Procellariidae; genus Calonectris; species Calonectris borealis. The sequence continues at coordinate 153,939,435 of NC_134312.1, read as the reverse complement.
TCAGAGAGTTAAGAGACAACAGAGCAAAGAACACGGGCTTTTGAGAAATACTTTCTTATATGTGTGTGTATATATATGTGTGTGTGTATATATATACGTATATATATACACACACAGAGTCCTCTTAGAAGTCTTCTAGTTCCCAGTGCTGGAGAAAGGCACAGCAGGAACAGAGTTTGCAACTGACATTTTCTTACGTAAAATAATATGAGCTAGATATCTCTGCTGTAGATAAGTCATCTTGTAAGAAACCAAATCATCAGATAACAGGATTTGGAGGGTGGAGCAAGGGGATTAGATAATGATAGAAAAGACATGAGGCAACAAGGGAAATTCTGACGGAAGGCAAGGAAAATAATTGTCATGAAGGCAGAGGGTAGGCACTGGCAGAGGTGCCCACAGAGGCTGTGGAATCTCCACCCTTGGAGATACTCAATACGCTGCTGGACAAGCCCCTGAGCAACCAGATCTAACTACTAAATTGGCCCTGCTTTGAACTCAGGACTGACCAGATGGCCTCCAGAAGTTGTTGTCGACCTGAATTATTGTTATGATTCTCTGACATGCTAGGAGAAGGGAATTTAGGGTTTTTTTCACATATGTGAAATAAATCCCTCCCCCATGACATAAAATAAAACAGCAGTACTATATTTGTTTATATTTCTGAGGTAACCAAAACACACAGGAGGCTCATATATTCATCACACAAGCAGTATTTGCCTCAAAAATGTTGCGGTCTGTAGTAGAGATAAAGCAGGTGAGAAGTATTGGGAGGGGACTAGGTCATAGTATAATATTCAAACAGGGAAGATAACTCCAGATAATGAGACTACAGTATGACAGCACGGTTGTTATTTGCACTGCTCATCCATGTGGAGAGAATGGGACACACAACTCAATGACAGTACATTTATTATCTCTCACCAGGTCTTAGAAAGTAAATACAGCTAAATTGGCTGGAATTATCTCTGTTAGGATTCAGATATACTACGAAATATTAGGGAAAAATGAAGAAACGTTACAGAGGCAAAGACATACATTGTGGGTGCTGCATGGCTTAGTATGATCAACATTAACATTGGGCTCAGACAGGACAATGAGAATGAAACTGGGGTTTGGCATATTTCTGCAGTATAATAATATAACCATTTAAGTGAATAATCACACATTGAATTTCTTCATTTAGTTCACTCCAGTTTCGGTCATGCATCATTTAACATGTGAATTCTGTTTCTGAAGACACTAATTTAATTGAAAGCCTTGAGAGACGACTTTGCTTGTCCATTTTGCAAGCACAAGTTTATAGGGTGTAGGCTGGATTCAGAATATTGATGCTCAAAACTGTTGCACATCACAGAAGCATTACAATTATGTACACACACGAGAGAAGTCCCAAAGGTACCTTCATCGCTGTGACTATACATATGTCTATGTAGCCAAGCCATGAGTAGCACATAGCCGCTAGGCATCATGATTCTGTTTAAACCCTCGTGGGCTTTGCAAAATAGATACTTATCTCACTCACAAGGCTCAAACCCAAATGAATTTCAAAAAAACCCCCACTAGTCTGGCAGTGGCACAAAACAGATGAATAGCACCCTTCTCCCCTCCTGTTTGAACACTTCTCTGTATAGAAAGCTAGCTTCAGCTCTTTCCTGTACCTGAAGAAACAAGAGTATACGTTTCTCCTCCTAGAAAAGTGGCTGCCCTCTAAAAGACAGGGTATTCTGGGAACTGGGGTACCCCTCCATCTCTCCTTTCCTACTAAACATTTCAGTAATTTGGAAATTACTGAGATTTTTTGAGGGAAAGCCAGATAAAAACTCACTAGGTTAGTAATTTGGGCATTGATCCAGAAAGAGGGATGTGGAATCCATCTAGTTCCTTAGTGTGCTGAAGTTTTATATGTAAAGTGGGAAGGTCTCATCAGAAGAGAATGGGACATGACAACCCTGAACTCACTGCCTGGATCCTGCCATAATTGGAAGGGGTTCAAGCTCCAGCTGGCAGAGAAGAGAAGGGAGTGATCTCCTCTCTTATTCTCCCAAACTGTTCGGTAATCAGTTGGTCATTGTCATTGAGTTGATTATTATTTGTAGGGGAAGAGGGGAAAGGAGAAGGGTAGGAAGAGGTGAAGTTGCTGCAGACACTTGATTTCAGGAGCAGATTCACAGCAGAGACTTAGGGAGCACTTCTTTGCAGCCCAACATCAAACCTTCTTGAGAATTGCAGGCTTTTTAAGCAGCTCTTTCTCCTCAGCTTTTTTTCATTTTCTAGCTTAGGTGGCTTCTTGGTCAATTCATCTGCTTCTGCAATAAGGTATGGCCATGCCAGCCTCTGGCTAAAAAAGGTACGCAGCTCAGTATCCTTTGAAGAAGGACACCAAATGAAAGCAAATATGCTGAGGGAACAAAAAATATTTATTGCCAAGAGCAGAGTCATGGATGATTCTCCATTCTTCCATTGAAGACAGTTTTTCTTGAAAATTTCTGAGCAGATGAGGCCCTGCTGCAGGTCTGTGTAGGACCCTTCACACTCGCCCCACTGCTGCAGTTAGCCTGGCTACCTTGAGCCTGGCTCCCTGGGCTGCAGTTAGCCCAGGCTACCTGACCTGAAGGGCACCTGCTGGCCTCAGCAATCAACACTAACACACCCTTGCCTTTTCGCAGACTTTAACATACAGCTGTAGGGGAGAACTCAAATGCTCTGTGAATAGAAATATTTTCCTCAAGCAGTCCTTCTCCTCATTTATGACAGTGAAAAGACACACCAAAAGAATAATTCTGAGAGTATTAAATACATGCGGTTAAATTGGGAAGTCTAGCCTATGTATATCTCTGAACATTGGCAGACAGTGCAAGAGAATTTGTTCTTAAAGGTTCTGGTATCACAGAATCATTAAAAAAACATGAAAAGAGACAGGGTTTGGCATGAAAGGTGTTTTCATAACTAATGATGCTAATGCATTTATCCAAATGTCTTTGCCTTAAACCTTAATAGAAATCGTATTGTTCTTCACCTAAAGTTTGTGTAGTCATGCAGTCAAGCCAGTCTTGAAATCAAGATGCGTTTCAGATCATCCAAGCAATGTCAATCACTATAAGATCTCTGAATGACTAGATATGCTATATTTTACTTCTTTATTCATAGCAAATAGAAAAACATTGGAATGCTTTCAAAGACCTGAACAGCCCATTTTCTCTACTTTAGTCACTACTGACAGGCTCTTCACTTAAATATAGGAAACTAATGAAAACTGCAAAGCAGGAGGGATTGCTATTTAAATAACCATACGTTAGTGTTTGTACATACTGTTCCTGTTGCTGCGGTTTTGGACAGGATTGGATTATCTGCTTTGGACAGAACATTAACTCATGCTGACCTAGAGCTAAACTCACCCAAACTTTACTTAGAGTGAAAACTGAGATTACAATATTTTTAAAAAACAGATCTACACTGATTCACATTTAATTCTGACCTAATTTTATGCTGTATGTTAAAAGTGAGCAGACACATAGAATCAGCATGGTAACCACTTAAGCGTATTACAATTGATTAACAGGAAGCACAGATAACTAAACAAAACAGGAACTAAGAAGGAGAGTTTAAAAAAAACCCCACATTTAGATGGCAGGCTTCAAGATTGTCATTGTATCAGGGACATGTCCTTTGCAGAATGGAATTCAAACCCACTTGAAGCCAATAGCACAGTTTATGAGAGGTAAAAGATAGGATAAGAATTGTATAAATACCTGTGGAGCAGGATGGTTTTGAGAGAATCCGTGGTTCTACTGGGCTCTCAGGGAATTAAAGGAGCAATAAATGGGAATGAGGACACCACATCTGTTAAATGTTCTTTTTGCTTCAAGCTTGTCAGAGAAAATATCTGTTATCCTCATGATATAAAGAAGAAGTACTGTCAGAAATTAAAGCTTTTGAGATTTTCTTTAAGAGCTTTTAAAACAAAATACTTTAATTAGTCTTGAGCCACCAAAGAACCACGACTTGATTCATGAGGGCATTAGTGGTGTTTAATTGCTGCCTCATCACCACTCTCAGGAAAAAGTAGTCCAAACTTTAGACCCTTACAGCTTTGATCCAGGGCGTGTGCTGGAGACCCTGGATATTGTGCAAGGAAACTCCCTGGTCCTGAGCATGCTGAGGTCCTCAGCACTTGGCTGTGCTTTTTATGAGAAAGTTGTTTCCTGATCACCCCTCACAGATCCCTTGCTTCGTCTTCTAAATGCAACACCTGGCATGGGCCACTCCAAGACAGACTTTCAGACAGCATGGGCCACCAGGACTGTGGTTAGACTATTAAGGAAATGTCTTTGTTCTTCTGATATATCAAGGGGAAACTCTATTTTTGTACTGCCTGATTGACTGACACTAGGACGAGCTTTCAGCCCATGATAGAGACATGTCATGAGATTTTTTGAGACAAAAGCAGTCCAGGAAAGAATGTAGACTGAGGGATCCCTACTCAATATCAGACTCATCTGCTGAACAACCTTGTGGCTGATCAGGGATTTTAGCAATTCAGAGTCTGGCACGTCCATTTCAGATTAGTCTCTACAACCCCCTGCTGGTCCCCATGTTTCCAGTTTAATTCACTCTAATGTGAATTCAAACAGCAAAAAAAAACCCTAGGCCTCTGTTTCTTATTGAATAAACAAACCTTGTTTATTCTTTGTCTGGGTCAGTTTGGCGCGAGGAGGAGCTGGGCACAAGCTCTCTGATCCCTTGACATCAGTGGGAGAGGAGGGTGATGTGTTCCTCCCCGGGGGGTCTGAGCCCACTGCAGAGTCAGGTCCCACCACAGCATACCAAACGCTGGATAAAAGCATTTTTATTTTGTTAACATTCATCCCTGGTGGAGTCTCCTTCCTCTTGTTCTGTAAGGAGGTGGTGGCTGCAGGTCTATTACTTCTCTGTCAGACAGAGGGAGGAAGCATTCAGTGCTTGGTGTTGTTTTCGCTGTGTCATCTCATTTATGCCATCAGCGTGTCTGCTTGCCCTTGTGAGACTGGTCATTTGGGGATCCTTTCAAAGGTGACTCTGGCAGCAGAGTCTCCCCTTCAACTCAAGTATTTCACCTCTCCCTCTTCTTCACTGAACAAAGAGCCTGTGCTTGCTTCATTAGTGAACACGACAAAACAGTTGTCTGCCCACAGTGTAAACCGTTTCCTTTGATTGGCAATGTATGCAAATCTGATGTCCTATTTTTTTCAGCAGAAATGATGTTTTATCATTTTAAGGTGCTGGAATATTTTTAAGAGTTGCATAATCTTTCTATAGTCCTCATTTCAGTGAAATGTCCTGAAATTTCCAATATTGAAATAAAATTAATTACAGAGCAAGACTGTGTGAAGCAAATTGATACAGATGTGTATCTGACTGTGTTACAGGAATAAACATTAGTGGAGGTCTGCATTATGTAAAAAAATAAATTCACTCTCCAGTCTGAATAACTCAAGCGTTCTACAAGAGCGTTCAGCAGTGAAAGACAGTGACAGTCAGGTTTGCTTCATTTATCTTCCCTCTGTCAAAATTTGCACTTATGTGCAGAAAGAAGTTTCTTATGTCGTCTTCATCGTTGATGCTCCTTCTGTTTACTCTCTGCTGATTGTTCAGAGCTTTTGAAGTTATGGGCATCCTTGTTTCCTCACATCAGCTGACAGCTTCATGAAGCAGTCTATGAATTGCCATTGGGAGTAATTCATATCAAATACCACCACGCCTCATTCTGATTTTGGTGGAAACAAGCTGCTAGCTCTTGATTTCTCAGTTGTCAGCTTTGGCCATGGTACTTACCAAGACAGCTGGTAATTCCTTCCTTTCCCAGAATTTCTCATGGGCATTGGTTTCTGGCGATACCTGGTTTCCTACCTGATGTTTCAAGATCTTTACTTTTAGAAGTGTGTTTTTGAGTTGA